>NC_141676.1:29422068-29742068 GCF_028749965.1 Puma concolor | reverse complement strand
AATGCTTGTAATATATTCTGTAATTTATAAATATTTAATTGGGTAATTATTTTAGGTATTTGCTGAAACTGATTTTAGAGCAACTGCTATCTCTTTAGGACATAAGATAGAATGAAAGACAGGAGGAAAAATACCACTACTTGATATATTTTTAAAGGAAAAACTTCATTTTTTCATCATCATACCCTAAATTGTGAAACTTGTCAGTATTGAACTTCAGAAACCATTTGATGGTCTTTTTCCACAAATCATGCTTTCCTGTGCTTTTAATGCCTTAAGAAATGTTTGTGTATTTCCAATGTTGAGGGAATCAAATAGAAATGCACAAATATGTATATTTCATTTAACTTAGATTTTAAAGCTTACATAACAATTACAACATCACTTCCCTTCTTTATTTCATTTTGGAGTGTAATTTTGCAAAATCAAAGGAACATTCCCGTAGCATACCTGCACACCCTGGCTGAAATGACAGCAAACTAAAGAGTTTCTCCTTGAACCAGAATGACTCTTCCTTCTACAATAAAAACCTTAGCCAATTCGGTGTAGCAGGTTGTTGCTTCTGCATTTTGAAGATTTTTCAGACTTCCTTATAAAAAGATTTGGCTCAATGGGAAAGTTAAGTGGTAGGGGGAAAATACTCCACATATAAAAGCAAATGAGTTTTTAAAGAATAGAAAATAATCTCTATGAGAAATTACTTTTAAATTATTCATGTGAAAATTAAACTTAGCTCTTGTTAACATTTCCATAGAAACATACATTTTAATTAAGCCAAATAAACAAAGAAAAGAAATCCCTAAAAGTAGGCATAATCATTTATCTATATACTCACAAAAATATTGCTCTTTTCTGGTCATCAGTATTTTTTCTTGCTTTATTTGCTTCATTTCCTTTAACTTTATTTCCCCTTATTCATAGAGGGTCTAAGACTAAATTGATTCTCTGCTTACTTATCTGTGAAGTCACTTCAGCAGAGAGTTACTCTTTGGAGTTATGTCCTCATCCCTGATCTGTATCCCTCAGCTAGAGCGCTCGGTCTGGTGCTGCCCCATCACTGCCCTCAGGCATGTAGAGAGAGGGCTCTTGCTTTGCCCAGTCTGTTCACCGAGCTCCCTTTGAAATTGGTGAGGAGGGAGGTCTATGGAGGGTGGAAATAGAGGTACTGGGTGACTATTTGAAACCAGTGTAATTTGTAAATTTGCCATAAACTTTTAAGTAAGAGTTGGGGTGGGTGGTTTCCAGGGTTAGCATGCTTTCAGAAATCAAAGGGAAAGTGGAAGTTTTCATTTTGTTTTACAGGGCGGTGATATGAAAGGGTTTTGGTTTTTTTTTTTTCCTGAATTTTACCAAGATTTCAGTAATTGATCTATAGACTTAAAAGCTATTAAAATATTCATGATAACATTGTCATATTTTTATGTATATGTGTATACATATTTTTATGTATATGTATAAACAGGCATACACACAAACACACAAAAACACACATAATAGCACTTATCAAGTAATAGTACTTAATACGACCTGAGTGTTCATTTAAGTTCGGAGCAAGTAAAATGTGCACTACCTCTGAGAGTGTGTGCCTTTATCTGACCACGAAAAGTGAAGAAAATCACTACTGTAACAGATACTTCTCCTTCAATGTGAAAAGGTTTTATACAGTTGGTACAGAGAAATACACGTTTCATTTTGCCAAACCCAAAGCATACTTCCCAACTGCCTTTGTATAAAAGCTAACACAACATGTCAAAAGTAAGAGCAGAGCCCTCAGTATACACTGAACTGCTGAAAGAAGTTAGGGACGGTTTGACAAAGATAAAATGTAAAGTTCAGTTTTGTATGATTTTCTCTTCATTCACATTCATACCAGGTAGACTTTGTCAAACACCTATAGCAGGGAGGAACTTGTTCATGCATGCAGAACAAAATAAAATAAGATTAAAAGCTCCAGGAAATCAGCCTACTTCAAAAAACCATTAAAGTGTGCCTATCCCTCAAGCTTTACAAATGTGTTAATTGTCGTGTTTCAGTCATGTAAATATGTTTCAGCATAAAGTAACCAAGATTTCCTGCTATAGAAGCGCTGCTATCTGGGGGTGTGGGGGTAGGGAGGGACGAACCGGGGACTAAATAACACACTGTAATGAAACCTGCCTTTGGGCAGCACATGCTTCAGTTCTGAATGCCCAGAAATACTTCGCAGACGCTCTAGGCTGCCTAGCAATGGGGATTTCTAATTCTGGCTAGCTTGACAAAGTAAATACAACTATTGAACATAAGGCAGCTCCTAATAAAAAACAACAATTCCCCCTTGTAAACACCTACATTTGGCCCCATTAAAAATTCTTTCTTCATACCCAGGAACTAGCAGACCCTGCAATGTGGGGGTCTTAAAGTAACTGAAGAGCAGTCAGGAGATTTAATGCCGTCAGGATGTTTTACGTGGCCATTTACACCGAGCACTTCATACCCCATCTCAGGACTTGGTAGAGCAATGTTCTGCATACACTGCAGGGCATTATGCAAGCAAACACATTGGCCATTATGCTCTCAGTACTCATTCATGGACAGCCAAAAGGAAATCAATATATTTTTTACATATGCTGTACTTACATATAAAAAAATATATGGTTGCCACATTTCCAAAAGGAGTGTTCATCAAAAGCTGCCAACTTTGAAAGTTATTTAGTGGATTGGCATTACTCTGATACCTTAAGCAATTATCCAATTTCAGAAGTCCCTGATTTCAGCTTGTTCACATCTTAGAATTCATCTATTCCATAAACGATCAGACAGCCCTCTGCCAGTCCCCACACTGAATAGTGGATCTGCTGTAGTTCTAAAAATCTCTGGGATTTAGGGATCGACCTTGAGTTTACACACACATTTAGCTGCTAACAGTTTACTGAGTCAGAGGTTTCAGATTATAGTAAGGAGCAAACATTAGTTTGAATTCTAGTAGACAAAAAGAAAGGGAATGTTACGTTTTGCCACCTCCAGAACAGTTTCCATATGCTTTACAAGAAAAAAGGGATAAAAAGGAATTCTCATAGAATTAGTCTGAATTTATTTTTAAAAGAAACGTGTTTGTTTTTTTCCTCAAGCTCAGCATCTGGTTCTAAAACATGGTATGTTCCTAAAATATCTTACTACTGTTAAGCCACCTGAGGGGTAGTACCTAAAATACTGCTTCTAAAGTGTTTCCTCACTTGTAGGGGGTAGAACAGGGGCTTCCTGGACAAAGCAGGCTTGAAGAGCCTATCAAAATGACAGTCTGTGCACAGGAAGATCCTGGTCTTCTTCCATTTACTGCCATAGCAGCAGTAGGTCTGAGCCCTAGGTCTCAAGCATCTCTCAGCTTGGCCCTGCTGAAGCTTCATTCAAATTCTACGCACTCTGGAGCTTATATGCTCCTGCCTGCATTGTGTGTTCCATAGCCACACAAGCCTTGGGGTAAGCAGCAGTTGGAGACCAGTAAAAACACTGCCGGAGTGAGAAGCCCTGTACACAATTAAGGGAAGATGAATGGAAGGAAGTCAGGTGGGGAGATACAGAGAGTCTCATTGAGGTGATGGTTCACAAGCAGGGGATCGCAGGAACAGTAGTGGCATGTGTGACTTCTCCGTCCCATCCCTTTATCCCAAAGAGGAAGCTAATGAGGGCTGGAGGGAGGCATGTGTCAAGTATTTCTACTGTACAAGTTTAGGTAACAGTTTAAGCCACCTTATTCTATCTGTTACCTAGATGGTTGTTTTGTTTTTTTTTTTTTTTTTTCCAATCCTACACATGTTAGAACATGAATGAGAATAAAATATGCCAAGGAGCAAAAAAGAAAGCAAAAAGAAAAGGGAAAGATACTGCCTTTAGTTTGTCTGGAAGGTAAAACCCTTTTAAGCAAAGTTCTTTGGGAGTAATCCAGTCTGTTCTCTGTCCATATATGAAATAAGAGAGGAAAATAACATAACTCCCCCACATCTTAAATGTCCGCAAGTTCAGGAACATTGGGACTGACACTTGGTGGTATTCTTATTACACCACAGTCCAAAAGATTCTGGCTCACATTTTAAGTGGATTAAACTCAGCACACCATCTCCACAAACAGTACTGCCAGAGTTTCTCCTCCATGAACATTTCATACAGGGCCCAACCACTCCCACTAGAATCTTCCTGTTGACTTGGCACGACATTGACAACCACCACTTCCCACAGGAGGAGAATGGGAGTAGGGGATACTGTGGACCACTTAGGAGATAGAATATTTCTTCTGAATCAGAAGAATACAGGATCCAGAAGAGCCAGTATATACCGCCTTTGGGAAAATTCTATCTTTTTTAATTTTTTTCTTAATATTTTTATTTATTTTTGAGACAGAGAGAGACAGAGCATGAGCAGGGAAGGGGCAGAGAGAGAGGGAGACACAGAATCGGAAGCAGGCTCCAGGCTCTGAGCCATCAGCACAGAGCCCGATGCAGGGCTCAAACCCACAGACCGTGAGATCATGACCTGAGCCGAAGTCGGCCGCCCAACCGACTGAGCCACCCAGGCGCCCCGAGAAAATTCTATCTTTAATAGAATATATCTGTTTGCAATTCTTTACTGAAAATGTCTATGCATGGTTTTATAAGAATATGGGTGAAATAGCCCTGGTATTCAGAGCTACCCTATGCTCTAAGAATTAAGTCCAAGTCACTTACAAACCCTCCACAGATACCTACCTACCAAGCCAAATGTCTCATAGCCACTCCCCTGTTTGTTGATTGCTCCAGAAAAGCTGACTTTTTTCCTATCTTGCAAACATGCCAACTTTATTCCTGCCTTAAGGCTTTTGCATTTGATTACCTTGGCCTAGACACTTCTTTTTCCAGGTCTTCATAGGTCCCTTCTCAAATTGAAAATCTTAGCTCAAATGTACTCTCCAAAAAGCCCTATCACCAAATAAAAGTGGTACCCCCCCCCCAGCCAATATCATATCACTATGTTTTATTTCCTTAAAAGCACCTGTCACTATCTGAATTATCTTGTTCATTTGTTTGCTTTCCTATATGTTACCTGTCTCTCCTTGAGTCATGTAAAGGTCTATGTACTGTCCCTTTCTGAAGTTGTAAGTTCTTTGAAAGCAGGGATCTTGCCCGTTCTGTTCACTGTTTTATTGCTAGTACTTAAAGGAGTTCTGGCACTTAGAGTAATGAATAAGAATATGGAGTTGGAAGCCAGACTACCTGAGTTCAAATTCCATTCCAGTGTCCTGACATGGCGACATTACTTCTGCTCTTTTCAAACTTGGTCACATGATCCACAACTAGCTGAAAGGGAAGCATGGAAATGAAATTTTTATTCCGGATGGCTGCCCATTCAAGAGTTCTTCTACCAAAGGGAAAAGGAAGAGTAGATGTTGAAGGATAATTATCAGACTTTGTCATAGTCCACAACCCACTGGAACCCAAATATCCATGCACAGCCTTCTTCCCACACACTTACTGCCTCTCTGGGGGTGAGTGGAGAATCCTACTGGCTGGGAACTGCAGGAATTCTCTGCCCTGGCAGTAGGGGACTTCAGCCCAATTTATAATCCCCAGTTCGGCTCTCTGGAAGGAACTCCCTTGTCTGTTATCCTCTGTATCCTTTAAGGAAGTTATTCCTTGTCCATTAACATTCATGGCTACATGAAGTCACCATCAGAGAGGATAATTTTGGGGGGCTGCACAGTTCTCACAGCCCACTTATTGATAGATCAGGTTTGGGGACCTAAGATTATTCTAGGGGTTGAATAATCATAGACTTTTGACCAGGTTTGTGGTTTCTTTGGCACTACAATCCCCTCAAGACTTTAGAAGGTTCCCAGTCTGTTGGCTTCCCTTCAGTCCCTCACGCAAGTAATCACAGCCAAAGAGTTGTCAAGACAAAGTTCTAGGTTCAGGAGACAGGAAACAGATCCCATCAAATTATTTTATGCAGAGGAAAAGTTTATACCAGAAAATTGGGGGGCTAGCAAAATAATTGGGAGGGCTGAAGGACATCGCCAGAAAACTGGCCTTCAGGGAAGCGGCTGCTTCCTCAGTCAGAAAGGTGAGGAATTGGGAGGACACCCCAACTGGGTGCTGGTAACTGAAAGCGCACACCTCCGAGGCGGTAATCTTGTGGCTGGTAGGTTCTTACTACCACAGCAACAAGGATCCCTGGAACCCCACGAAGCAAGTAACTGGGCACTGAAACACTGGTCTGGCTTCTACTTCTGCACCTGCCTCTCAATTCCCATGGAGTTGTTGACTAGTCACTAGAATACTGATGCAAAAAAAAAAAAAAAAAAAAAAAAAAAAAGTCCCTGCAGTAGTACTGGCAAATTGCAGTAGAGCAGCAGGAAGATTCCTTCTGCTTCTCCTCCACCTTCTGAATCTAGTACAATGCTTCTAATTGGAGAAGCATAATTCACACCTTTGCAGCCTCCACCAAGAGGTTGGAATGGATACTTGTCCACCACAACTGTTGCATTCTAAGGCTTGAGTCTTTTAAAGTTTATTTTTCAGACACACACACACACACACACACACACACACACTTACACACAGTATGAGCAGGGAAGGGGCAGAGAGAGAGAGAGGGAGACACAGAATCTCAAGCAGGCTCCAGGCTCTGAGCTGTCAACACAGAGCCTGACTTGAGGCTCGAACTCACAAACCACGAGATAACGATCTGAGCCGAAGTCAGATGCTTAACCGACTGAGCCACCTAGGCACCCCATTGAGTCTTATTTTCCGACTTTTCTGTTCTACCTACGTCCCTCTCTTTCTCCTTATGAGTAACTAGCTTGACGCCATCTAAAATAATCAGCCTCGAGAGGGAAGGCCATACCCTTCATCTCATTTTCATCTCTGAACTGGATCCCATTTTGTAGCCAGTCTCTTAATGAGGGTATTTCACCAAAGCTCAGGAACACCCAACATCTCCTGTGAAGGTTGCCTGCTTCAGCATGTAGGGCAGAAAAGTTTTTTGTTTTTGTTTTTGTTTTTTCAATCCTCGGAGCCCCAAATTACCAAGGCTTTCATCATTTTGGCCTCTGGGGTACAGGCAGAGTGCCTCACACAGAGGCGTGTTCCTTTCTGATGCTTCTTCCAAAATCTCTATCTCTAGCCTAAGTTCCTTTCCTATTTGTAAGTAACGTTGCTGAATGTGGCAAGGAGCCACTAGCACAACAGTTTTCTGAATTTCTCCACCATTTCACCTTGGAGCCACTGATCAGGAGGTAAAATTTTTGCCTTCCAAGTTATCACAGTCATAACAAGGGTCACCAGCCTCCCAGTTTGCAATCTGACCTCACCACCCACTTTCTAACCACTAAGCCACTTAAATCCAGAACTCAAGCGCATCATTTTTCAGGTACCAAATTCTGCATAAACAGGACACAAGTTAGTCTGTTGTTACAGAGATCCAAAACTACTATGGCTTAAATAATACAGAGGTTCACTTATGTCTCACTTTAAAGCCCAGGGCAGTGACCCAGGGTCTTTGGGTGCCCACATGGTGTCAGGAAACCCTAGACCAATTTTCTCATTTTGCTCTACCCTCCTCTACCCATAGCTTCCAGTTGATGGTCCAGAATTGTTGCTTCAGCACCCACCCTCAAGTCCACATTTCAGCAAGTGGGAAGATGGTGGGTAGGCTTTCCCCTAATATTTGTGGAGCCTAGAGCAATAATGTGAATGTAGGACCACATAATTATTATATCAAGTTATCAAGCTGAGAAACCATGAAATATTCATTGTCTTCCTTCCTTCACAAATACAACTTCCTGGAAAACCAAGTTTAAGTTTATGATATGGGTTCTACTCTAGAACTTGGAGACAGGGGGAGAATTGGCCTGCCGCCTACCTCCTTTCTCTTCCTGTCTCCTTCCCACACACAGGGCCACATGCAAATGCTTGGGGACACCCATCCTGTACACAAACTCCATCCACACGCCACACAAACAGTGGTCCCAGGGTGTGCACACAGACAACATGATCCACCCTTGGGGCACGAACCTGGGAAAGAGACCGTGCCGACTTTGTAGCCTGTTGGACAAGGAGTTCTGAATTCTGAATACCCAGAGTATGTCCTATAAAGAAGGGGCACATCCTCTTTGCCCTGAGATCCCTTACCCCATGAGGAAGGGTGGATCAGGGCCCAGGACAGTGGCCCTCTCGCCGAGGTGAGGGAAAGGGAAGTCAATGGCACCTCCCCTCTTTCACAGATCTGAACCCAAACTTAACCATAAGTGGCCAGAACTTAGTCACTCAGCCTCATCTACCGGCAAGGGAAGTTGAGAAATGTGACAACTTATTTTGGGAGAGAGAAAGAGTACGTGCGCATGCACACTGGGACGGGCAGAGAGAGAGGGAGGGAGAATCCCAAGCAGGCTCTGCACTGTCAGTGCAGAGCCCCACCTGGGTCTAGTTCATGGGGCTCCATCTCATGAACTATAAGATCATGAGTGACCTGAGCCTAAACCAAGAGTCAGACCCTTAACCCACTGAGCCACCCACACACCCCCCCAGAGATGCTTTTACTGGCTGCAAAGGAAGAGAATAAGATTGGGAGTAAGCTAGCAATCTCTGCCACAGACACATGCCTTTTCACAAATCACACTTTTGTTTAGACAAGTGAGTTCTTCACAATCTGCTTTCAGAGAGGTGAGTTTGGAGGCAAGACAATACTGTCAGATATAATTGACGGTCAAAATAATTGCACACCTGAGCATTTTTCAATGGGCAGCCAGTATGCAATATGCCAGCTCTGAAATTTTGTCTAATTTTCAGATCAATCAGGAAGAACCGAATGAATTGTTTTCAATTCAAAGGATATAGTATAATTATGACATTCAATAAAACAATTTTAATCTTAAACCCTTTGAATGAATTGCATTTTAAACAAAAACTAAAAGTTAAAACCTAACCCATATTTGGCAGACTTTTTTCCAGAAATATGCAGCCACTACCAAATGTACACGTACCAATCCAAAAAGAGCAAAAATCAGTTCTGGCATTGTTTTCCCCTGGCCTATTCGTATATGAGAATAACACAAAACCCACCAAAAACTAAGCAGACATATCTTCCACATGGCAAGATTTTAACCAGGTACAGAGTAACTGCAATGTAACATTACATTGTAATGATGGAATATTAATGGATAAGTGTAACGATGTAACAATGTAACAACCTATAGTTGTCTCCCAATATCCATTTGCTTCATCTTCCATAGGAATAGGGTTGTTAGGGGCGCCTGGGTGGCTCAGTGGGTTAAGCATCCGACTTCGACTCAGGTCATGATCTTGCGATTCGTGGGTTTGAGCCCCACATCGGGCTCTGTGCTGACAGCTCGGAGCCTGAAGCCTGCTTCAGATACTGTGTCTCCCCCTCTCTCTGCCCCTCCTATGCTCATGCTCTGTCTCTGTCTCTTAATAATAAACATTTAAAAAAAAAATTTTTTTTCAAGGAATAGGTTTGTTACACACTTTTACACATTTTGCAACATCTCCCAGCCTCCCTTGTCACCAGCCAGGTGTAGCCATGTCTAAGTTCTGAACATGAGTGGAAGTGATGTGTTAACTTCCAGGTCTTGCGCCTTCTTGGCCCCTTCTTCCCACCAGCTGAGAGAAAGCAAACACATCAGCCTTGGAGCCAGAAGTGGAAGAAGCGCCTGTTGAGGCTGGCAGACCAGTCCTCACAGCTCAGAATTGCCTACTTCTGTGCTATAAAATGGGAGAAAAATAAACTTCTACCTTTTTTAAGCCATTTATTGGAGGGAGTGGGAGTGTCTCTATACTCCAGCTACTCGACCTGTAGTCTAGTCCATCCCCTACCATTCAGAGCGGTGCCTCGTAACACAGAACTTGGCTTCAGGAATCAGCAAATCATCCTCCAGGTGAGGGCATCACTCGGCTCTTGCAAGATTCTGGAATGGAATAGGATAGGGTGTCTGTTTAATTTGTTTTTTCTCCTCATCATGTAAAGAGGGAGAAATGCTTTTAAAACTCAAGTAGAGAAGCTTTATCTTCTGACATGTCCTTTGTTAGTTATTTTGACAGCAATGAGGACATGTGCAAAAGATAGATTTTTAAAATAAGATGGACCCCAAATTGTTTCTGCAGTACAGCTGTGCCTGCTTTCACTGGCCCAGAAGCTGGGCATGTGACATGCCCCATTTTCACTACTGCCTTACTAAGTATGAAGGAAAGTGTTTAGACTTTTAAAATCTTTCCAGAAGCCAGGACTACGATCTCAGTTCCCTTTTTGATTTCTTTAAGGGCCACAGTAGAGGGCAATGTCTTCTCGTTGCTCTGACGCCAGCACAGTGACCGAGACATGCTGGCTAAGTCTCATATTCTGTTGTTGTCACTTACGATCATGTGTAGTTCATTACATATGTAGAGTTGTTTCCTTGCCTTAATAAACACACTTGTTTTTATCGTGTTGAGCCATATGTACTTTTATGAGCCATCTCAACATCTTTTTTGGAGCAAGAAATGTGAATATATTAGTGTACCTGATATTTCAGAGAACACTTGTACATCTCATTTGATCCTGACGACAGTCTCATGAGGGGAGAATTATCCCCCTGTGATAAAGGAGGACACTGAGACAGGGGTGAACTGACTCGTCCAAGGTCACACTGAGAGTGAGTGACAGAGGGACATACCACACTTTCACTGGCTGCCTCTGTTAAGTGACCAGGGTAGAGCCTCTGTGTTCTAAGGTGTTTACCAGGTTTCATTTAAATCGGCTATGAGAGCACCTGGCTGGCTTAGTCGGCAGAGCAGGATCTCAGGGCTGTAAAGTTGAGCCCCACACTGAGTGTAGAGATTACTTAAAAATAAAATCTTAGGGGCGCCTGGGTGGCTCAGTCGGTTGAGCGTCTGACTTCGGCTCAGGTCGTGATCTCGCGGTCTGTGAGTCCGAGCCCCTCGTCGGTCTCTGTGCTGACAGCTCAGAGCCTGGAGCCTGCTTCAGAGTCTATGTCTCCCTCTCTCTCTGCCCCTCCACCGCTCATGCTCTGTCTCTCTCTGTCAAAAATAAATAAACATTAAAAAAATAATACATAAAATAAAATAAAGTAAAATAAAGTAAAATAAAATAAAATCTTAGGGGCGCCTGGGTGGCTCAGTTGGCTAAGCGTCCGACTTCAGCTCAGGTCATGATCTCACAGTTTGTGGGTTCGAGCCCTGCATCAGGCTCTGCCCTGACAGCTCAGAGCCTGGAGCCTGCTTCAGATTCTGTGTCTCCTTCTCTCTCTGCCCCTCCCCCACTCACACTCTGTGTGTCTCTCTCTCTCAGAAATAAACATTAAAAAAATAATAAAAATAAAATAAATTGGCTGTCCTTTAAAGAACAAAAGAAAAGTCTCCTAGAAAGTATTGTTGAAATAGTCACACTGATTTCTGTGACTCTAAGTAATACAAAGTGTGACCCTTCAGGAAATGTCAGAAATATAAAAAGGATTAAAACAAATCTGTATTCATCTGTGAAGGGTTAAAATGTACGACCTCAAAGAGAAAACAAACAGTGCCTGGTGGTTTGGTCTTGGCAAAATAGGAAAAATATAAATTGATTAAACTTATTTTAATGGGTATTTACCTGCGATTTGTCTCAAGTCCAGGTGTAATCTAGGTTCATTATCTTGCCCCTTCTGTCTGAGAACGGTGAGTGCTGAGCGCAGGTCTGGCAGGCTGAGAGAAAAGGAATTAAGAAGGGAAACTCCAGAGCCAGGAAACCCAATCCTGCACATCTACAAGGACCCAGTGTAGCTGCCGACTCAAGAAGGAACAACATACGGACAGTGGCTAAGCCCAACAAAGAGACACAGACGTAGGCAGTGGGGGAAGATTCTCGAAGTCTGGCTCTGGTTTGGTCCCCCCCCCCACCCCACCCCCCCCCTGAGCTGCAGAGCAAAGTGCTCCTGCTGCTCCTGCTTCATTCTGACCCAGGGCTTCCTCCGGGCCTAAGGGTGCCTTTTGGCAGGAGCTCCCCTAATCTGCCAGAGTATTTTGCCAGCCCTGCTGTTTCCCACCTTGTAGCACCAGAGAAGAGGGACCCGTTAATCCAGTGGGATCACTGCAGATCACCTAGGCCTCTGTGAGATACTGGGAGCTGTCACATCTTTCTCAAATCCCTTTGCCTCCGTAGAAATCATCATTGTAGACAAGGCATCAAGGGGGAAAGTAGGCACCCAGCCAGATAGGCAGCTCTTGCATTAGCAGCACAATCCCTTCCTCCCAGAATCTGGGGAAAGAAAATCAGGTGGGCAAAGCTTCCACTCAAGATGTAGGATACGTTTTTGGCCCTCGCCTCCGAACTCCAGGTATAAAACGAGAAAGATAAATACCTTGATTTGGCTTACGACGTTGAAAATGGTATGGTTTTTTGTTTTTGTTCTTTTTTTTTTTTTTTTTTTTTAACAATCTGGTTTCTATTTAAACCATTACTGAGGAAACAGCAAGGTCTAAAAGTTTATACGTCCCCACGGCCTTGCAGCTTTATTCTAAAGGAGGCCACATGCGATGAGGAGTGTTTTACAGCGTATTTTTTTTCAGAAGACAGTTCTGGGGTACAGCGGCATCTGACCATTTACATGTCAAATGCGTAAATGCTTTGGAAGCCTCCAAGGAAAAGTCCCTCACACACCTGGCAAGCCGGAACCTGATCTGTCCTTCTTCCTCCCTGCTTCACATCGCACTGACATGGCGCACAGGGGGAGGCTCAGAAAGGAAGAAAACAAAACCTACTGGTTGGGAATTTAGAGTGCATAGGAAGCTCATTCAAGCAACAATCACCAGAGCCAGCAAGATCATTCACCTATTTCCAAGAGCCATCGTTGGGCTTTTTCAAAGGACATAAGTATGCAACTCGCGTTCACAATGTAGCATTTGGTCAGAAGCATTTCATCATATCAACCAAATTTTTTTTGTACTCAGAAGTTACACACGAATGATAGTTGACTTTTCTTCAAAGCCATTCAACCTGAAAGATTTCCAAGCATGTCACACGTCACATTTAGCTACTCTTGCTATGAAGGGCTTTCAGCCAACTGGCCCACGTTCATTGCCTAGAGAAGCAGAGGAAGAGAAATTTTTAGCAAATAGGTAAGCTCCTGAAATAAATTGTATTATGCTGTTCTGAACACACTACACTAGTTTCCTCATTTAGATTATCAGAACAGTATGACCCTTCACCCAAATGCATCTTAAAGATGTATTAGCTCTACCGTTAAGCAAATCACCATTTCCACATGTCAGAATCCAATTCATTATTTAGCACCTAGCCCATCTCCATGAAGCTTTTTTCTGCTCTCCTTCCCCCACCTGGTTTCTGCTTTGTCTCTGCCTGTCTTGTAGACGTGTCTTGGGCTTCTCACTATGATGGTTACCAGCTTGCTTGTCTTACTTGTGTTCCTGGAATTGTAAGGAAATGAGTAATGTAGAAGAGCTCTGTTCACCTTGCTTCAAGTAGATTCTAACTATTTGTTGACTCCAGTTGACTTCCAAAATAGCCTAATCACCATCTGACATCATCCTTATGAGGTCCCGACCAAAAGTATACACACACACTTTTTTTTTTTTTACGGTGAATTTTCTTTAAGTTGCAGATAACCTTCAGATCATGCATATATCCTAGTCATTTTTCCTTTGCTCCTTGGCAATAGATCTTGAAACATTGAAGTTCAGACATATAATTAGATATCTCTTGGGGCACCTGGATGGCTCAGTCGGTTAGGCGTCCGACTTTAGCTCAGGTCATTATCTCGTGGTTCCTGAGTTCAAGCCTTGAGTCAGGCTCTGTGCTGACAGCTCAGAGCCTGGAGCCTGCTTGGGATTCTGTGTCTCCTTCTCTCTCTGCCCCTCCCCCACTCACAATCTGTCTCTCTCTCTCTCTCTCTCTCAAAAATAAACATTAAAAAAATATTTTTTTTTTAACTAGATGTTTCTTTCCCTCCAGTTTCTTCACACGAACACTGACAGAGTTAACACTGAAAAGACATTCATAACCTCAGACTTTAGAGTCATACATGTCTTTTAGATTCCTGGGCCTTTCATGCTTTCTGGAAAAAAACCAGGCTGTGAATAAATGAAAGAATTGTTTAAAACAAAGAAACAAGTATGTCTTTATTTGAGCTTTTAAAAATCATTCAAGAAATAGACATTTAGTTATTTAATATAAGACAGGTTGGGTGCTATGGATACAAATGAATATTACTATATGGATATCATCATATGGCGAGTACAGCTTTTCTCAACATTTCTGCCATCTTTGTTGAACATATGTCCATCATGGTGTCTTTCATTCTAGGTATATTGGCATTAAAAAATAAGTACAGGCAAACTGAAATCAAAGAGCATTTTGTAAATTTTTTTAATGTCTTGAAATATTTTGATCCTCTGTACACAGCTTGTGTTTACATGACAATAAACAGGCCTTTTATCAGGAAAGAAACTAACCAGAACATATGCTTACAGATCATAATATTTTGACCAAAAAAAATGGTTCTACCTTTTTCATCTTACTTTTTTTTTTTTTTTTTTTTTTTCATATTGAAGGGAGTTTTCCAAATGAAGGGTTTCAGATAGGTTGTCTCCAGGTCAGTTCACCACAAGGCTTTGGTTAGACCTTGAAGGACCCATCCTACCTCACTTACCTTTAGCCTCCTACTCTCACTGTGTGCCTCACACAACAGATATGTTCCCTTGAGCTTGGATTTTTATGAAAATTGAATAGGCTGGGGAACTAACAGTTAAAAGAATTTGATAGAGATCCTTTTGAAAACCAAAAAAGTTCTCTTATTTTCAAGAGACAGGCAGACAGAGCAGGAGCAGGGGAGGAGCAGAAAGAGAGGGAGACACAGAATCCAAAGCAGGCTCCAGACCCTGAGCTGTCAACACAGAGTCCGACCCGGGGCTCGAACTCACCAGCTGCCAGATCATGACCTGAGCCGTAGTCGGATGCTTAACTGACTGAGCCATCCAGGTGCCCCAAAAAAGTTCTTTTAATATATATCAGTATTTCTCCTTAATTACAGTAACTTTTGTATAATTATGGTCAGTTACTGCATCTGCTTGAATCCGCATCTCTCTGCAGAATAGTTAAGATGGGGAGCTGTTCAAAGCTAAACTATACTTTTCAAAACATGACCGATGTCATGCATAGAAACAAACTTACCAAGACCTGAAATTGATATCATAGCTGACTTACCTGAGTATATAAAAAATATTGACCCTTTGATTGGTATCTTTTTTTTCACTGTGTCAATATTTCTACAAAAATTTTAAGTTCCTAAAGAAAGTATAGCCTTGAAATAGAATCATCAGGTCAACTTAACAGACAAAGGGAAATAAGCATTTGTAGGAATCCATAATAGCTGAAGCTACAGTCAATTAAAAAATAGCATTTTGGAATCCTGGCAAAAACAAAACAAAGCCAAAGACCAACCCTGCCATTACTGTAACAGTGTTATTTTTCAAGTATGCCTTTTATGTATGCATTTACATGTTTTCATTTGGACCTAAATAAGAGACATCTTAACATGTTTAGGTTTGGACTCCAGAAATGTTGCCCTAAGATCCCTGGTCCAGTTTCCGCAACGGCAACAATTTGTAAAACCTATAGTGGGAATAAAATGTAATTCTCTTGGGCTTCATTCAGTCTGAAGAATTGTTTTAGCAGGAATTTTATATGCAAGACTAAATGCTGATCAACAGAGCATAATATTGTATTCTGAAGTGTGCTAGCTAAAGCAAAATTAATTTTTTTTTTCTTCTTTCCTTCTCCTGAAATCTTCTGCCATAGAGACTGCATTTGCCTCCAGACTTGTCAGACACAGTGAGCCGCTCGAGCAAACAGGATCTGGCAGAGCCCTCCAAGCTGCTGGGCCCAGGCTGTGGCGTGATGGCCGGAGGCAAGAAGCACCTGGACTTCTAGTGACTCCTCCTTAGTAGCTGCGCGCAGGATTATATGACGCTCTCATTATGACTGCTAATAGCTTATGTAAATATTTTTCTTAATGAGTTGACCCTCCAATCTTTGGAAAACAGTTAGGATTGCAAAATGAGGCCACCATTCTTCATTTTCCTTAACCAACCTTTTCTACAGAAAGAGTAGAGCAAAAATGCTTTCATTTGAAAATTTTGTTTTATGCCCTATCTACAGAAAACAAATGACCTTGTTTTTAAATAAAATGTCAAAAACTCAAAGTGCCTCACAGTGTCATTAGTGTACGTGTATTAAGGCACTTAGTTCATGGTGAAGTGCGTATGACGGCGGGTAGCCTGTAAAACAGTATGAGCTTTGTAATTGCATATGAAAAACATTTTCTCTTTATTTCTGAAAAAGTCACTTGCCCCCAAAAATGCTAAAGTTTTTTTTTTTTTCAAAATGAAAAACTCATTTGCTAACATATGAAGACTATTATAAAATGATTTTGCATTTATGCATCCTGTTATTAAACTGATGAAGGCAAAATAATATTTCAGGATTAAAATTCCATTAAAGATAAGCAGTCTGCCATCGTGGTTAATAAATAAAGAACTTGAGTGACAGAAAGCATGGAAGAAGAAGTTGATGGTCTTCTGTTTAGTAATCCTAAACAATTGAAGTCAGCACTATGAAATTACGTCAACAGACATAATTCAGGATTGAAATTCAAACTGACGGTGACATTAATGCTAGGGGAAAGCATGTATTGAAGCCTGGCGAGAGATTTTCACAGAACGCAGGTCTGAGACAAGGCAGAACTAACTCAGATTTCCATTGCATCAGGTAAGCCCTTTGTGAGTTATGGGCATTGGTTGGGAATGTACATTTATAACCACATAAATGTGCATTTTGGAGTATATAGCATATCGAAATAGTTTCCATATAAAACAGTAGGTTTTTGAATCATAGTTCCATATTCTCAAAGCTTTTGACACATAGACAAAAAGTGAAGGTTGAAAAGTAACTTGCATTCAAGTAAAGAATCTCGATTTATAAAAAGCTGTTCAACATCCATTAGGAGAAACCGAATTTCCAAAATACATCTTCAGATATGTTAGAATAAATTTTGAAGCAATTATAACTAGCATTTTTAAGCAGTTTGCTTGTAATACACCACAAATTATACTTTATTTGCTCTTGACAACACTGTAGAAAACAAAGACTAGGTTTTTAAAACTGTCTAACCAATATGATGAATGTCAGTCACTTAGAAAAAAAACCCACTGTAGCATAAACACATACTGTATACAGGTTTTATTCAGAATTAGAATAATTGAATCAATGACAGTGATTTGCCAGGATGTCAAATCTCTCCATCATATCCTGTCACTACCAGTTTATTTTTTGTGATCAAAATCAAAAAGGCAACTATTTTGTCACCCGCTATTTTATTAGTACTAAAAATCGGGTTTCTTCTATTTTTTTTAGAATGTCTGGTTTATTTTTTTCACTTCTTTTAATTCGAAAGACACAAATTCTTCCCCATTTTCTTTTCAAAATAAAGTTTCAGAATTGATCTGTCAGTTAAAATTAAAGGGCTTTTATATTAAGCAAAAGTGCTTTTAAATTTTAAAGCAACTTCAAAAAATCAATTTAGTCCATAGATAATAAATAATGTGTAGGTACTCCACAAAAGCGTCGCTATGTCCCTTGAGAGCATTATGAACAATCTGAATAAATTCAAGTGGATATTTTTAGTTGGGTTATTATTGTAATAACTCTAACCCTTTTCTTACCATCTTGGGATTCACTTTGTACAAACACACAATGGAACAGTTATATAACATTTGACTCTGACAAGGAAACGTGAGGTCATCAGATATGTAAATCGCTTGTTCAAAATACTTGAGAGGTCATTGATTTACTACCCTGGCTACCATGTCTATAAAATGAACACCCAATTACTAGTTAGTATATGCTATGCAAATAGACAAACACCATAAAAATCGAATGTGCATATTTGAACCCTTGTCTTAAACATAAAAAAAACTTTTCAAACTCTGTAAAAGTGCATGTTGAACAATAATAGTAGCTGGGCTTTCCAAAATTCAGATCCAAGTGCTTTGTTGTTCTCACTCACTAGGCAGGCGTTGTAAAAATAAGCTACAGAGGGATGTATATTTTTGTTTTCCCTTAGTAAAAACCCACTCTGAACGTGTTTTCCTTTCTTCTGAAAACATTATCAACTATCCATATGCTGATAACTTACTACATAAAAATACTGGTCTTCAGTAATGCCATAGTAGGTATATAGGCCGTTTTGATACATTACGAACTCCATTAACACATTTTTTTTTCAGTTATCAACTTGTCTCAAAGATATAAATATTTCAGTAACCATGCCAAACACAGTATTTGAAATGTCCTCATATCTTTTAAATGTTTCTAAAACTTCATAACCCTATATGATATTCATTCCTTACACTAGATTTGCCTTTCTTTAACGTGAGGTAAATACTTTGCTTCACCCTGTTCTCAGGTGCTGAGGTTCTAAGACCTTCTGAATTTCTTCTTGGTAGCCATCAGTTACCCCTTTTCTCTCCCTCTCTTCCATTTGCTTTTTTCTCTCTACCTCTGGGGTCTGCAAGTACTAACACTAGACAGAAAAAAAAAATTTTTTTTTTAAAAACCCACCACTTCAAAAGGAAGCAACACTCTGCAATCAATTCCCTGTCTTTTAATTGTAAAGAATCAGACATACGCATGCACATACAAAAGGGAAGGGGGGGTGGCTATTCATTTGTTTAGAGCCCATTATGAATGCCAGTTCTAAAACATCCTGTTAATGCTTTCCAAACATAGTCACCATCAACACCACCGAACTTAAATACCCTAAGTACTTACATTTGGAAGTTTAAAAATGAGCAAGTGAAATCATTCAGGACCAGGCAAAAAACAAAAACAAGGAAACAAAAAATACCACATTTGAGGTTTAATCTTGAGAAACAGAAAAGGGAAGAATTTGTGTTTGGCCTTCTTGAGCCAAATGTCATAGAAGAAAAGCCTTTTTTGTAAATCTTGTTAACATTAAGGCCCAGAGCAAAAAGACAGAAGCAGAAGAATACAGACCCCACCCTATATAGCAAAAAATTAACAGAACAAAGCTAGAGCTTAATACTGTCTGAGTGAATTTTCGGAAACCTAATTCTCATTGGGGAAAAAAGGTGGGGAGAAATGATTGTGTAAGCCACAGCAAGAAGCCAGTTGCTTACCAGTTAAGAGTTAGGAAGCCCAGCTTTGGGGGGAGAATATTCTGGAAATCCATTGTAGTAAAAAGCAGTTTTTCATTCAGAGTAATTTGGATGTTTCGCATTCACTCAGCTCTAATTCTGTTCACTTGGTCTAAGTCAGTCAAGTTTGGAGAAAAACATACGCCATTAGTCTTGTGATTCTACTGAGGACATCCCAGACAGATAGATGGCCACCATCCTGGAAGATGGCATCGAAGCATCCCTGCAGCGTTCCCATGGATAAATATATAAATATGCCTATCAGTAAATAAATAAAAATAAATTATTTCCACAACGAGGGCACTGCTTCCACACAGCGCCTGCAGTGCTGGCCCCGGGAGAGGGCCCGGAGCTCCATTCAGAAGGACAGCTCATCTCCCTAGGGCGAGGGCAGGAGGCAAGGCAGCCGCTCTGTCCTGCTGGACCAGTGAGCTTCTGCAGCCGTGCAGCCATGCTTCAGACTAAACCAGGCTGCGCCACTGCGCCCTGGCAGTCCTGACCCTCAGAGGACAGGTGTACGTGCCCGAGCGCACACACACAGACCCTCGGCTCCCGCGACGCTCCCCTTCTCGCGTTCCCAGCTCCTGTGCCCCCAGTGCCACACCCAGTTCTCCCAAGTCCGTGCTCTCCACACAGCGGAGCCTTGGGCCAGGACTGGCTGCCCGACCCTGACCCAAATCATAGCCAGTTGGAAACCGCCCCTCCTTGCGGGGAAAGAGTGAGCCAGCCAGCAGCTGCAGCACACACCACACGGCCCTTCTCTTGACAGTTCCCTGGGTACATGTCCCTCAGGGAATACAGGCTGCAAAATGTCAGGAGGTAGAAATATCTGCGCGGGCAACTGTACCAACAGTGCGCATGCGTGCGCGCGCCACTGCAGAAGTGTGCGAGCGTGCACGAAGGTTGACGTTGACGAAAACTGCGCACGTAAAAAAACTGCACTCAACCTCGGAAGGTGTCTCTAAATGTGCAGTAACTCTGGTGGAATAAAATGATTAATATATAGCATGCCACAGAGATGAATCACAATGATCTGTTCAGAAATAACTCCTTAACCAGAAAATAGGAGACGTGGAAAGAGAAGGCTGTTTTTTAAAGCCTCCAATTAATTTCTGTATTTCTGATCACTTGCCTTTGGGGATTAAAAACAAAACAAAACAAAAGAGCAGAGTACAATTCAGTGGAAATGTGTCTTTGTCCCCAGAGGTTTCTGCCTGTGCAAGCATTTCTTCTAGACCGCCAGAACCCCCAGCCTTTGACTGAACTTTGCAGAAAACTTATCTATATTGACTTATATGTTGCACAGAACAGACAGAAATAAAAGTCTCAGACAGGCCTTTTTCACCCAACAAAGGCTTATTTTTTTTTCCATCCTTTGCTTGGGCTCAAGCACTCCTGCCCTGCGTGCCGCCACTTTAAACATGATCAGATCTGTGCTTCATTGCAAATAACAACTGACCAACAATAGGCCCCGCTTCATAGATTTGGGAATGTTTGGCTTAAGCTGCCAATGACTGAAGGCCTTTAGCTCCGATCGGCCAGTCACAGTCCGCTTTGTTGTTGTCTGTTGATGTGTCTGTGCTCATTATTCCTTGACATGCAACATCCCCCCTCCACCCTCCAACCATCCACAACCGCACAGAAAGCGAGATTCAAATGGGAACAGCTGTAGTGGTTCAATGGGAAATGATGCCTCTTGTGCAAAGGGGAGGGAGAGGGAAGGGAGAGGGCCTATTTGAGAAAGGCAACAGCTTTCAGAGAGTCTTGTATAAGAAATCTACTTTTGAATATACTTCAGTGAAATCGCTGTTGAAACAGGCTGACAATGGAAATCTGCCCAGATTGAAAATGCCAGCCCTAATTCAAAAGACAATTCCCAGTTAATAGCTTGTTGCATTTTTAGATTATTTCTAGACTTTGAGTTTTTGCATTAAATGGCTAACCGGGGAATGTGACCATTTTTATATATGTGCGTTGTGGGTACAAATGGGCACAGATCTACACACGGCTTTAAGTGGGTTTTTTTTTTTTTTTCTGAACACATTTGTAATTAATGAAGCGGTAAGAACTATTTCTTTAAGAACTATCAGGATATAAAATAGAGTATGTATGAAGGTAACCGTTTGTTTAGAATGATTATCTAACATGGAAACAAAATTTGTAACACCACACTATAAGGTTAAAAAGAAAATAGTATAATAAAGGAAATACAAAGGCTTTGGCATGGTTTTTACAATCAACAATGGTTAATTTTGATATGTAGTTGTGAACAACTTCAAAACACTTAAGTTTAAAACTCTTGCAAGCACTTTTAATTGATTAGGAATGAATTCTAGATGCACAAAATGATTGGACTGTGAACAGTAATACAACTATATCTAAGAACAATTAATTTTTGCCGGCCAAGAAAGAAACGTATGATCGCATGAAAATGTGTATAAAACATCTATAGAGTATTCTTGTCAAATATAAATGAAATTAACTTTATTATAGAAATCATTCTGAGGATTTCTAGGGAAGACAAATACTTACATTTTGACATAAAACAAATTGGATTTTTATCAAAGACACACTCTACCTTTTAGCTATCAACTTTTTTCTTCCTTGAATTTATATCTTACCCTTTTTGCACATAAACTTCATCTGTTAACAACCTTTGGAAAACCAACAGATATTCTTACATAAATCTAGTGCATGTTGTTCCAGGTTTAATTATATGCAAAGGAATGATACAAACTTGGAACATCAGTCCATAAACTATGAACAGATGGGTAGAAGTATTTGATATATCTTGATAAAACTCTTAAATTCGTGGCAAAGCTTGTTGATCATGGTTTCCTTTTTTTTTTTTTTAAACAACTTCATGACCAACACAGATCAAACATCCATCCAGTCTACGTTGTTCTTTTTTTTTTTTCATAACATACAAATGCCCATTTACAAATAATACACCAAAATGAATAAAAGTTTGGATACCAAAATGAAGATTTGTTCCAACTGATAGCGTGCCTTCTGTATACAAAGGTCCTTGCTTCAAGTCCATTCCCCAGTGGTACAACACAGGACACAATTGCAGATCTGAAGTGCTTCTAACAGCCATTTTCCTTTCCTTCCTGAACGCCCAACTGCTGTGTCCACATAGTCACTGACTGAATTAACACCATATATCTTTTTTTTTTTTTTTTTTTTTTTTTTTTTTTTTTTTTTACTGTAATCTTGGCCAATATTGAGACATATCAGGTTCACTTCCAGGAACTTGAACGGGAACTGACACACCCGGGGAAATGAGTCCTAGAAGTGGATGAAAGAAATAGCCATGTAGAAATTCCCTTCGAGAGACAAGCATGGAGCATGAATTTATAGGTTTAAAAAAAAAATCTCATAATACTTTCTAACTGTATTTAAAAAAAATACTTAAAGTCTCACAAGCAAAAGTAGAACCTTCAGAAACAAGATTACATGTTTACACATATCTATTGAATTCCAAGTCCACACACACACACACACACACACACACACACACAACACCTCCATTTGTTTGCATGGTTGGAACTTTAGCATTAAAACTATCTCCAGCAAAGGGGGCGTCTGGGTGGCTCAGTCGGTTATACGTCCAACTTTGGCTCAGGTCATGATCTCACGGTTCGTGGGTTCAAGCCCCGTGTCAGGTTCTGTGCTGACAGCTCAGAGCCTAGACCCTGCTTCGGATTCTGTGTCTCCCTCTCTCTGCCCCTCCCCTGCTCGCATTCTGTCTTTCTCTCTCAAAAATAAATAAACGTTAAAAAAAACTTAAGTAAAACTATCTCTGGCAAACCAATGTGGTACTTCTTCAGTTGCGATGAAAGGCATGGAGGGGCTGGGAGGGTGAGAAGTCTTTTGATAAACACTCACCATGCCCCTCACTCGGAGGCCCTCGCTGCTGAGCTCTGGCTAATAATCTCTCTTCAGAAAGCTGACATTCTCAGGCCTTGTCTTCATATATAACTTCTGTGACCAAATTCAGGAAAAACAACCTTGCTTTTTGTCTACATGGTCTCAAGTTACTAGTACAGCTTGACTAAATGTCCCCTTCTGATCAGTTTTCCCCCAGAGAAGTGAGGGAAACAGCAAAGAGTTAAACAAACCATCACACACGGCCAGGAGGTTCTTTTTAGAGTAACTTCAAGTGGAGTTAGATCACCTGGCAAAAGCAGCTGCAAAGGCCACCTCTGTGCAGCCTGCAGGGAAGGGCGGCTCACCTGTGGAAGTGGTGCCCGAGGTGCCCATTGGCTGACTGTTCATGTGTGTCTGCATATGTGGGGGGGTGTAGGTATCATAACTCCGCCCGTTCACCGAAGGGCTGGTGGGCAGCATGCAGGAGTACGAAGAGGTCTGGCTGGGGACTGGGGGCTGAGAGGAGAAAGGCAAACCTGTGGTTACCGAGAAGCACGTCACACAGCCGCATCCCCGGGCTCTGTCCTCCCCAGGAACTGTGCCAACACGTCTGATCAGTAAAGGTGCCCTGGTGGAAAGTACTGGAATTCCGTATCAACAGTCGGGCCTACAACCAGTCCTTCTGTTGACCACCACTAGAGTAAAGTTGCCTAAAAGTAATATAAATTCAGACAACTGTCTAGCTAGATGGTTGGCACTATCCATAAAATTAATAGGGTTTCTGTCCATTTTCATCTTGGACCTCTGATGGCATCTTCAGAGAATCTATAGCATGAGGACTTCCATTAAAACACACCCCCTCTCCTGCAAATCCAATCTATTTGGGAATCTAGTGACCCCCAAATCCTGTATCTCAGGCTTTGGGCAGAGAACTGTAGACAGAGTTCTCCATAAAGTCTGCTTCAGGGACCTTGGGAGCCTTCCATGGTAGGACTCGTTGGATTAAAGATTCTTTGAAGAGACACATCAGTAATGATCTCCGATGAACGTGGTTAGAAGCATCAGTTAATACCTAGCCCCATCCTGCGAATTAGCTGTGACTTCCTTACAGACCTAAAAACCCAGGTTGGGTTTTATCCACAAAATTGGGTTACTGCCCTCTAAGTGTTTGGTCTGGTGGTATTGAGGAGGCAAACCTTTCTCCTAACTGAATAAGAAATACACAGAGCTGGGACAAAATCCCTCATGAGCTTCCATGGGGCTATGCCAGGCCAGCAAGATTGGGATGGATTAATACAAGCATCATGCCAGGAATAAGGGCGACGATGGCACTACTCCGTTCTACAAACTGCAGAAATGTTTAACATCTCAAGATCCACATTCTCAGAGAGGGTGACACATTAGAGAAAGTTCAGAGGGAGACACCCACCCTTTGTAAAATGGCTGAAGATTTTGGTCAACAAGATGAATTGATGGACAGACAGACCAGCACACCCCAACTCCAAAATTCAGAGAGTAATTTTCTCTGAACAGGAGAATCATTAGTAACTTTTTAATTTTCTCTATGCTTTACAAAAGTATATATGTTTTGTTTCATATAAGTTGTGTAACTTTCATATAAGTTGTGTAACGTTTGAAATAAATTGACCCCACACCACTTTATAGGTGGAAATAACCTGAATAAAAGAGTAGCACCTATTTAATTGGTTCTGAATATTTTCTCATATACAAACTTTGTTATCTTTGCAGAAACCTAGATATTGCTACAATTTGCAAAACCGAACAAGACACTCCGTGGCCTTATTAAAGTCAGAGGATGAGTGGTAACCTCAGGTTCAAAGAGGCAAGCAGGCCTTGAGGGCCCTGCCAGAATTTCAGCTTGCATTTGTTTCTAATTCCCAAAATCACTTCCTCTAGGCAACCTGACTTCTGGAAAATTCCAAAGCAGTTGTAGTAATACCAACCAATGGGCTGTTAATCCCTTAATTTACATTAATTGCATTATGGCTACTAATATCCCAATGAAATAAAAATAAACATGTGAATAATTCCTCTGAAGTCGCTTATCTAGCTGCTCGTACATTCGTCTGGAGACTGGGAAACATTTATTTTGCTGTTATTTGGACTCGAAACTCATCAAAAGATGTTCAGTGGTGAGTAAACAATCTGTGTAACCCCAGAACTGCTTCCAGCAGGGGCTCACGCTGGCCAATCTCACACCATCCGGCATCCTCCAAGCATTGCACAAACAGGAGTCCTGGGAAAATCACCAACAAGGCCCACCGGAAGGAAGGCCAATTTTTTTCCCATCAAGAATCCATCCAGCTCCAAAGTTCTAGTATAGTCCACCTGCCCTATACAACTTCCATCATAAAGGGCTAACCTACTACAGGGCCTTGCACACATAGGAGCTGATAAACATTCGAGACAGAATGGAGGGCAGAGGCAGGTTCTTCACACCGAGTGAAGAACATCAACCTACCCAGGCAGCGAGGAGCACCACAAACTCATTACATGATCCATGACAAAGACCACTAAATTTTTAGCAAGCACCTGTATTCCTTTTTTCATCATAAGCTGTAGAAAGAAAACTCACCATTCCTTTATATCAAAATATATCCCACAAGGCAAATATAAATCTTATTTCTGATCCTTTTTTTCTTCCTCACTGGTTTGTCACATATACACTAAATAATGTCCAAAATGCACACACAGGTTATATATTCATTTATATGAACACATTAATATAAACCCGAATTTACATATACTAACCCCTTGCTATCTAATAACGTGTCAGCATTATTTCCATTTTCTGACACCACTTTCACCAGTACGCAAAACATGCCCATTCCCACCCAACGTTATCAAGCTAACATCTTCTCAGAGCAAAAGGCAGATTAATTTGGCTTTTGTGCTTTTTTTTAAGAGCACGAGTCAATCAATCCATCAACCCAACTACAAGACTGGACTGACTGTTTTCACCTCAGCCTTGACTGGTTAAGCTAATGGCTGCAGTGAGAAAGGCTCCCAAGGGCACATGCGTGGCCAGTGGGGTCTGCAGGCCCTGACCCGTTCTCCACTTCTTCTCTAAGGCACCCGGTAAGCAGACGGCCGGCGGCCTCACTTACTTGCATAGGCAGGTTATTCGCCATGGTGAAGCTGGGCATGGGTGGCAGAGCGCTGTACGTGTTTGTGAGGGCTGTGTCTGTCCGGCCCAACATGGAGCCAGAGGTGAAGGAGGAAACTGCAGGGAGAGAGACACCTCAGACAGTCATGCTGAAAGTCAGAGCCAGGGCAAACAGGTGAGACACACTTAGTGGCAGTGGTATTCAAATTACCAGGCGTGGTGGGTTGTGGGATTGGCTGGTAGACACTGGTGCTGAAACTACTGCTGATGGGGATGTGACTAGGTGTGTTGCTGGCCTGTCTCCTCTGATTCCTCAGTTTTTCTTCTCTTCGCCATTTGGCCCTCCGATTAGAAAACCATACCTGGAAGTCAGATGGAACAGGTTAGGCCTGTGCCTACTCCCAACTCAACCTCCCCCCTGGCACTTGCTCTGCTCCCCACCCCCATCCCCCGGTGACAGCAAAGCATTTAGGGGACTGAATCTCTTACTGTTTATGTCAATGAACGGTGTTCCTTAGAAGCACCTTTGTGTCTAGAAAGGGCAAAGCATGAAACCACATGTTCTCTGGGTACCTGTATTCTTGCTTCAGGTAGATCTATTTTGGCCGCTAGTCTTTCTCGGGCAAACACATCTGGATAATGGGTTCTCTCAAACTCTGAAAGAGTAAGTGGCGTTTTCTATGTTGCACCGGAACTATGCAAAATGTGTCAACGAAGCCCTGGATCAAACTGGTTCCCGCCTCCCCATTTCTGTCCCTTCCAACCAACTCCCTTTAAAATGCCGCTACTATGAACACTGACTGTACTTGAAAGAGCTATCCCACCAGAACCAAGTTAAATTTCCTTCGGAATGACATTCATTCGAGGACCCTTCTGTGGCCTGAATTAGCAAAACCATCATTTTTTCTTTATGAGAAGTCAGACTCTTAGTCTTTGAATTACTGGTACATGAAAAGAAGAAAGAAAACACACACACACACACACACACACTGAAAAGATGCCCAGGAAAAAAAAAAAAAGAAAGAAAAAAGAAAGCTTTTCAGTCCTCTATGCAAAGGGCCCTGGCTAAATTTAGCTCTTTGTACTGAAGATGTGGCATTTAGTTTGATTTACGGCCTCCCTACTTTGAAAAACTCCATCACCTTTCTCCAGGGCCTCAATTTGCTCTTGGGTAAAGGATGTTCTATTTCTTTGCAGCTTCCGCTTCAGCTGAAGTCGCATTTGGGCCTCATCTGAATCTTCTCCATTGGAACTGATAGAGTTGGTATTCTCTCCCCCTCCTTCCTGTTGCTGGCAGCCATCTGGAACAAAAAGAAAGGGACAGTAAGAGAAATCTGGAATAACTTGGAGCCTCCAAAAGGGGCCTGGGTATAGCCATAAACTCCAAGAGCAGTACATTGTGACAGTCTCAAGGCATTCCCAAAGTAACTGTCAGTCTTCCTCTAATAAAAGACATTAGTGACGTACGCTATCTTATCACCATTGTCTTTCTGTTTTCATCAAGAAGAGACTGTACGATATGGACATCACAGAAGGGCATTTCTTTAAATAACAAAACGAGTGCTGAAGTTTCCAATTACAATGGTCTTTCATAACTAACCTTGAGTCCCAAATGCCTTACCCATTTCCCCTTTCCCTACAGAATTTATTTACCTATAGCTCTGTTGGGAAAATAGAAGAGTGATGTTCAAGATTTCAGCTGATCTATAATCAGTAATTCCTATCTAATCAATTAGATGTTGATAGGTTTGTAGAAAATGCTATTAAGAAACCAAACCAAGCTTGTAATCTTTTTAAAAAAATATTTATCTAGTTTTTATTTGAATTCTGCACAGTCAATTTCATTTTAAAGGTTGTGAATTTAGAAATGCTTGCATTGTTCTGCAGTTTTATTCAACTATTGTATGAGTGCGCTTTGCCTTGACACCTATTACGAGCACAGCTGTAATTATATCATCACCAAGAACAGGCTATAATTGCTGAAAATGGAATTTTATATTTAGATAAAAGGACTGTCCATTCTTTGTAATGTGTTGCACCAGAGAAAAGTAAGATTTCTTTTAAATTTTTAACGTGTAATTTTAAAAAAGAAATAGTAGAGAGTTCACTAACTAGCTAAATATGCTATGCCGCAGCTGAATCCTTGGCATATCATTTAAGTGGTACATTTTTAATTAGGGCATTTCCACCACTTTTACTGTAATTTCTATCATTAAACAGGGGAAAGTTTTATTGTTTTCCCTTGCTGCTTCCAGGGCAAGATGTACACTTGGGCTAGCTGTATCTTGCCTTGCCTCTTGCTCCTGAGGCCACAGCCTGTCTGAAGGAAGGACTCAGCCCTCACCGGGCCTCCAGAGCCACTGCAAGCTGGGTCCTGGGTCTTGGGTCCTGAGGCCCCCAAGGGATACCAAAGGGGCTGCCCCCCCCCCATCCTAGAAATTTGGCCGGTGGCAGCGGGGTGGGGGTGGGGGGGCGGGAGGGAGGGGCCTCTAGGAGCTCCTTGGTGGGAATCGACTTGGCCAGGAATATCATTTATAACCAGGAGACAATAGGCAGTGCCTTCAAAGAGTTCAGGGAATTGTGACAGGATCTAGTGGGATCTTTTCAGAAACTTTGAAATGTTTTAAAACCCCAACTTTCTCCCCCATTTAAACAGGCGGATTCATCGGCACTGGCCACCATATGGGCCCTTGGAGATCTATTGAGATGACCACCAACACTTGAATAGCGAGGGGCTGCTTTTCAGCGCTGCACAATGCCCCATGAGTAAGGGAAACTATTAAACTCCTGGGGCAGGAGCGTTGGCAAACTTTCGTGGGCAGAATTTTGAGGCCACAATGAGCGCGGACAACAAAAGGATTCTCTTGAGGCGTGCAGCGGGCCACATTGTGTTACAAGAAGCCCAGTCAACAGACTTTTCAGTGAAGTGTGTTAACCCCTCTGCTCTGCTATCATTAATCACTGTCCGAAGAGCGGTCGCCTCAATGCTATTTAGGGCGCTTGGCTGGGGGGATGGAGGGTGGATAGGGGGCCAGAGCAGGGGGTGGGGAGAGGCAGGAAAAGTCGTTGGGGACCAGGCAGGCTTGTGTGGGAAGGGTGGACGGGGAAGGCAGGGAGGATGGAGACCAGTTCCGAGGTAAGGAGGAGGGAAGCAGAGAGGGAGGATGAGGGCCGAGGGGGAGGGGGTTGGAGAGGAGGAGAGGAGGCAGGAAAAAGATGAAGGGCTCCAAAGAGACAGAGCCCAGAAAGGTATAAGAAGGACAGAAATGCCAAGAGGAAAAAAAGGCAAGAGGACTTAAGGAGACAAGGAGAGAAAGGGGGAAAGGAAGACAGAGAGAGACAATTGCTAAACAGACTGGCTCTACTTTGGGTCATCTCCTGCTACTTCAGAGAGATGGGGAGGGGGTGGGAGAGGGTACTTAGTTGAAGGAGACACTGGACCCACGTGTGTGGGCACAAGTGTCTGTACTAATTTACTGCCCCAAGTTTCCAGGTGACTTTTCAAAGTGGAAAGAAAGAAGAAATCCCTCCCCCCCCCCTTATTTTCAGATTCGGTGAACGAGGAAGACTTTACAAATAGCCCTTTTTGGCCAACTAGAAACTAGTTCCGTGGGTTATTGCTTTGGGGAAACACAAAAATCTCCAACCATGAGACATTTAGGGACTGGGGCGCTGAGGAGAACACAATCCTACCTCGCTCTGGTGGGTCACTCATGCCCACCCCAGTCCTTTTTCTGGCATATTCAATGTCACCAATTAAACAAAGCTGCCCAGGTCTCCCTCAGAAGACCCCTGCAGATAGCATTCTCTACTCTCTACTTCTCTGACATTTTCCTAATCTAAAACTTGGAGGGTTGCACTCTCTCTTCCCCACCCTCCCCCCCATCTCCCCCTGTCTCTCTGTCTCTTACACACTAACGCCGGCATGGCTCTGACTTGAGAATTGACATTTAAGGGATGGGGAGAGTCAGTGGGGATAGAGAGCCCTTTGGGAGGGGGGAAGGAGTGGAATGAGAGGCCGGCCAGGAGAAACCCGTGGCTGCAGGACCCCTCCACGACCCCGCAGAGCGGGCGTGCCCCGTTGAAAGTTTGTTTACTACTGTCAAAGTAGCAACTGTTCGCAGCCAGGCGCTGAAGGAAAGGTCACTCTTAGATTGGGCGCCCCCCCCCCTTTTTTTCTTTAGTGGATTTACCTTCCACTCTTAAAGCTTTTAACAAAATAAAACTAAAAGTTGGATCTCGAATTCTCCATATGATAAACCTAAGTGGCAGACAATTAAGATATCTTCTTTAAAAGGCGCCCCCTCGGAGCGCGAAAAGAAGAGGCCTTCAATGGGCGCCGTCCACCTTCCAGCCTAATCCGTGAGAAGGCGAGTGAAAGCGCCTCCCATTATCCCAGCCCCAGGACCATCTGACGCCGGGGATAGGATTTGTTTCCTGGAAGAAGGAGAGGAGGAAAAAAAAAAAAAAAAAAGGACGCTGGGAAATAAAATCATTCCTTAGTTTCTTAGTGTCTTAATCAGTGAGGCGGAAAACAAGCAAGAAAAGATAGCAACCCGGTTGCGGCACCTTTTCAGCTCTAGAGCGCGGATCAAAACATTGTAGCATCTGTTGAAAAGAGACTGACTAAATCCTATAGAGGGCCTGGGTATTATGGGGGTGGGGGTGGGGGGGAGGAGATAAGAAAAAGTGTCTCCGTGATCCCTAAAACCACCAAATCGCTGGAGAATTGGGGCTGGATAGAGTTGTCTCTTGTTGTCAGCCCACGTCGTCACGATTTTATTCACCGCCGCATGGCGTTGATCAGATGGAAACCATATTTGTCTCCCTCTGAGACCTAACCTCGCCTTATGCTTTCGGAGTAATGGACTCTTTAAAACCCCAAAACGGCTTCCCGGGCCGGGAGAGGGGGCGAAGGGGAGGGGGGCCTTCTTAGCACCAAAAGGTCTGGGGATTCCCAGGGCGCGTCGGCCGAAGCCCGGCACAAGCGCCCCGCGGCGCCCCCACGCCCGGGACCTCGCTCGGGGGGGGGGGGGGGGGGGGGGTTGGTGGTGGGCGGTGGGGGACCGACGCGTCCTCCCCCCCCCCCCCACCCAGTGGGGTCGGCAGTCGGGGCCCGCGGTCGCTGCACCCGAGCGAGTTTCTTGCGGAGGCCGGGGTGGCGGGACGAGAACTGACAGCTGGGGAGTCAGAATTCTCCAGCGATTCGCCGCCTAAAAGTTCAAAGCTCCTGAACTAGCGCCACCTCCCGCCGCAACCGTCACCACAGACAGGGTCGTGGAGTTAGGCTCTCGCTTCCCGCCCTCAAGCTTCCCGGGACGAAAAGCTGCCCTAATCGGGCGCCACCTCTGGTGGAAGCGGAGGGGCTGGCAAAACGGCTGCCCGGGACTTGTGTCTCGGCTCTGGAAAGCAGGCGGGTGGACACGCTCTAGGCCCCAAGCTAACGTGAGCTCTTGCACCGAGAGGGCCAGCGCGTGGAGGCTCTGGGCTCAGCCCTCCCGGACCCGGACACTGCGCGGTCCGCAAGAGTTCTCGGACCCTGGGGGCCAGACTCGGCGGGGGAGGGGTCACAGGGACCTCAGGATGCTGGGGGTTTAGGGGCGGGCGCTGGGGAATGCCAAGTTCGGGTGTCTCCTGGGTGTGTCCGGCGTGCGCACGTGGGAATCCAACAGTTTCAAAGGTCAGGTGAGGGTGTGGTGGTCCGCACTCAGCCTTGTCATTCCCTGTCCTCATCAGAGGCGGGAGTGGGCCTGGGCCTTCGCCTGAGCGGCACCCCAGGAGGCCGCGGGGTCGGGACCGGCTAGGACGAGCTGGCCAGCGGGGTCGCCCAGGGGAGCCCGGGGCCCAGCGCATCAGGAGGCCTCTGCCGGCCGAGCGGCCGCGCTGGGAAACGAGGAGCAAGCGCTTTGCTCTCTATCTTCCCAGTGTCCGTCCTATATTGTTTTCTGCTCTTAAAACTGACATGTCTAATTGGCAATTGGTGCCGAATCGTGTCCAGAGGTCTCTTGTGGAACATTTCTACAGCTGTCTCCTTCAACTAGACGCTTATTCATGTCGCCTTAATGAGAAACAAAACGTTCTCTAATGAGCAATTACAGAGCGACAGGATTGTTCCCATAACAAATTCTTGCGAGTGACAGAAGCATCCTTTGTACCAGATATTTCGCATACTGTTACCGATTTTCCCTTCTCTAGCCCGGCTCCGTGGAGGCGCGGGGCACCCGGAGCGGGTCCGAGAGCGCACTGACGCGCGGGCAGCCCCGTCAGCGTCCCAGCGCCGCCGCCCCCGGCCCGGAGCCCCCAGGCTTCGTCGGGCTCTTGGGAGTGAGACGCCACGTCCCATTATCCCGCATATTATCTCCTTGTCACAAGGACAACAAATACCGATTAATCTTCGGAGTAAACTGTTTCCTATTCTTGACCAAGCTACCTCGGGGTGTGTAGGGGAGGGGAGAGCCAACCTACGCCACCCCACCCCCAACTGCTCCTCTTCCCCCGTTCCTTCTCCTAGATCCTTCGAGGGTCCTGATTCCTTCTCTCCTACCAGCCCCCACCCCCACCCCCACGCCCCGAGCGGCTCCGGACACCCGGAGGCCGGCTCCCAGTATCCTCATCCCACCTTTCTGTGCAGTTGCCACCCACAGAGAGTGAGAACTGGGGGCCCAGAGGAACGGAAGGAACGCGACCGACCGAGACGATGGTGTTGTTTGAGTTGGGAGACCACCACTTCCTGTGCCCTATCCTGTACTCTGCACTGCATCTTGCTGCTGGCCCTTTCATGTGCACCCTACTCATACTCACGTAATTTGTCAATTACGGCAAAAAGCAAAACGATACAATTATGTTTACCTCCCAGTCTGTCAGTGTGTTAACTTGTCACACTTCTACAGCAAGGGGGCTCTCCGTGCATTTTAATGGCAAATTTGAATAGGGCACCACGCAGCTAGCTCTCTTACACACATACTACTGCCCAAAACATATTTGCGCACACGCACACGGGCCACATTCTTACTACTCCTGACATACACAACCCTCAAATGGGAAGGCCAGTGAGATAGTTCAACAAATACTACCCTCCTACAGGGCAAGTCAGTGTGTCCCACTCTTCAAGCACAGACGTGGAGAGAGGGAAAAGGTTGAGGGAGAAGATGGCAAGTGGCTGCATATATGGAGAGTTTTGAGGATAGGTGCTTGGGCTTTTTACCTTGTGTAGGTTGCCCTGGCACAGAAGTCCCCGGATACCAACCGGGGCGGGTACCCCAGCTTCCGGTCTGCCCGTTCAACATCCTTAGTTTATCATACATGCCGTCTGCGCCCATCTGTTGCTTTTCGCTAGCCAGGTTGCGAAGAACTCTGTTTATTGATGACACCTGTAAATCAAACCAAAATCAAACCAAATGGAAGCGTCTCCAGAAGACAGTTGCTCTATCTTCAGTTCCCATCTCAGCACGCCCACTCCCTTAAAGAATGACCCATAACACATTAAAAAAGAAGAAGAAGAAGAAGAAGAAGAAGAAGAAGAAGAAGAAGAAGAAGAAGAAAAAACTCCCAGCCATCCTGGGACAGAGACACTGTGGACAGAATGACAGCCATCACTTTGGGTGTGGAAACTGAGTTGGGTAGGGAATGTGGGATGGAGAGGGCATTTGCTTCACTTCTGCTGGATGTCTACAGTGACCTAATCTTTGTTAAAAGATTTCCTAAAAAGAAAGAAAGAAAGAAAGAAAGAAAGAAAGAAAGAAAGAAAGAAAGAAAAAGACAGGCTTGGTGTAGAGCTTTCTTTCACTTTGTTTTCTATTAGGGCAGAAGTGGATGTTTGACACCTGAAGGAAGGGTCAGGCAGTCTGAGTTGGAGGAGGTTAGATTTTGGTTTTCATTTTCATTCTCCTTCTTCATTCAAGTGCCTTTCCCTGGGTGCCTCCACCCTCCACTTTGAAACATGCAAATAAGGTGAACAGTTCCCCACACTTGACTCCCAATTTCCAGAAGATCAAAAAAAGGTCAGCGTGCTCCTCTCAACACCCTCAGCTACAGAGGTGACATAGGGGGAGCGGGGAGGAGACAGAGACAGGATGACACTGGTAGGGAGGAGGGGGGTGGGCAAGTGAAGAGAGAGATGGTAAAGAGGAAAGAGCATGGGGCTTAGGGCAGGGAGGGGGAATGTTCTCAGTGAACTTACACTTGGTATGTTATCGTTGGTACAGACCCCCTCGGACAATAATCTGTCTCGGATTTCCCAAGCAAAGATGGACGGGCACTCCCGCTTATACTGGGCTATTTTGCTTACAACTTCTGGAGTCGCTACTCTCGGTTTACTACCACCGATTGCCCTGGGTCTGATGGAGCCAGTCTCGTAATACCTGCCCAGAATTTTACTCACACATCCGTTGGACACCTGCATAGGGGAAGTGGACAGAAAACCACATTATTAATAATTTCAAGACAAAAATAAAATTGTTTAAGTATGCATTAAACAATGACAAGCTTACGTTTTGATTGTCCAGCACTTGGACTTTTGCATCTGCATGGGTCTATAACACAAAAATATACCTTCAATGGTATGAGAACTTACTGTAGAGAGCTTTTTTTCTTAAAATTACATTTGTAGCCCTAAACACTACAAATATGATGATACTTTCAAACAGTTTGAACTAAAAAAAAAAAAACTAATTTTAAGGTTTTTTATAAAAAAAAAAACTTTTCTGAAACATTGCCTGAAGATGCATCAAAACGAAGTAAGACTTTTTTTTGTGTGCTGACCTTGCTTAAAGTAGTGCCATATTTTAATGAGCAAAGGGGGAAAATAAACTAAAATTTTACTTATTTTCCTTTAAAAATATGCTCAATTTTGTAAATGTGAGTTAGGTAAGGAGGTGAATAGCATTTGGCTTTTAAAATCAATAAATATTCCTCATGAATATGAAGAATGCAAACAAATATCTCAAAATCTGAGGTGAGTGTGGCATGAGGGAGAGGGAAATAAAATTATGCTGGTTTATGTAACTCAATTTATTATAGTTCCTAAACTGTTACCACAATAAATGTTTTTTATCAAATGAAAAGAGAAAGGTGTTGTTTTTTTTTAATTCACACACACATTTTTTTTTTCCTTAAGCAGATGAGTTATCTTAAGTGACTGACCCAGGTTGAAAGAGATAGGGAAGGATACTGGAAGGAAAGGGGAAAGCGGGGAAGGCCGGGTGTGGGGTAGGGGCTGGGGTGGGTGGGTGAAGGGGGGGGGTCCATAATTAGCAGCGTTTACAGTAAGAAATGAAGAGAGGGCGTTGAGAGTGGAGGGCCGCGGGGGCGGCGAGTGGGGCGGCGCCGGGAGGATCACCTGCAGAATTCGGGAAATGTCGCACGGCCGGGCCCCGCTGTGAGCTAGCTCTACGATCTTCTGCCGGGTGGAGTCCGGCAGTGGCCGCCCGTTGACAAAGACACCACCGAGCTGATTCACTCCGCTGTGACCTGAGGAAAAGGGAAAGGAGAGGAGAGGAGAGGAGAGGAGAGGAGAGGAGAGGAGAGGAGAGGAGAGGAGAGGAGAGGAGAGGAGAGGGGAGGGGAGGGGAGAGGAGAGGAGAGGAGAGGAAGAAGAGTCAAGAGAAAGAGGAGGAGGAAGACGAAGGAGAAGAGGAAGAGAAGACAACCACAATGCATCCTCAGCTCCCTGCCAACCCATGCCAACCTCAGCGATCAAGTCCCTGCTATCAATCACAAACGACTCCAGGACCAGGCAACCATGCGGGGCATCGGGCAGCCCAGCCCCAACACAGTCGCGCTGTGTTACAGATCCATGCCAGTGAGCAAGAACACACGCACCCCACAGCCGCTGTCACTCCAGCCCTTTGCCCCTCTTCATAAACACCCCAGCCAGCCCCTGAACCCACAAGGTGCAAACAATCGTTTCAGAAAACATCCTTCCAAAGATCGCCTCTGAATGGCATCACAAAACGTGGGTTCTACGGAACCCACACTGAATCTCCAAGGTCTCTGCATTGTTAGAACTGTTACAGCAAATGCTATAGCTCTTCAGCATTTCCTTGGACTCCACAGTCCAGAAACGTTTGCTGTCACACTCCAAACTCTGGTGAAGGCACCGCGCAAGCACCGGAGTTTTGTTTTGTTTTTTAATTACATATATATTACGTGACATTGCATACACATATGAAGAGACAGGAAAGGAGTAGAGAAGAACCACAGCAGCAGATCTGCGGCTGGTGAACCCCAACCTGCGCCTCCAGTACAGGCGTGAGGGTCAGAGCTCCAGATAACTCCAACCACAAAGTAGTCCGCCGGCTTGCAGCTGTGGGGCCGAGAGCTGGGAGTCCATTCGCACAGGCCACAGCTCGCTGTACTTCCGCTGCTGAACTTGGCCTTCCACACAGCCAAGGACAGATATTAGCAAAAATCGGAAAGGGAAAAGAAAAGCAAAGGAGCACACCACAGTGTCTTCTATCCCTCCTTTATCTTGTTATTCTCACAGCCTCACCCCCATTGTCTAATCTTAGAGAACCAGGAAAGGGAGTTAGCACCTCTCTGTAGCCCTCCCCAGAAACCACAGGCACACAAATAAAGCCAATTGCCAATTTCCACTTCCTTAAAAATCTCCAACCTGCAGCCCCGGACTCTAGAGAGCAGCCCTTCCAGGAGAAGACGTGGCTCCCTGCTCAGCTCTCTTCTCTCTCTCTCTCTCTCTCTCTCTCCTCTTCTCTCTTCTCCTTGGAGCCTCTGATAAATTGACTCCAGGAGCCTGAGCTTCTTAGCAATAAATAAGCTCCAAATATAGAAGAGGGGGGAAAATATGATGAGCCTCTCTGACATTTGTCTTTAAAATAAAACTAGCTGCACGTCAAGTTTGAGCTTAATTTCTGGAAATAGGCGGAAGTCGCTCCGGATCATGCATGGAAGGCTAATTGAAAAGATCAGTCGGGGCGCTTGTGGCAGCCTTGTCACTTTGTGACAGTGCTCCGCTCCGGGAAATTGCATCGTCACGACAAACGGGACCGTGATAAAACGACCCTTTCCGTCCCTATTTGTAGATCACTCAGACGAGATTGAACTGCACTCGTTTCCCCTTCGAGGGGAGCCGAGTTTTCAGGGTAGCCGAAGGCTTGGGGCGGAGGGGGGCCCTCACCGACGGGGGGGGGGGGGGCGGAGCCTCAACTCGATGAGAAGTGACAGGCGTTTGGGGGATCTGGGCTCCGGCCGGGCCCAGCGCAAGCAGGGACATCGCCGGGACACCACTTCTCCAACAGAGCAAGGCCTCGACCGCGCTTCCGGTTTCCCCTAAGTTCCCTTTATTGCCTTCCTCTGCTTCACAACACCAGTCTACTGCTAGGGCTGCGGAGCCCTCCCTTTGGGCAAAGGGAGCCTTCCCGGAAAGAGAAAGGCTGTCCCAGAGAGAGACCGAGAAAGATTTTACAAACTTCACGCCCAGCCTGAGCAATTCCCAGCCTATGAATGCCAAGGCTTGTGAGGCCGCCTAATCCTAGACCTCCCTCCTTCTCCCCTCATTGCAAAAAAATAAAAATAAAAATAACGTGCCCGCCACCTCCGCGGCGACCGTCGGCGGGTGCTCGCCCAGGAGACGCCAGGTTGCCTCTGCCAGCATCGAAAAGGCAGCGAGGAAGCGCAGCTCTAAGTTCCCCTTCAGAGGTTAAGCCTCAATCATTGTGTCCCTTCCCTAGGGACGGCTGGCGCTCTCGCCCAGTGGCGATGATTATGCGCCTAGAATTCGACCGCGAAGCATCTAATAGGAAAACATATGGTGTCAATTTGGATGCTCTGCGCCTCGCGCACACCCGGGAGCGAGCGGCACAAAGCCCTGCAGGCCGGCCCGCGACCCCGCACCCCCCCCCCCCCCCCCCCGGGGCCTGCCAGCCAGGCCGCGGCGGCAAACGCTCAGCGCTGCGGGCCCCGGCCGGGACCTGCCCGAGAGCCTACGGCTGGGGAGCCTGAGCTGCAGGGGGAGAACACGCAGCCGGGAGAGGTGCGCAGAAGCCTTTGCCTCGCCAAGGAAGGTCCCTCCCGGGCCTGGCAGGTTCTGCACAACTAACCCGCCTTAAAGCTCGCCACCTTTGAATCCTTTCCTGCGCTTCGCGCCCACCAAGCCGCGGAAGCACCTGGGGCGGCTGGCGCTTCCAGGCCTGATGGATCGGGCACTGGAGACCCTCCGAAGTCTGCGGTTCGGCAAGGGAAGGTTGCTAGAAGACTTGGGCCCTTCTGCACTCCTACTGCAGCTGAACCCTCGAACTGCTTCCAGACTCTGCACCTCAGCACGGGCCTGGTTTCACTGGGCCTCCAGGCTCCCAGACTCGGGCTGCAAACAAGCCCTGCCACATACCAGCACCCACTACCGCTATCACTCCAGCAGTGCCCCCACGGACTGAGCAGGAAGGTGGGCTGGGGCCCAGAGGGCCTGAGCACAGAGAGGATGGGAGGCAAAAGAGCCCGAGAATCAAACGCACTGCGGGCCTGGACCGATCAGAACCCTCACAGTTGCAGCTACCAGGGCGGAGCTTCTCCAGTTCCAAGGCTGGACAGCCAGTCTCTTCCCAGACCCAGTAAACCTGCTCTGGCCGGTAGTACAGGGTTACAGCGTTCCAGTTTACCACCTCCCCCCACCCCACCATCACCGCAGGCCAGCGTACCCCGCTCCCTTTGCCTTTTAGGCCGGTAGCTGGGGGGGGGGGGGGTAGAGGAGGGGAGGAGCCGTCCAGAGAGTGACTGGGGGAGGGAAGCCCCCACGCCCCTCCCGGATGGTGGTGACTAGCAGTCTTGGCTAAACCCGAAGGGGCCTCCTTCTCCTCGGGCAACTAGGAGAAGCCTCTGCCCCGCCCTGTTCAGCCCAGCCTCTCTCTCTCTGGGGTCAGAGCCCGGGCAGGGGCGGGGAGGGGGTATGAGTTACAGGATTTGGGGGGGATGGGGTTTCTCTACCTCAGCTTCGCAAACTCTAGCGGGCTGTTCTGAAGGGCCTAGCCCTTGTTCTTCTAGGAGCGAGAGCAGCAGAGTAAACGTCTTCCCCTCTCGGGTTGCCGGGTCTGAAGGGGGGCGCAGCTGTCTCAGGTCCCCGGGGCCTCTTGCCTCTTCCCTCGTGCCTGGCGGGCCTGGCCCGCGTGGACACCCGCGAACCTCTGCGCCCTCCCCTGACCTGCCGGTCTGCGTGTCCCCAGCCCGAAGTCTGAGAAAGACCAGAGGCACTTACTGTTCTGCATGCTGGCGCTGGCTGGGGGCCGCGGGATCCCACGGGGCTCGAAAATGGGGCTCTGTTAGCAAGGATATAGGCGTTAATCCAGGGCCAGCGCCAGGTAGGCCCTACCTCCCGACAGAGGACGACCTGGAACCGGGACAGGAGAATGCCCCTTCTTGAGGAAATGATCCACTCAATCGCTTGGGGCCATCAGAGGGGCATCCACCTCTGCCCTACAGTGTATACAAAATCTACCCTCTGGGCTACAAATAAAATACTCCAATATCCCCAAGCTGTTTTCCCCAAACCCCTTAGTAGCTAACTCTTTAATCAGGAGAAACAACCCAACTTTGATTTTTTTTTTTCTTCCACGTGAACAACAATGAACAAGTATTCTGACTTTTTTGGGGTTTGGAACCCAAAGCAGCCCCCAGAACTTGCCTGAAATCTGGGAAGTCTGTCCACTCTTACAATAAAAGGTCTCACACATCTGCGCGCCCCTAGTTAAAGTCTTCCCCCTAAGACAAAACAAAAGGAGAGAAAGGTATGTCAAGCTGTGGCTCAAAAGCACAGGCCCATGGGCTCTCAGAGTCACACTCCCAGAAAAACAAAACAAAACAAAACAAAACAAAACGTGCATCTAGGGCTCAAACTACCATAGAACCCTAAATCTCAGAGTCACAACAACATTTCCAGCAGCCTGTCATGCAGAAGTCCCCACCTTTTAAAAGTAGCTGCTCTGGCCTGGCTTGGGAGAATTGGAGAATCTGACAAGTCGGGGAACCATTTTGCAAAAATATCAAGAACCAGTTAAAGGGAAAGGGGAGCACCAGAGAAACAGTGGCATTAGGAATCGAGGCCAAAGACTAATACCTGAAGTTCAGAGGTGAGGGGAAGGGGGAATCTCAGAACTTCAGGGTGCTTTTGGGTGCAGACTAGGGAAGATCAGGGCTGCAGAGCCCATGCTCCTTCCTTAAGGAACTTCACCATCCTAGTGGCTCCAAGGCTCCCAGATCCCAACTCTGGTTACCCCTTCATCTTCCACTCTCTCCCTCAAAGCTTCCCGGTCAGGTCCCCACTCCACCCTCCTCCCAGCCTTTCTGGGACTTTGAAAGTAGCAAGCCCAACTTTTCCCCCCCAAACCTCACTTATTGTGATTAACTTCTCTTTTGGTGTTTAGATCTTCCCCCTTTTACTGTACTGTGACACACGCTGTCTACCTCGCCTCACTGCTTTAAAAAGTACGAACAGGAGGGGGTGAGCGTGGTCGACAAAGCCTACAGGCAGCGAACAATGGCTTCTATTCTCCAGCTCTCCCCAAACCCAAAGAGCAAAACTGAGTCTCCCTAACCAGCAACACAGCTTCCAACCAAATGTACCAACAACCCACCAACCCACAAAAGGGAACAGAGGGACACTTCTAGCTTTGTAAGTCCTGACCCAGTGCGGGTCCCCCAAGGTTCGCCCTCCACCACCCCCTCCCTGCCTTACCCTAAGAAGAAGGTGGGGGGGGGGGAGAAAATAGAAAAGTAATTTCTTGTTATAAATATCTGGAGGTAATTGTGCTACTGGTGTGAGTTGTTAGGGGCTGTAAAAAGATACAACGGCACCGTGGGGAGCTCAATTGGGAAGAGAGAGTTACAATAAAGAACCTATTCAAGAGGTTTGCAGGAAAAAAAAAAGAAGTAAAATAATTAAATAGTCACAGCATTATTTCTCCCTGTTTAAAGAAAAAAAACTAAAATACTCATTCTGTTTTCTGCTTTCTTATTGTGATTATTAATTTTGCCTGCCTACAAGCAAAGAATTCCAAGAAGCACATTTTTTCTCTTCAAGGCCATTCATGGTCTAATTTATTAACTAGCTGGGAGGCAGCTTAAATCCATAAAAATAAACTTAAGAGGAGGAATTTACCCAGCTTCTGAATGTGGTCTGGTAAAATTGGAGAGAGGAGAGGGTTACCTAGTTACCTCTAGCTGGGTTGGCTCCCAGGGCCTTCCTCCTGTCTCTCAGTCCCCACAGCCATAGTCAGATCTAGGACAGGCAGGAGAAACCCCAACTTCTTGAAGAATGTGCTCCCCCTCAAAGTGGGACTCCGAAACTGCAGAATAGTAGCAGGCAGGGAGAGGGGAGGTGGGCTTCTCCTAGAAGGGGTAAAACTTCCCGAATTCCTCTCTATAACCCACACTGTACTCAACCACAACTGAATGCCCCCCTCCTGGCCCATACATCCTTGAAGCCATTAAAAAAAAAAAAAATTCACTAGCTGATTCCAGAGAGGCCCAGCCGATTAGTTTTTGAAGCAACTGGGAAGGTGGGAGCATCTCAAGTTCCAGTTCTGCTCCATTCCCACGTCTATCTCAGCTAAGAAGCTACTTAATTACTTAAGTAATCGCTAACATTTAGTGCAAAAGCGACCGGGGAAGCTGGCGACACTGACACCCGGAAGCAGTGGTGGCTAGAGAGGCTAGAACCCTAGTTGCAGCCAGTGTCCCCCAGCTCAGCCCTAGGCTTTCTACAGCCCTAACCTAGTCAGAGACCCACTGGGGGGGGGGGGGGGCGGGGGGAAGAGTCTCCAGATGCTTCAGAGTCCAATGGGGCCTTGGTCCTCTAGGCCACTGGGCCACTGCCACCCCCATCCCCAACTCAAGCCTCAGCTTTCAAAAGCAGTTCTTTTAATCACTTAATTCTCAAAATCCATCCTCAAATTCCTTAGCTGGGGTGAAGAAGAGAGCTCACTTTTCGTCTCTACCGGCCCCCAGCCAAAGAGTAATTAGCAATTAAGATGACAAAGTTTCACTCTCTAGGGCCAAATAAGATAACAACTAATCAAATTGCCTTCAGACGTTTGCAAAGGTCGCCGGCTATAAAAAATGTAATGTCAACGGCAACAACTATTATTTGTCCTTGGTAAACTCACCAGGCTTTCAAGCTCTTTGCTTTTCATTTCATTTTCCGCTCCCGCCCCCTCCTCAAACCTTCCCAAGTTCGAGTTAAACGTCCAAAATGGCTTAGGAAGCTTTAGAGAGTATGAGAGAAAAAAGAAAAAGAAAAAAAGAAACCACGTTCACTTTGTTTTTAAACTTTCTAGAAATCACTCAAGACTGGAGGGCTGGGTTTAAGCACTCGAAAAAAAGAAAGCATTTCCACTTGAAATTCAACTCCATTTTCCCCCAATTACACTTGCTAAAATTCAGGGCTATTATGATCCAGGGAGACTGGAAAATCTGCACAAGGAAAGAGGCAACAACTTTATGAACTTTGAAAAGACACTTTTCCTCCTGGGGTCTTAGAATCGAAAAGCTCTCAAATTACTCAGACTAATTAGCTGGGAGAGAATGTGATCAGACGAAGGGGAAAGCCAATGCTTTCCTATTGATTTTTTTTTTTTCTTTTTGCGTCCTCACAAAGAAAAAAAAAATCAGGAGATTTGGATTTTTTTTTTTTTTTAAGCAATCCACCTTTCCACCTTGAAACTTGTTGAAATGGCAACACCGGGTTGTAGCTTTGTCAGAGGAAGACAAGGAAAAATACCCACCGAGCCTGGGAGCTGGAGGATAGGGAAGCCCCAGCTTTCGCTGGGCCAGGGCGATGGTTGGGGGAAGCCTGGGGAGCAGAGAGTTTTCAAGTTCCGAGCTCTGCGCTCAAGTTGGGGGCAAGAGCCCGGGGGCTTGATGGAAGCTGACAATCCTGCCGCTCGGCTCTGAGCTCCCTCGGAGCGCGCGTTCGACCGCCTTGGCCTGGTGGCTTCCTTCTCGGCTCACGCTCACTCGCTCTTTCTCTCTGCCTCCAGAGTGTGGCTGCCTCGCAGAAAGACTGCTCCGGCTGGCGGCGGGCGCGGTGCCCCTCGGCGCTCGAGTGCCCGCGGACTCTTCTGTGCCCGAGTGGAGCGCCGCACAAAGCCGGAGGGCGGGCGGGCGGCAGCCCGGCGAGCTGGCTCTTCGGCGCTCCCTGCACACGCTCGCTCTGTGCGCGCTCGCTGGGCCCTCGGCTGGACAAAGCAGCCGGCGGCGCCCGGTCTCCGAAGCCGATCCCGGGCCTGGGGCACCGCAGAGCCTCTTCGTCCTCTGCCGCCGGCCGGGGGCATTTAGCGACGCTGGGGTCGGCAGCCGCGGCTGCTGCTGCGCCCGGAGCCTCGGTTCTTCCAGCGAGCCTAGCCCGTGCTGGCGCTGGCGCTGGGGCTGAGCCGGCCGCCTGCCCCTAGCTCCGCGCCGCTCCCGCTCGCCGGCTGTCGCCCTCCGACGCGGGCTTTCGCTGGAAGTAGAAAGTTTGGGCTCCTGCGTGGAAACTTCTCCGGCCCAACTCTCCCGGCGTAGCAGTGGGGGAGGGGACCGGCCAGAGGGAGGAAGGAAGGAGGGAGGAAAGGGGCGACCTGCCTGAATATTGCAATTAAGATGAAGCAAGAAGAAAGAAGCGGACTCACCTTTATGAGGCATCCTCTTTCGTCAAAGCTCCTGTCAAGAGTTTTGGTTGGTTGGGGTGTTTTGGTTTTTTTTTTTTTTTTTTTGCTGTTGTTGTTGCTTAAAGACCACAATGGTTTGCAATGACGGTGTTTTAAAGGAGTTGCTGGTGAGAGTTTTCTCCACGGACGCTGCTGGTTTGGTGTGTGAGAGCAATTCTCAGATCCCTGGGAAGGAGACAGAGATTGACAATAAAATGGGCTGTCAGCGGCTGGAGAGTGAGAGATAAAGAGTGTGGGTGAGGGAAGTGGCTGCAGCCAGCACACCTATGCTGATTGGTGATGGCTCAAGTGTGTTAATGTGTGTGTGCCGGCGCCCGGCCTCGCCTCCACCGCTCCTCACTGGCCCATTAGCGAAGCCTGACCTCTGTCATCATCCTCCAGCAAAACACTTCCTCCTGCGCCTGAACCAGAGCGGGAAATGAGGCCGAGCCACGGTTCGCTTTTCAAACCCACTAATCACTCCGCAACATGCAAATGCACAGCTCGCTCCCACACAAAATATTGCTTTATGCAAAGCAGCGCCGGGGCCTCGCGCCAGCCGATTGGATGCTCCCTCTCCCCGCCTGGTGCAATTGGTCCGTTTGTTTGAATATGAATACACTTGTTTTCGGCTCGGATGGTGGGTCCCGGCTTCTCTCCCCGGCGCTGGGCCCCCGAGCCCGGGCACTGGAGCTGGCGCTCGCCGACATCTCTAAGCTCCTAGCGCTCCGGGAGTCAGCGCTGCCCGCACTGCGGCCACGAACTTGAGGGGTCGAGCGAAGGCCGCTGGGCTGCGGGTCGCGCCCCCCCCCCAACCCCCTGAGCTGGGCGCAGGACTCTCAGTTCGTGGAGGGAGCAAGTTTCTGCAGCTTCTCGAAGCCCTTTCTTGCCAACTCCAGCGCAGCGCGGCCTGCCGCCCCGCCCCCGCCCGCCCTCTCCTCCCGCCCTACCCCATCCCCGCTAGGGCGCTGGGACGCGGAGCTCAGCAGCGGCCGCGCCTTAGCCCACCTGGCCTCTGGGAAGAAGAAGAGAAAAGGGGAGTGAACGGCACTGGGTCCCGGCAGCAACACTCCGACGGAGGCCGAGGCGAAGCCTAGGCCGAAAGGAGGCCGCCTGGCTGGGAACTAGGCGACGCCCGGCGGCCTCCCTAGTCTAGGCCTCCTGGGCCTGCCCATTCCCCCACTCTTGCTACCCCGGCCCTTTCTTCAGTCCTTTCTCCTTTCGGACGCCGCGGTGCGCAGCGGAGCGGAGGCACAGCCCCGGCTGGAGAGGCCCGAGCAAACACGCCACTTACTTTGTGTACAGAGGGTTCTTGTGAAAAGCCCTGAAGAGTCCTTACCAAACACTCACCAACTTCTCCCACGTGCCATTTGTTGACTAAGTGCGGCTGCTTTTCCAGGGGCCTGAGAGGAGGGGACGCCAGGGGGAGACGAGAGGGGAGGAGGGGTGGTGGAGGCCTGGGGTGGGGGAAGATGACCAATGCTGGGGAAGAGTCGTGTGTGTGTCTTCGCCGGTGATGTCCGTGTGTCAGCGTGTGTCGATGTGTTCCACTGGTTATCTGTGTGCGATGCGTGTGTCTCCACAACGAAATTCCCTCTCCTGGGTCTGCTCAGTCCCAGGAGGCAGCTCCCCTTCAGCTGTTGCCAGAAAACGGGGAGGAAAGTAAGCAAATGGCTGTTCTCTTCTGACCACACACCAGAAGTCCATTTGTTGAATGCCGGACGATTAGGACACACCTCAGTACACTCCAAAGGCGCCCCTTGGCGCTTGCAGTTAAGGTGACAGGGGAGGGAGCGGCTGTCTACTCCTGCGAAGTCTCGAGTTCTCTCGGAGCTTGCTGCCCAAGTGGCAGGGAAGTGGAAGATTTGGGATGGGGGACACACCCCAGGACCCAGCAAAAGAGAATGGGGATGGCATAGCTGAGGCAGGGAGGCTGAAATGAAGCCACACTGGGTACACTTGACTCCTCTTGACTTAGGAGAAGTGCTGAAAGTCAGAGCTCATCAACGAACTGTGCACCCCGAACTCGCGGCAGACAGGCGTTGTGGCAGCCTTCCCTGGGAGCTGGAACCGTAAGGACGCTGCAGGCTGCCTTGAGCTGCCGGCCTAGTGTGGGCCTCACACTCTTCTCCCCAATCTGGACCCACTAACGCCTTGACCAAGGAGCCGGGGCAGAGCTCCGAAGGAACGGAGGCCTCCACCGCCCGGACCAGGTTGGGGTTGCACAACTCGCTGACTCTTTCCGCCTAGGGATGGCCCTTCCTGCACGCGTCCCAGGAGCACTCAATTCCAGGAGAAAACCCAGGCCAGAGGCGAAGGAGGCGGTGCCGGGCGCTGGGGTCAGTGGCCTCTCCAGTGTGAGATTTCGTAGGACCGCGACTTTAGGAGGATCCCGGGAAGTGGGGCATCGGGCCCAGGTCCCAGACCAGCAGGAATCTGCGTACCTTTTCTCTCCCTTTTTACTTCTCAAACAAGCGTTAAAGAAGCTTGAACTCAAGTCCATTGGCCATAGGCAAAGGGGGAGGGGGGGGATGAGGCCCAGAGACTGTCCGAACTGGAGGCAAATATCATTTTTACAACCTTTCAATTAGCGACCGAGTGGATTAGCACCTTCTTAAGCTTTGCCTCGGAAAGAAGCAGCCATAATCTTGTTGCTATTTCCCCCCCAGGGCACTGGCTCTTTGAATTAGGTCCTTCTCCCACTCCTCAACCCCCATCTCACCTCGGAGAAAAGTTTTAACAACAAAAAAATCATAACAGGCCAGGAGCCGGGAGTGAATGCCGCTGACGTCATTGGGTGGGGGTGGGGGCTAGGGGAGGACTCTTGCAAACCCCTCTGCACAAACAAGAAACAAAAAGGACTTGGCTGCTTCCAATGTGTCAATATTGGGGGGGAGCTCAGCCCAAAGGGAGGCAGAGTTTTCAAAGTTTAAGGAGAGAGGGTTGGAGAGCGAGATTTCCTGGTCTCCCCGGAGGAGAGAGTCTCTGCAATCTCAAGGAGGGTGCGATTGCTGTTCTACTTGGTGGGGCGTCTCGCGCCCTCTGCGAAGTACCCGTTCTGGTGGCGGCGCGCGGAGCTGGGACGAAGGTGCAGCAAGCCTGGGCCAGAGGTGTATGCAAAATTGAGACAACTCTCAGGTCGCCATTTTAATTGCGGCTTTCAACGGGACCGAGGCCCACTTGCTGCCCTCCAGGGCGGGGGAAATCGCGCTTTCCGTTTCAGTGTCGCCTTTTCCCGCCTCTCGCCAGGTACTCCTGCACCCCCCCCACCCCCTCCCGCCCCTTGGCGCCGGAGAAGGACGTCTTTTCGGCCTCTTCCCGCAGGGGCCGCCGGGGTCATCCAACAGGGTAGGGGAGGCTCTCCGTGCCGAGGGAGTCGCGCTGGGGGATCGCAGCTCCCTGAGAGTGCCCGCAGCCTTCGACCAGTATTGGCGCACAAGTGTGAGATCGGGCAGCATCTCACCCCCAGCAGTCCCTGGTGTTTTTGCCTGTACCCACTCCCCAGGTTTTCGGTCCAGAGCCGGCCCCTGGCAAGGCAAAGACATGTCCAGTGCTTGAGAGATGCGCATTCGGCTGTCGACTTCAGAACCAAGAATCTCCTACCCGGTGTCGCGACACCTCTGAACTGCCGCTTTCCACCGCCAACCAGAAGTACGGTGCTGGCGCACGGGGAAGGGTGGAGACGAGCTTTTCTCTGAAGGAGGAAAGTCTCCGCAGACACCTGCTCACTTTGCAGAGCCTCAAAGGACTTTCTCTCTCTCTGCAGGCCCTAGGAAGGTGGGTTCCCAGGATAGCCAAGCTGACGAAACAGGGCAAACCAGCGTGAAAGGCAAAGGCGCCCACCCCTGCCACCCAGTTCGGGGTGCCTCCTTCACTCGGGGTCTTTCTCCCTCTCCTTTCTCCGGCATCCTGCGGGTCTCCAGCTCACTCAGCAGCCTCTGAGAGCCCAGACCGCGGGAAAGCCGGGGAGAGCCGGGAGCCGGCAGGGTGGCGCCTCCAGGCTGTGACCACGCTCGGCTACGGAAAGCCGCGGTGCTCTGGCCCTTCCTCACCTCTTGCCAAATGACAAGTGTGTCAAGGCGCTCTCTGGGTTCAGTCTTCTTTCATTCACATTAGGCGGCAAGAGTCTCTCTCTCCTCCTTCCCCCCCCAGAAAAATACTTTTTAAAAAGCATTATCCAACTGGGTCTCCCAGCGAAGAAACCCCTACAGCTTGTACGCAGGTGGGACTCCCAAGCCTTTGCTTCCCGGACCCTACTGCTGTTGTCCAGATAGGGGCCAGTTTTAAAACTCCTGGTGTGTAGAATACTTGCAAAGCAGTGGCACTCTCCGATTTTTGCAAGTAGGATTCTCAGGAAAGTTTGCTTTCCATTTCATCACCCTGGACGGTTCCCCGTCTCTCCGTTGCCCGTAACCTCCTCCCTCAAGCGGCAAGAAGAGTTCAGCTTCAAACGAAAAGCAAGCCAAGGCCACCTCAGTCCCTTCTCCCAGGAGATTCCCACTTAAAACACCTGCTTGTTTTAAACGCCAGGGACTGAGTCCTGCAATTTGTCCGGGAGTGCAGCGGGGAACAAGCGAGCTGGGAACTGGGGGCTTTGCTGGGGGATTTGAGGCTGGGGAAGGGGGAGGGAGCAAATGTCATGGCTGGCTCGCTCGAGCAGCCAGGGAACCGGAGCTAAGCGTATCGGGCTTTTAAAATGACATTGATTGGGACAAGCTGTTCCCCACCCCAGTAAGAGTTAATCTGCCTGTTAATCAAGGCACTAAGGGGCTCAATGCGAGTTTTATTAGCGATTGGAGCAGAGGCGGCAGCGAGGGATCAAAAGCCGGGATCCCAGATATTTGTCGGTGCGGTCACACACACACACACAAAAAAAAGTATTTTCAATTAGAGAACAATTCGGCGCTTTTCATCAGTTTCTAACTCTGACTTGCAGATGATGACTTACAAACCTGGCTAACGCGGGAGACGTGGGGGGTGGGAGACTAGGGGTGGGGGGAGGGAACCGAAGCCCGGCGTAGCCAAGAGGCGGGGGGGGGGGGGGGGGGGGGGCCGAGGGGGGGTGAAGCTGCGGGTTGGCTCCGCGGAGTTCCGCGGGGGAGAGTTCAAGAATCCTCCACCTGGGGCCCCAAAGTCTGAGATTCCTCCGGAGAGGAGAAAGAATGAAAAATAAAACAACAAACACCACCAGCAATATCCGCATTCATCCCTCCCGGTCGGCTCCCCACTGCTCAGGCCGCCTCTGGCTCCGGGTGGCGTCTGGGCCCCTAGCGTAGCAGCCGGGAGGGCCGGAAAGTTTGCGCAGCGCAGCGAGAGGGACTCTCCTTCCGTCTCTCCCGCTCTGCCCCCTTCTGCCCCGGAGGGGCGTTAGGTTCCTTCGGTTTTCCTTTCATATTCTAAAATAAATAAATAAACGCCCAGGCCCTGGGGAAATTTGAATAGTAACTCATTCAATAATCCAAATTATATGAGAAGGTCTAAGAAAAACTGGACAAGCCAACCACATACGCCCTCCGATCAAGGAGGGCACAGGAGTGAGAAGGCGACAGAGGAGGTCTCAGTCTCGCCCTGGGCGCGGGGAGAGAACTCTGGTCAGAGGTAATTATGTCACTGCGTTTTCTCGCCGTGACAGCCGAATAAACACGATCTCCAATAAACATCTCTAATGAGGGAGGAGGCCCGAGGATGACGGGGTTTGATTTATGACTGGAGGAGAAGGTCCACTTCCCACTGCGAAGCGGGCAACCTGCTTGCCGCCCAGCTCCGGAGAAAGGAAACCGCGGAGGAGAGAACCAAGGCCCAGGTAAGGCGCACGGCCGGTTGGCCACTTCCCTCACTCTCTTGCTTCTCAGGCAAGGTGGGCAGGGCCCCCCCGCCCCCCCCCCCCCCCCCCCCCGCTGGACAGTGATCCCAAGCACCTGTCACAGGTGCCTGAGATACAAACGTCCTCCGAAGGTGCCTCTCAAAGGTCTAGAGAGATGGCGTCAGGGCACGAGTGGGAGTGAGGGGCGAGCCCCGGCCTGACGCAGAGGCCTCCCCGGGCCAGCGCTCCTATGCCATGCCTAAGCCCGCTTCGGAGTCTGTGGCCGCTTGGAGCTGGACTTTCGGAACTTTCGCTCCGCAGAACCACCAGGTAGCCTAAGTTTAGGGTGGTCCCTTCCCTGACGCACTTCGGAGAAACTTCTGGCGCCGGGCTTGGGCTGTCCCGGGGCAGGAGAGTGGCCTGGCGCTGCTCTCCCCGGCGCTCAGCGGCCAGCCTCCCCTGACGCCCACAAGCTTCTTACCGAGACAGCGAGCGCAGCGCCCGCGGTAACCAGAGCCCGCGTTCTAGTTCAGTGAGAATCGTTAATTATTAGGTCTTCCGAAGTGAAGCTCAAATCACACGCTGGGGCTTTACGTGCTGCCCAGCTCTGCGGGCAGCATTCTTTCGTCCTCCGCTCCCTTCTGAGAAACGAACTCCCATCTCTAAGACTTTGTTTCGGTCCAGCCATCTACACTTTGCAACGGCTGGAAACTTTTGTAGCGCTCCGCCCGACCCGCGGCGGGGCGTTTCCACGCGCTCCGGGCGCTGGTGAGGACTTCGCGACTGCTTGTCATGAACTGAGATTTGGGAGAGTTCTGGGTGCAAACTGCATCCCCTCCTGCATTTCTCACGGTTGCGAGCGGCTTCTGCAGATAGCAGCAGCAGATCCCCATCTCCCACTCCCCGCCCCTCCCCCCCTCCCAGCTCAGCGCCCAACTAGAAGTCCACTCTAGGAACTGGAACATTTTGCTACTTTTGCAGAAAAGCACCCTCGGCAAAGCTAAGAACCCTTCTCTCCCCACCCCCACCGCCCGCCATGCTATCCCGCCCTCACTAACTCCACCTTTGTAATGCCTCCTTTTAAAAGCAAAAGTCAAGCCCCTGAGCTACTTGGAGGCGGCCTTGGATTTGGGAGCACCCATCGCGAGCAGCAGAGAGGCGGCGCCGGGCCCGAGCCGGACGCAGGCCGGAGCCTAGGCGGTTACCTGGGAGCGGAGGGCGGGGAGGCAGGTGAGCCTGGCGGCGCGGGTTCCCACACGTCTCACCGCCGCTCGGCAGGGGAAGTGGCAGATCTGACAGCCGCTTTCTACGCGAGGACCTGCCCCAGAGTTTAAATGTCAATGATAAGAAAAGAGGGTGCTCAGGCAGGCGCTAACTTTCCTTAATATCCATGCCAGCGCGGTCCTCATTGGCTGCCCAACCCGCGTGACGTCATGGCGGCTAGAGTTGGGCTCCGCTCCGCGCAGACTTGCGCCGGGGCCCGGCGGGAGCCTTCCCCTCCCCACCCCGAGTCGGGTTCGCTCTATGCCCTGCCTTGGCCTTCCAGAGTCCAGCACGTAACTACCCACGCCCAACCCGGCCCGGGTCCGCCCAGCCCTCATTTAGGGCGTAGTCAACCCCAAGGAAACCAGTCCTCCTGAGTGCTCTCTTCCTCCTCGCTGGTACGCGGGACCCTGCCACTAGGCTGGCCAGCTACCTTCCCAGGTGCCCATCCGGTCCCCTCCTCCGATCACCGAGGGAGTCACTTTATCTGAGGGACTTGGAGGCTGCGCCTGGGTTGAGAGGGGCCTCTGGCAGGAATGGTTTTCAGGAGGAGCTCGAGGAACGATGGGTACCCTGGTCTGGCCCTCGCGCTTGCAAAGTCACCAGCTGGGCACAGTCGAGGGCTCCGGGGAGAGGACCAGCGAGCCCTTACCCCAGGCTACGCCAAAGTCCTGGCCAAGCCAACTAGGTTCTTGTGAGGACGCTCCAAACAGCACCCGACTCGCCCCCTTGGGCTGAAAGACTCCAGTCACACAGAAAATATAGGTGATTTAATGAATCTTTGACTTGGTGGTTAACTGCTCACTTTGTGGCCTAGAGGAGGAAAATAGGAAAATCGCAGGTTCTGAAGTCAAGCTTCCCCTTCCAGGAGCCGAGAAAACAACAGAAATTGGGGCTAGGTGGCCTGGTTACCGAGCTGGCTATCTGCTTGTTTTCCCCTCACACCCGCCGTGGACTGGGAGAAGGTTTAGTAGAGCTGGGCTGGCTATCGTTGGAAGGGTACCTAGACCTGCATTGTCCTTCTCGAGTCCCCCTTCCCCCCAAATAGGGGAGGGGGCTTCTCAACGTTTAATCCCTTCCTGCTCCGCGTCCATCCGGGTCTGGAACTAGGAAGTGACAGAGGTCCATCCTGGAGGGTAGGGGGCTCTCGACAAGGTGGCAGGAAGGGAAGTGGTGGGGTATGGAATGGCCTTCAGGCAGCTCCTGGGAAGGCCCAGTCCTGGTAGACCTGGGAGCAGGTGTGTGGGCAAAAGAGGAGGGGGAGGCCTAGGCCGGAGGAGGCTTCCGGCGCCAGTGCCTCCGCACTTTGCTCAGGTGGGGGAGGAGAAGGGAGAGGGCTGCACTGAGGGCGCAGAGGCGAGAGAGGTGCTGCTCCCTCCCAGCACACCTGGACAGGTGTAGGACTTCACAACAGGTCGGAAGGCGGGTCCGGGGAGCCCGTCTGCAGGCTCCTCCTGGCCGCACTTGGTTTTATTATTTTCATTTTTTGCTCAGCCCTCCGAGACCCTGAGGGTAGAGCAGGGGAGGAGAATCGGAGCCAGCTGGCAGGGAGGTAGAAGCGTGGTGTTCTTTCTTATTTTAAAAAGTTCCCCACACTTCCTCCCATCTCAGCCCTCTGCTCTTCCCGTGTCAGGGGCAACGAGCATCCATTCCCCTACTGGCCACTCTAATCTGGGGCAGGACCCTACCACTGCCCAGTCTCCCCAAGGCAGACTCCGCTGGGGATTGGCTCTGGGAGGCGTTTGCCGGTTTCTCTGCCGCCACCGGCCTTGTCCTGTGGCCTGGTTTCTTGGTAATCTCCTAGCTCCCCTCCAGGACCTGGTCCAGCCCCCGGCCCCGGATGGCCTGAGGTCCCCTCCGCTCCGTGGTCTGCCCTGGAGTCTGGACTGCGAGTAGGCCCGGAGCCTGAGTAGGCCTCCCTACTCTCTAGTTTCTGCCCCTTCTCGCTCCCCACCTACCCCCTCTGTCCGGACCGGAGGCCGCCGGGAAGGCTGCTCCGAGCTTGTTTGGAGTCCAGGCCATTAAGTGTGCGCGGATCCCTGCAACCCAGCAGGGTGCTCGAGAGCGACGCTGGAAACGCCATGGTCCCCGCCTGCTTATCTGCCTGTCAATAAAGGGCGCGCTCGGGCCGCGCGGGAGCGGGAAGCGGTGGAGGCGAGGCCGGACCAGGCCCTTCTTCCGAGCTCCGGGCCAACGCCGAAGCCGCTCTCCATTTGCCCCCGGCACAGCAGGCAGGGCGGGAGGAGGCAAGGGAAGCCCGTGCCGGGGTCGCCACCAGGGAAGGCGCAAGTTGAGCCGCTGCCGAAACTCGGTACCCAGGGTCATTTGTTACCAGAGAGAACTCTGGAGATCCTCCCAGAACCCAAGAGCCGGGGACTCCCCTTCCAGCCTGCACGGGTCTTGTGGACGTCTCGGCCCAGCCCGGCCCCCTCGTGGTGCTCAGCCTGCGAGGCCCGGCCTCGACCCACCTAGGCAGAGGTTGCCTCTCTAGGCCGCACCTGGCAGAAGGGCACCGCCGGAGGCCCGGGGGCGTCATCGACGACTGGCAACCTGGGATGCAGAGTGAGACCAAAGGCGGGCTGTAGGTGCGGTGCAAAGGGCCAGAAACGGGAAAGAAATCACTTTTCTGCCAGGCTTCCCCTCAGCTCAGGCTAGCCCAGATTGAAATTCACTGACACCCAGGGTAGTCCCAAACCCTGATTCTCCACAGCAGTGAGCGAGCTTGGCAGCCGCCCGGTCTACGGGGGCTCCCAGGTCAGCCCCGGCCTACCACTGCCCGAAGCCCCGTGACGCCACGTGGGGACTGATGGGGGTGAGGGGCCTGAAATAGGGGGTAGGGGTGGAGGAAGGGAGCGAAAGGACCGATTAGAGGGCAAGGCTTGGGTGGAAGGACAGCGGGAGAGGGGACGATAGAGAGCCGTTTTGGCTTGAACTGTAGCGGAGATCTGTTGTTCTTGTCCAAGGTATGTTTCTCTCTCTCCTCTCTCGCTGTCTCTCTTTCTCTTTTCTCTCTCTCCCTCCCTCCCCCCTCCCCCCTCTCTCCTTAACTGCTTTATGCAAATAAAGCAGCTTTCAGATTGGGGGAGCCCCTATGTTGGATCTATGCTACAGGGTGGGTAGGAATTGATTTGGTATTTTTCTTTTCTGAGAGAATGGGCATTGAGTCATGCAACAATTGAAAAGTAGAAATGGATGTTTCCCCTTCAGTCTTTTCATTTCATTTTACTAAGTTGGAGGATAATGCATCCTGTTTGTTAGCTTCTATTTAAAAAAAAAAAAAGTATTATTTTAAAATAATATAATATGATTTAAAATTATTCCTGAATGGGTGCCAGTTTCTAAAGGGATTTAATAAAACTCTTCTGTATAAAGAGTAATAGACGAAGAGGCAAAAGTCCCTGACTAATTGAGAAAAAAAACACAAACTTGTGTATATTGTGTGTCATTTCAAATAGATACATGAGCCAGAAATCCATATATTATCTATTATCTCAGGAATTAAATTTACTGAGCAGCGCCTGTGGCTCTTGCCCTTTCTTCTCTCCCTACTCTTCCTCTCCTGTAAGTGACAGGTTTTTAAAACAAGATTTTGATTTTAAGTAAAAATTGGAGAAATGTTTTGTAAATCTGGGTGTCAAAAAGGGAAATATTTAGCAAAGCTAATATTTGCTATCTCTTCACTCAGGTCTAAAGAACTGCATAATGGCATGATTTATGCAGGAGTGTGGCTTCTCTGCTATTCAATTATTTTCCTGCTCTCATTCAAAGAAATACTTAGTTTCTTCTCTTTTCCGTCCATTCTACCCCATCATAAAGTTTTCTTGGACAATTGGGGAAATCTCCAAATCCTTCCAGTTTGCTTCCCCACTAAGGAACTCTCTATTGCAATCAATTCAAGAAAACTCTGCTTTTCCTCTTTCTAAACGTTTCATGTTAAGTTAGTCTGTGGCACCATGTTTGATTTCTTTCTCTCCCTTGTCCGGGTGGAGACTGAGACATTAGCTGAATTCCCTGGGGGTGATTGGATGCAATTCGCTGAAAGTAGACAGGCACGTCCTGGATGTTAGAAATTCACTTTTTCTCAACGTGACAAGGCCGCCTTCGATCTACAATTGTATTTGAATGGGCAATGAGCGGAAAGATCTCTCATCATTAAGTCTGCTTCTACTTTAGCAAAATAACGAGAGCCTTCATTTGCACACAAATGCTCATAAAACTCGGATTCCCTGCAACTCTTTAATAAAAAGGGATAGCTTCATAATTTAAACTGGAGGTGAGAAGGCAGAGACAGAGAGAGTGAGAGAGAAAGAGAGATGGGGGGGGTTTCAAAGACATCCCCTCCCTTCCCCCAAAAGATCCATGTGATGGAGTTGACTTTTTTTTTTTTTTTACTTTAAATCTTAAATAAGATGTGAGTTGTAACAAGAGGATTGGCACTTACTCCGTGACCCTTATAATTGGATTAAATATAGACTGAGACGTACAAAAACACACCAAGATTGACACCTGCCAACTGGACTTCCTTATGATTGATTGTGATGCGTCGTGCTGGCAACAATAATGAAATAAATTGTACGGATAAAACAGCACATTTGTCATTTCCGTGCCATGAGTGAGGAAGTCAACGAGTTAGGCAAGCTGTTAGCTGACAGGCGCGAGCGGGAGGCAAGCTAAAGAGATAAATAAGGATTCCAGGCATTGACAGGACAAATTATAACTTGTCACAACCTTTTTAAATTCAGAAGTTTTCAATTAACATATATATTGCTGTTACATATAAGATAAGGGGGCACACACGTAAACACACGGTGTGCAAGGACCCCCCAGGGCCAAGGACTTAGGTGCCCAGGCCTCTCCGTCCGAGTTGTCGAGTTGTCGGGTGAGATCCGGAGCGCCCCGTGGGCCACTGGTGCCTGGCCAGTCAGCAGGCGCCACGGGACTAGGTAAGATGGGTGAGGACGTGTTAGGCCAAGGGGCAGCTCCTTGTTTTCCTCGGAACCACAAGTGGTGGCTCCAGCACCCTTTCTTCACAGAAGCAGAATTCCCAGCCCAAAGGAGAGCCTAGGCAAGGCCTGCGCCCAAGTCTGGCAGGACGAGCCTGGAGCTCTCAGCCTACCCATGTTACCGCGAAGGGAGTAAGAGGTACAGGGCAGAGGCGCCCCCCTTTCACACTCCAAAGTCCCGCCTTCAGGAAAAAATCTGAGCTCCTGGACCCAGGGTATCAGCAATGGCCACGTCCTGGGTCCAGGCCCAAGCCGGTGAACCCTGGTGTGGCCTGAGGACGCTCCCAGGATCTGGACACCTCCTCTGATTGCCTGGCCCAGAGCTGCCCTGCAGGAGGTCAGAAAACCAGCTCTTTTCGTCCTACCCAGGAAGAGGAGCTGCTTTTCCCCCCCCTTCATCCCTTGACTTTTGTGCACAGTTTCAGGGGCTCCTGGTTGGCCCATGGGTGGGGAAGAGCCGGCCAGCAGTTTCCAGGGCAGCTGAAGTGCCTGAACTCCCGATGGGGTTTCAAGTTAAGAGTGGTCGTGGGCTTTCTCAGGGAATCTAGTCTCTGTGGGTGGAGACCGATGTGGGTCAAGTTCCACCAGAGTTCGACAAGTGTATGCGGGAGTGTAAACTCCTTCACCGTCTCCACCCCAAAGGAGGCTGATCTCTTAGTTTCAAAGCTTATCCCCACCCGCAAGCTAGAATCTGGGGTTTGAGGTGTCTCTTGGTATTCCGGGGGCCCTCTCTGCACGCTCGTCCAGACCTCCTGCCAAACTCCACTTGGAACTTGGGAAAGTTGGCGGCGGGAAGTGAGTGTCCACAGGTCTGGGGCTGCTGGGCTGGAAGTGCGGCCTGTGCAGGAGAGTAGGGTTCAGAGCAGGGCCTCGTTCTCGTCCAGCCCAGCGACTCGAGGCGGTTAGAAGCGGGGCAGGTCCAGTTTCAGGCGGGCCGGGGAGGCCGGCCTGGGAGGGCGCGGCGCTTCTTCCCGAAGCCGTGGTCAGCCTTTGCTGCCTGGGCTCCGCTCCAGCCCGAGTCTCCGCGCGTGGGGCGTGCGAAGTCTGCGCCCTAGTCTTGCTTCTCGTGGGGGAAGAGCCCAATCCTGATGTCGAAGCCACAACCTGTCACCGAAATTTCTCTGAGAAAAAGCGCGTCAACCCCAAGCTCCAGCGTCCTAACCTCCCGGAGCCTGCCACCAAATTAAACACCGAGAAGCTCTGAATCTTTCAGAAGACGGAGCTGGACAAGAAGGGGAGGGAGGAAAAGGGAGGCAAAAAACAAGTTACGTGGAATTAGTTGGAAGCGGCCGCATTCCCCAGCGACCGCAGCCATTAACATTATAATCTCAAACGCCATTTTTTATGTAACACTATTGTTAGTAAATCAACTCCTCAGGTCCTCTGAGACGCTGACCCCTGGCAATTCAGTGAAAGTGTAATTATCTCCCCGAATCTTGGACAGATTTAAGAGATTACATTTCAACTAAATCTATATCAATGCTAATTCCCCCACCCCCCTCCCCACCCCAGCCTGCAGGTGCTAGGCACGGGAAATGGCGTCAGGCCCCAGCAGAATGCTTCACAAAGAGGAGAGGGCTTGCTGCGTACAGGGCCAAAAGAAATGAAGCCCCACATAAAATTACACCTATTTTTTTTTTTTTTTTTTGCTACAAAACCTGGTTCTTATATAGCAAAGTTAAACAAAGCAGCTATGCTAAATTAGCGTTACATAAAGGCGAGTTTAATGCTCGGTTACAGTCAACTGGTGTATCTCTGATGGCTAATTGTCTATCAAAATTAAAGAGAAAAGAACAAATGATTCGTTATAAGAAGGTGTTAAAAGCTTCAACAAAAGGACATTTCACAAATATAATATCGGCAGCTCGGGGATTGCCCGCGGGGTTGTTCAGGCCTCGGCCCTGCGCAGCTATGAAAAGTGGGGTGCGGGGTGCTATTTGCCTGGCAAGAGCTCATTTCCTCCCAAATGATTATAATAAAAACCCGAGAAGCGATATTAGTGTAAAGATCGGGATTAGTCCTAATAGGCGCGATGGACGTGGGCTTCAAAGGCGACCCCTACTCCCTCTGCCTGGGCTGGGGGCGGAGGGCTCTTTTGCCATGCCGCGAGGACATCACAACCAAATCGCCACTGCCTCACGTTCAGGGACAACAGGGAGCGAGCACGGGTCTGAGGGTCGTTTCGACAAAGGAAAGCAGGCTCCACTGGTCCAGGCTCTTCCCTGCCTTCTCCCGGCTGGAAGAAGATGGACCCGGGCTCTCTGAGGGATCTCGGAGGCGCGGGCACCGTCCAGCACGTGCCTTTCTGACGCATGGCGCTGGCCTCCGGGGACGCAGGCTGCTGTAGCCAGCCCACCCTCTAAGGCTGGGGAGGATGCAGAATATAATACGACGGCCCCCTTCCCCAAGGCGACACCAGATCTACATCTCCAGGCATATTTGTTGTTCAAAGTTAATTAAACCTGAAAGCAACCAAAATACGCGCGCCAGGCGCACGGAGGCCAATTCCGGACTCTGGTAGCAGGCACGCAGCGCCAGAGAAGCGGCGAGGACCGCCGGGGCTCGCTCACTCCGTCGGAGTCTCTGTAAGAGACTCTGAGGCTGGGGAATAAAAGCCGAAACCAAATCAGGCAGCAAGAACAACAAACCGTCTGGAAAATGGACCCACGGAGCCGCAAGAATGTATTTTTTTTTTTTTATCTTTGACAACTTGTGTCCTAAAGAAAGTGTATTGAAGATAATTGAAATGATTACAATTCATTGCTGCCTGACTTTGAATATGAACAGTCACATAATGACATCCCGCCATACAACAACAGTTTAATTTCCATTATCCGACTTCGGAATCCTCGAGCCAGCCGCCGGGGCAACGCGGCGCTAATGCAGAAATCTTGGCTCCTGACTACATTATTCATTTCGGGGATGTGGGGGTGGGATAGGGGTGGGGAATGTGTTTGTTCCCTCCTCCTCGAAACTTGTTCTGAGAATTCCAGGGACCAGTGGACACGGAGGAGCCGACAGCCGAGACAATCGCTGTCAAAGGGCCACTTTGCCCGACGGGGCTGCGGGCGACGGGCGCTGCGCTGCTGTCTTGTTGTCCCGAGGGTTCTCAGACCGGCAGCTCCCACCCTAGGCGGCCCGGCTCTAGGGAGGGCCTAGGCTGGGGCACCCTCGCCAGGTTGCCCTCTCGGGGACAGCTGACCATCTCTCTTCCTTTCCCCTTCCTTTCGAGCCCTCGCGTCCTTCGGCTTCTGAGCTCCCAGGTTGGCGCGCAAGGGAGGGCGGGGCCGGTTCCGGGAGCGCCCTCGCGGATTTGGAAGTCGCTTCGAACTTGAACTTGTCCCAGCCTCCCCGCTACCGCCCTACACCCCGAAAACCCAGGGAAAGAGCGATGAGAACCAGGGGTTTGGGCACCGCTGAGACGCTGGCGCTCACCTTGGGGCGCGGCCTCTGGGCTTGGTGCCCGGGGGTGGGGGGCGGGGAAGGGCACGGGGCCTAGGCTTAACGCAGTGCGCAAGCGCAGCTCGGCCCCGCCGCCCCCTACCCAGGCACCGGGTGCCGGGGACAGACCCTACGCCCCTCTCCAGGAAACTACCGCCTCTAAAAAAAAAAAAAAAAAAAAAAAAAAGACCATCTGGTAATTGTCTTTCTTTAGATCTTCCCTTAATTATGCTTTTAATTAAAGATGGTTCAAGGCACCGGACCACATGAAGGGCAGTAATTACAAATTACATTACAAACCCGACAGATGTAGCAGGATCTGCTGGGAAAAAGGTACCGGAATAAAAATTTGACTAAACTTTGGGATAAATTAATCGGCGGCTTGGAGAACAGAAGCACAGTTCTGATTATGTAGGCTCCAGCCAGGATTTAAGTTTTGTGTCATGATTGTTTTCATATTTCTTTGACGTCTATTGATTTGGAGGCAGCTGCAAGCCTTTGTCACAGGAGAGAAGAGCAGTCACAATATATTAGCTTGATGGCATAACTCGAACCGGAGAGGCGAGGGGAGCCGGAGTGACGGGGGCCCACGTGACCCTGCCCGGGGCCTCCCAGCCCAACCCTTACATTAACTTGTTCTAACAGGAATGATGGAGAATTACTCCTAATGGTCAGAAGGTGCTTTTCTGTCGAGAACGCGGGCCGCACGAGTTGCGCGGCTGTGGCCGGGCGGGCGGAGGTGTCTCCGCGCCCCGGGCCGCCTCCTCCTCCTCGCTGGCCGCAGTTCCCTCATCGCTTGAGTCCAGGCCGGGCTCGGTGGCGGCTTCAGGTCCGGTTTCTGGACTCCCAGCTCCGCACCCACGTCGGGGGGCGCCGGGAAGGGAGAGGTTCCCTGTCTCAGGGTTGACCCCGAGGAGCCAGGCCAAGTCCCTGCTTCGGCCTTCCCTGGGGGAGGGGGTGTGTGTGAGGAGTGGACCTTTTGCAGGCAGCGTCGGAGCTGGAGGACCTGCGTGGGGAAGGCGACCGCCAGACGAGTGCCCGAAGTGACCTGGCCCGCGCGGCCGCCCGCTCGCCCGCCGCTGGCGTGGCGCGTACAGAAGCGTGACGCAGATTGTGAAAACAGAAGGGAGGGAGTTGGGTCATTTCCTTCGCTAATCATCATCCCCGCCTGCTCCTTCCTCCACCCCCATCCCGTCCCTGCCGCCTCCCAGCTTCGAACACGCTTCCACGCCAGAACCTGACTCACTTTGGGCCAGTGGCTGCACTTAATGAAAAACATATACGTGCCCATCACTCACTTGTGTATTTACAGCGCGGGTGCAGCGCCCCGGGGAACACGCTTGACAATTAAACACGCCCACTCACGGCTTTCTTTTGCCCACAGGCTCTCAGCAATTGATACAACCCTAATTTTGGCACAAAATCGTGCTAAAGCACCTGCCATAGAGGAACGTTCACCGGAAAGGTGTGTTATCCACGCCTGATCTAAACGAAGAGAACAGGACTGTGGATGGAGAAGACCCCGCGGCCTGACACCTTTTTTTCCGCTCCCTGGAAAGGAAAGTTTTCTTTTTGATTCGTCCTCTCACTATGTTTCTCTTTTCCTTGGCGGTACAGTTTGAGAGGAATGTAAATATTTTGACTAGACCTCTGCAGGGGCCTTTTAAACACCAGGAGCGATCATCTGTGGAATACTGTAGTTCATAGTTTCAAAACTTGAACGTGCAGACTTCGTCTTGTTGAGGAAACCCATAGAACTAGTGGCGACCACATAGCTCCCTATTCGTGTAAGGAAGTATTCCTTAGTGATCGGCCAAGTTTTGAGGACTTCTTTCTGTTGCCACTGCTTTCCAGATGTTTGCAGGGAAGGAATATCAATCTAACAGGCATTTGCTGGGGTTGTGGCAAAATCAAATTCCACCGTGCTTCACTTTTACCTCTTCTGTCTTTCCTCCTGTGGGGCATGTACATGAAGTGTGCAAAAGTAGAAATCATATTTGAAAAAATTAAAATCCTATTTAGCTCTTCTGTGTATTTGAAATGGGGATTTCTCTCTTTTCCTGTTTCAATATTTAATACAAAGCAGATATGTTGAAACAATGCAAAGTTAGAAAACTAAAATAAGGAGGAAACTAACGCTAGCTTTCCCTAGTTTCTGTATGTAATACAAATAATAGAATTTTTTTCCTCCAAAATGAAGCAAACACTGCCACGAGGCATACACATCGCTAAATGTGTGTTTTTAAAAAAAAAAAATATATATATATATATATATATATACGTACACCAAACATTCTACAATATTGATGCACCTATGATTGCATAGTCTAAAAATATTTCTAAACACAGTTATGGTATAAAAACATTGATTTCAACTCTGTTTTTGTTGTTATTAAAGTAGTAATATCTTATTCTTGATTTTTACATACCGTCACTGTTAATGTCAGTTGTGGTCATTTTAGGGCCTGGATGTTCTAGGAAAACCATGTATAATGTCCTCATTTCTTTATCCCATTCTCCTGTAGTGTAATGAATATTTTACATAAAACATTTTGGGCATCCTTAAGTACTTTTTTAAATGAAATACTCCATGTTTGTGACAGGTAAGGCTGAACATTTTTATTTTGTTTAGAGCAAATTCATTTTAATGAAATAAAGCATAATATTGAGAATTTAAAACAGTCCTATACAGTGCCCACAAACACGTTTCAAAGCAGAATAAAGAAAATGTCGTTAGAACTGCCCATAACAGTGCTTGTGATCCTAATTTGCGTGCGTTTGTGTGTATAGGAAATCCGAGTTTTTCAGTTACTGTTATTCTGTTATTTTATTCTACGTTTCTATCAAAATACTCACCTATGCTCCATCTTCCCATAGCTTATGAGTGTACATGAATTTCAATAAATATAAATTACTGTTTAAAAGAGTAAAGAATGGCTACTTTATGTCTCATTGTTCTCTCTTTACAATATACTTCAAAATCTCTCTCTCTCTTTTAACGAATCCCACCGCAGCTGTTTCCTCTCACTTCTATATGAAAGTGAATGGCAAATGCCATTCAATTTAAAGGAACTCAAGCACAGAGAGTATAAAGATTTTGTTCAAAGTCTCCCTCAAATCTATTTTTGGACTTGGAAACAGAACTGGGCTGGAGGCAACATCAGTACACATCTCTAATTCCATATAAGGCTACTTGAAGCAGGTGACTTTGGAGCTCATTTTGGAAACAGAAGACATGCGTGGAAGTTTTATTTCTTAGAGACTGACGAGTTATGGTGGCTCTCAGGAGGAATAACATAACCCATGCTCTCATCTGCCTCTGAGTTACAGGCAAGGAAGAGTTTCCTCTCATTTTCTTGCCCTACATTACTTTTTCTGTATTTGGCAGCTGAACCAGAGAACAGCCTGCAACATCTTGCCTTTGGGGACTTCCTGTGGCTTTGCTGCATTCCCTAGAGAAGCTCAGAATCCCAGAATCGATGGAGGGATTACAGAGAGCCACAAACATCATTCTCCCTCTAATCCATCGGGGGCTGATGCAGTATTGATAACAACCTTTCTGTTACTTGACATTTTCAGACCATTCAAATGAGAATAAATAATAGGAATTTGGTAGTGGAGGTGGGGATAAAGCAGGGGCAATTGGTATACTCTTGGAATGAAAAAGCTGTGTTCTCTTCCAAAATCATGAAACCAAGTGCAAAATTAAAAAATTCCCACTCCTTTCTTTCAGAGTGATTTCTTCTCTCTTTTGGCTATTGTAGTGCATTTGGATTGGGGAATTGGCACATTTATTTACCAAGAAATCTTACATTGTCCCTAGGACATGACGATGTTCAGTTGCTTGAATTCTGTAGCTTCAGTTTGCATGGTTTTCTCTGCTTGAAGCTACTATGTTAGGTAATAAGGAAGCCCATTTGCATTAGATAATAAGAATCAGGGACAAGACAGACACAGCACTGATTAAACAAGGACTCATATCCCACTTTGAGAGCTCCCTGATAACCAGAGCCACAATCGCATCAGTAGGTCAAGCAAAAATCTGAAGATAAAATCAATGTCAGTTTTCTGTCTTGGTGACAGACAGAGACTCACCAGAATTGTATCCAGTAAACCCTGTCATCAAGTACCTCACTATCATCGATGAATTCAGTTATGCTGTGAGTCAGATCATGCTCCCACCTCCATGATGATGTTTATAGCATCCCTCACTGTGACACAGACCTGCAAAAACAATATTCTAACAATTATAGCTGTCTGACAACTGGATGGGCTGCTTTGTAAGGTAGTGTGAGTGGAGACATTGGAAATGTTCAAGTAGAATCTGGCTAAATCTGCGTGAAGGGATGGTTGAGAAAATTGACCTATACCCTGAACTCCTGTTCAGGGCTAGCCTTATTAGGACTTTTCCAAGAACATGCATTTATCTATTGGTTATTGTATCAAACAATTTTAATCTGGTTATTTTTGAATAGAATTATACATTTGTGTGATTCTGAATTTTTAAAATTAAAAAAAAATGTGAAAATTCTTTCTACTCTGTCATCCAGCCACTTAGTGCTTAACCAATAATACGAGTTTCTTGTGAATAGGAAACTTAAAATGCAGAATCTCAAGGCCTACTTAATTCACTTCTTTGAAGAGATGGGTCTTGCCATGTGTGTTTTAAAAACCTTTCCAGATGGGGCACCTGGGTGGCTCAGTCGGTTGAGCAGTAGAACATCCAACTCTTGGTCTAGGCTCAGGTCATGATCTCATGGTTCATGAAATCGAGCTCCACATTGGGCTTTGAGCTGACAGCACGGAACTGGCTTGGGATTCTCTCTCTCTCTCTCTCTCTCTCTCTCTCTGACCCTCCCCCATTCGTGTGCACACCTAAACTCTCTCTGTCTCTGTCTCTCTCTTGAAATAAATAAATAAACATTTTTTTAAAAGGCTTTCCAGATAATTTTGTAGGGTTGAGCATCATAGGCTTAACTGACTTCTAGACGCACTTCAAACACTGAGATTCTATGAAACCTATAATGTAAAAGTATTCATTCCATGCATTTCCATAATGTATGCCAAGTATTTTCAAAAGCAATGTACTTGTTGATTACCTTTGCAACCCTGTGAAATAAGTATTATTTTCCTGCTCTTTTCCCATTTTGCAGGAGATGGAAACTGAGTCTCAGAGTTTAAAGGACTTGATCAAGGTAACTCAGCTAGTAAATAGCTAAGACAGGTAGCATTTAAGGCCACCCCAGAACCTAAGCACTTTTACTCTGAGGCCCTACCACACATCATATCAAATAATAAAATGTACCCACAGGTATGTATAATTATTTGGTATAAACTTTTTGGAAAGAGTCTTGAATTTTGCTGGAAATGAATCGTGCATTTTGTTTTTATGATTTAAACTTTATTATATTTGTATATAACATATGATTTGAATTGCAGCTGGTGTGCTGACCTAATGTTAACTCTTCTTTATTCATGTAGATGTTTATTAATGCCGACTTTACGGTTTGTTTTCCATGTTTTGGAACTACTCATTTTTAGGGGGAGAGGATACAGAATTGAAACATCTCAAACCCTTTCTTGAAAAGCTTGTATGTTTTAGGTTCTCCACCTGAGCTTCCCATGCTAAATAGCATAAGCCTCAGCTTCTATAATTCAGTGGATTAAAGAAGATGGAAGTTTGTTCTTCTCTTACCTAACAGCCTGAGCTGTGTGTTTCATATTGTCACACAGCTCTGCTTGACATGATTATTCACACATCTAGACTCCCCTTTCTTCTTGTTTACATGGCTCACAGTGGCCTTCCAATTCTGGCTCCTGGGAAGTGAAAAGACAATGCAGGAAGAATGCCCATGGTCTCTAAGTCTACCTTGGAAATAGCACACATCCCTTCTTGCATTCCTTTGTCCAAAATTTAGTCACATGTCCACAGAAAACTATAAGTAGAAGTGGGAAATGTGTCAACACACATGTAAAGAAAGGAAAGGATGGGGGCGCCTGGGTGGCGCAGTCGGTTAAGCGTCCGACTTCAGCCAGGTCACGATCTCGCGGTCCGTGAGTTCGAGCCCCGCGTCAGGCTCTGGGCTGATGGCTCAGAGCCTGGAGCCTGTTTCCGATTCTGTGTCTCCCTCTCTCTCTGCCCCTCCCCCGTTCATGCTCTGTCTCTCTTTGTCCCAAAAATAAATAAACGTTGAAAAAAAAATTAAAAAAAAAAAAAAAAGAAAGGAAAGGATGATGGAGTGTGGTGAACCACGAGCAGTACCCACAACAACGCATAATAAGGTCAGGAGGTTGTTCCAATCATCCAGATAAGAGCTAACGATGTGAGTGGTGGAAGTCGTGAGAAGTGATTAGATTTTGGGTGTATCATTATTTTTTCTAATGGATTAGGTAGGGTTGTGAGAGTAAGAAAAGTCAAAGTTTTGGCTGGAGAAATTGGAAAACTGAGCTTGACATTTACAGAGATGAGGAAGACTGGTTGGGTAGGATTATGGAGAAAAATGAGGAGTTTGGTATTGGGTAGACTGAGTTTGAGACATCTGTTAGAAATCTAAGTGGAAATGTCAGATAAGTGTTGGATATATGAGTCTGGAGTTCAGGGTGGGGCTCTCCAGCCTGGGGAATTTGGGAATCGTTAACAAGGAGACAATTTGTAAAACTATGAGACTGAATGAAATCAGTGAGGTACTCAATGAAGCAGAGAATTTGTCTGAGGATCAAACTGTGGCAATGTTTAAAGGTCTAGGGGTTGAGAGGAAATCAGGAAAGGAGATCCTTGGAGCAGCCAGCCAAGCAGGAGGAGAACCAAGAGAGAGTGGTCCAGGAGGGCAATTGGAGAAAGTATTTTAGGAAAGTGAGAGTGAGCAATTGGTAATCAAAGACAGCATCAAACGCTATGAAATAGTTCAGACTGGGTAAAGTCTGAGAATTGGCTGTTTGGTTTGTCAGTGTGGCAGTCACTGGGGACCTTGTCATGAACTATTGGGTAAAGTGAACAAAATATTCTCGGAGTGAGATTGAAACATAATGAGATGAGAGAAATCTGAGGCAGCACAAGTGAACATAACTATCGCTGCAATCTTTGTTGCAACGGAGAACAGGAAAATAGATAATAGACACGAAGACATGTTTGCATTCTGTTGGGCAATCATGCACTAGAGAAGGAAAAATTGGTGGTGCCAAGGACAGAGAGGAGAACTGTCTTATCGGAGTCTAGAAGAAGGCAAGAAGAAATAGGATACAGCGCATACATGGAGACATTGGTCTGGTCGGTAGCAGGAGTGGTCTGTCAACAATAATGGGGGAGAGCAGAGCTGCTGGGCTCAGGTACGGTTGGGTGAGTGTGGCGGAGTTGGAGCTGGTTTTTTCCTGATCTTCTCAGTAAAATAGTAGGTAATAACTCCCTCTGGGACTATCCTCTCTTGCTTCTATGGGGCCATCCTCTGTCCTCAAATCCTTCCCTTGTCCTCCTTGCAATTTCTGTCATTCATCTTTCAGGTTTTCCATTTATCCTCTGCTTCCTCTCTCCCCTCTCTCTCCCTCCCTGCCTTTCGTCCTTTTTTCCTCCCTCTCTCATTCTCTCCTTTTGTTCTAACTTCTTACTTAGAAAATAGGGAGTAAAATAACAGAAAGATAAAAAAGGGAAACATGACAAGTGAGTCCCTCAGCTATTAAGCGCTTGACTGAGATAGGGAGTGGCATCCCTGAGCGGGAACGGTGGCTTTGCTGCCGGTGTTCCTGGACATTCAAGTTCTAGTCACAGCGACAGAACTGGAGGAGGGGAGAACAACACTCTCTTAGGAGAGCTTTGTAAATAAAAATCGATGGCCAAATTTGATCTAGAACGTTCAGCACTTAGGAGACCAGCTTCTCTACACAAGGCCATGGGAGAAAGCTCCAGGAAAGCATAAAAAAGATGCAGAAAGTATACTCTTGTATCTCAAGAAGATCGAGGAAGAGGAGATCCTTCAGAAAAGGTCAGTGGGAGTGTACATTGGTCCCCAACCAGGGCACGATCCCCCCCATAAATATCTTCTGACTTCAAAAACAGGTTCCAAGTGCCTTGGTACAGCCTGCGACTGAGTTGTCAGCCAATGGTCACCCATAATTCCCTACTTGGAGACAGTTTTTGGCTGTGGGCTTATCAATCTTCGTTTATACAGACCATAATGAATATTAGATTTACGTGAGACTTTGAGGACATCTTTATAGAATGTATTGTTCAAATAGATAGGATATCATTTGGGGATTATTTTTACAGCTGACAAAAACAAGAGTGAGAGCATTGAGAGGGTTGCAGTGATTGTCCTCAAGGCCACCAGAGGGTGGACGCGAGAACCAGCTTCCAGGCCTTCTAATGCCACTTTTGGCCCTCCTTCCCCTATCGCCGCCCGCCCGGGGCTGCCTCCTCTAAACTGAAGCACTTTTAGAATCAATTGGATTGAGAAATTTGCTCAAGGCTGAGAGGGCTGGAGCTTGGACGGAAATCGAGTTTCCTGAGGCAATGCCTTCTCTGCCTTCGCTCAGGTTCTTTCATCCTTGTATCACAGCCCATTTGGCCCCTCAAGTGTGGGCTCAGCCCCACCCCAGCCCTGGGGACTGATTAGGCTCAGAGGCAGAGAAAACAGAAGGCTGCTGTGATCCAGAGCTCTTAGCTTAGTGGAGATCCCACTCTGATCTCATATGTAGGGTGAGTAACAAGTAGCTGCTTACCTTGCCATACTGTGGTGAACACCCCGCCTCAAAACTCAGTTTGACCATCAGAGCCATGAGGCACTACCTTCACATCTCCCCAGCACTCGTGTCCTCTGGATTGGGAAGAGCTAAAGGGACACATAGTGTCACCTAAAACAGAACCTTCACATGAGCTATTAAATGTACAGATACAGGGTTGTTTCCTTTAAAAAAGGTATCATTACTTACTCAAGTAAAAACAGTAAGGAAAATTTTCAATCTTAAACAATACAGAAATTGGGGGTGGTGCATGGCTGGCTCAGTTGGTAGAGCATGTGACTTTTGATCTTGGGGTCGTGAGTTTGAGCCCCACGTTGGGTGTGGACATTACTTAATAAACACAGAAATTGATAAAGTAGGAAGTGGGTTTTCCTTTCTTCTTCCATCCTAACTACATCCTTTTTTAGAGGAATCTTTATTAACTGTAGAAACTTTAGAAACTATAGAAACTTTCAAATTCTTTTCAGTGCTAACTGGACATTTACATACACACATATCTATGCTCATTTAAGGAAATCAAGGATGTTCCCCCCAAGGGGGATCATTTAACAAAGAGAATCTTTCTAAATCATGGCCACAGTATTTCATTTTTTAAAAGTTTATTTATTTATTTTGAGAGAGAGAGAGAGAGAAACAGGGAGGGACAGAGAGAGAGAGAGAGAGAGAGAGAGAGAGAGAGAGAGAGAGAATCCCAAGGAAGCCCTGCTGTCAGCACAGAGTACAATGCAGGGCTCAAACCCACAAATCTTGAGATCATAACCTGAGCCGAAACCAAGAGTCAGACACTTAACCAACTGATCTAGACTCCTAGAAACAAAGTTGCTTCACCACACTGTATGTGCATTTTAAAACTTGGGGGACGCTGCCAAACTGTCCCTCTCCCCAAATCATGTGCCAATATTGCTACACTCCTACCAGCAGTATATGAGTGTACCTCTATCCTCACACCCTTCCCAGCAATTTGCCTCCTTCTGGAGGTCTGCAAAGAAGCAATCTGTCAGACAGAAGAAGAGGCAAATGAGAATCTGTGTACAGTGAATTCACCTGACACTTTGTTGAATCCCAGGGCTCATTCTGCTGATCTGGCTGTTTACAGAAAGGTCCTCCCTCTCTCTTGGCTCCATGGGGAGCCCAGCAGAGGAATGGTTGATGAGGGGCTCTGGGGCACTCTCCTTCATTTTGATTTAAAGTCTGCTCCTCAGTCTGCTGCTACTCAGGGACAACATGCTCTGATGGCTGATAATATGCTCTATTTGTATTCTAGCTGGGTTATGGTATTAGAGCCAGGTGTGTATTCATTTCCATCAGGGCAAGTCTTTGGGCACTGGGTGCTCACCTTGATCTCTAATTGTAATCGTAAAATCAAAGCTCCACTGTCATCTCAAAGGCCCATTCCAGGCCTCCAAACTTTAGAAGGTCTATTGGCCTTCATTCCAAATGTGTAGGACAGTGGGTGCCTCCATTACAGGGCTGCTTTCCCATTGCTTTCTCCCCCTAATTTACAATCCAGTGCAAAGGAAGAGAAAGCCAGTCCTCACCAAGCCCAAGACTTTTAAAGCACCAATAATTTGCATGAACAACGATGCCCACTTCTGTTTTTAAGACCACTTAATAGACTTCATTTTGAAAACCAAAACCAAAGATTAATCTTTCCAGACTGAGTCTTTGGAAGAGAACATCTACAAATTTATTCAGAAGACTTCAAGCTGTAAAAATAATGTGCAGTTCATTTTAATGGGTAGTAAAAGACCCCAAGGAAAATGAGTCTTTTCATACATACAGTAGATGCTTTTCAAAGGAGATTCACTTATTCCTTTACATTGTTTTTTGAGGAAAAGCTTTTTTCTTTTGTGAACTTGACATATTGACAGTAAAAAAATCAAGCAGTGCAATGACCACTCTTACAGGTGACTTTGCATATATCTTTATACATTTCTATATAACACATCCTAGAAAGTAAAACTAGTTGACTGAGGTAATTTGTACTTTTTTAAAAAGTTTATTTGTTTGTTTGTTTACTTATTTATTCATTTATGTTATCTCTACACTCAGTGTGAGGCTTGAATTCACGACCCTGAGATCAAGCACGTGTTTCCAACTGAGCCAGCCAGGTGCCCTGGAAAATTGTACCTTTTAAAGTTTTTGGCACAGCTTGCCCAATTGCCCTTTAGAAAGGTATAGAATTAGAATTCTATAGGAAGTTTTGAGAGTGTTTATTTTCCCACGTGGTAGCAGATATTGAATAGTAACATCAGTGTTTATCTTTGCTCACTTGACAGGTGAAATAAGACCAATTTAAAAATTTTTTTTCAACGCTTTTTATTTATTTTTGGGACAGAGAGAGACAGAGCATGAACGGGGGAGGGGCAGAGAGAGAGAGACACACACAGAATCGGAAACAGGCTCCAGGCTCTGAGCCATCAGCCCAGAGCCCGACGCTGGGCTCGAACTCACGGACGGCGACATCGTGACCTGGCTGAAGTCGGACGCTTAACCGACTGCGCCACTCAGGCGCCCCCAATAATACCAATTTTAATTTGCATTTTTTTATTAATGAGGTTTGGCATTAAAAAAAAATGTTTATTTTTAGAGAGAGACAGCACAAGTGAGTGAGTAGGAGAGGGGCAGAGAGAGAGGGAAAGAGAATCCCAAGCAAGCTCCGTGCTATCAATGTGGATCCCGACAAGGAACTCGATCTCATGAACTGTGAGATCATGACCTGAGCCAAAATCAAGAATTGGAGGATTAACTGACTGAGTCATCCAGGAGCCCTGACATTTTTTTATATATTTAATGACCAATTCATATTCTTTTCTCTTTAAAATATTAGAGTATTTATTTATTAATAGTAACAATTTGTCGTATATATGTGGCATATGTTTTCCTTTACTTTTCAATTTTTGTTTTCATTTCAATTAAATTTAATTACTTATATTTTTACATTTCCCTTTAAAAAATGAAAAATTCACTTTTTTAAAAAGTAGACTCTACTGTAACAAACAACCCCAAGACCAAGAGTCACATGCTGTATGACTGAGCCAGCCAGGTGCCTCCGAAGATTTATATTTTTTAAAAAATGTTTTAATGTTTATTTATTTTTGAAGGAGAGAGAGACAGAGCATGAGTGGGGGAAGAGCAGAGAGAGGGAGACACAGAATCCCAAACGGGCTCCAGGATCTGAGCTGTCAACACAAAGCCTGACGCAGGGTTGGAACTCACAAACCGCAAGATCATGACTTGAGCCGGTCAGACGCTTAACCAACTGAGCCACCAGGCACCCCAGAAAATTCATTTTTAGAAGGGAATTGATACACGTATCCTAATGATACTGGGAGGTCTGACTGAAGGCAACTTAGGGGTAGCAGGAAAGTGGGGCAGATGGCATCTTTGAGGATACAGAAGGACCTGTCTGGCAGTTAGTCTGCCAGAGGCTTTGAAGATATTCTAATACTATTTGCTTAAGCATTTCCCAACAGCAAAGGAAAGAAAACCCAGTTGGAAACACCTGAGTACAATATAAACTTATTTTTCAGTGTTCCTCCCAAAGTTTTCAGTTTTCGCCCAAAGTGAATTGCCCAGGCCACTTACAAACTACAGTTGTTTTGAGGAAGACTGGGTTGGTATAGCACCAGGACTACTGAAATAAAAACATAATTGGATGGGTTATCTTTTACTATCATTCTTTTTTCTGCCCTCAAAAGCCTTGATGTCTAAAATCTTCCCAAAGATCAAATGTGTGGTCTATTACATAAGGGACTGACCTAGATTTAGCTTTACTTGACAATTAAAAGTTAAAGGCAAGGAACTAAACCAAAAATAGAACAACCTTGAAAAACATTATCCTAGATTTTGGTGTGCCTGATTCTTAGTACTTAACAGATAGTGGTGACTGAATAGGAAATGAGGCTCAAATTGCTTTCAAAATTATAGGGGGAACATGTTCCCTACTCAAAAGAATGTTCTACTTTCAAGAATTTTAACAATTTAATTTTCTAGAAGCAAATAAATATTGTATAAATTTGGGGAGACATTGACTGTGAGGCCAGTGTTCTTAGCTCTTGACAAGAAGATATAAATCTATGTATGTAATATCTATATCTATGCTTAATTTCCTTGATATGCCCTGCCTCTCCTTGAAATTGCCTCGCTAAGCCTTCTCCAGCCTTGAAAGAGCAAACCAAGGACACTTCAGAGTGGTCTGGGAATTTCACGTCAAGGAGAGGTATGACCCTTTGCATAAATACTTCAGGAAGGTTGGAATGAACCAGGCGAATATAACTGTATTAAAGTCAATGATAGGGACTCCTACTTCAGTCAATATCAGAGCAAGATTGTGCTTTTAATTCTCAATCTGATTCATTTAAGGGAAAAAGCTCGTTTAAAAAAATCATTACTTTAGGGGCGCCTGGGTGGCGCAGTCGGTTAAGCGGCCGACTCCAGCCAGGTCACGATCTCGCGGTCCGTGAGTTCGAGCCCCGCGTCGGGCTCTGGGCTGATGGCTCAGAGCCTGGAGCCTGTTTCCGATTCTGTGTCTCCCTCTCTCTCTGCCCCTCCCCCGTTCATGCTCTGTCTCTCTCTGTCCCAAAAAAATAAATAAACGTTAAAAAAAAATTAAAAAAAAAATAAAAAAAAATAAAAAAATCATTACTTTCATTTTTTAGTAAGTAATCCACGCACGTGGCAGACAAATTTACAATGTACCAAACGTCACACTCGGGAAGATCCATTTCCCTCCCTTTCTCGTTCCACCCAGTTCCTCTCCAAACAGGAGATATTTTCCTGACACCACTTCCCCATGGAAATGGAAATATACCGTAACATTGGTCTCTTTTCTCAATTCTGTATCTCGGAGATGTATTATTCCAATGCTCTGTATTGAAGTACCAAACTGATTTAAATAGTTAAAACTAGTCTTTTGCTATCACAAACCAAAGTAACAACAAATTTTCTTAAATATACTTCATTTTGCATGAGTATAGGTATACTTGTTGGGCAAGTCACCAAGAAGTCAAATTGCTGGGTCACAGGGTTCATGCATTTTTTTAATTTTGAAAGATAATCAGGCTGTTTGACTGAGTAGAACTATTTAGTAGCTCTTATTTAATAAGATCATCTGGCTAAATAAATTAGTAGTGTCTTAGCCAGGAGGGACACCAAAGTTTCTTTCTGAAAATGTCTCAACTAGGTGCAAACTATAAATCTCTGGGATGCATGGGAAAGGTAGCGAACTTGAGATACGGGGCCCACTTGTCATAAGCAATGTCAAATTTGACTCAAGGAGTGCTGCAGATTCTGATGGGCAATCGTAAGTGACCTTGGTGACTTTGAAGTGTGACCTACAAGGGCTGCCAATGTTGTGCACTGTAGGTGTGCTGCCTGCTATTAATTAGACCAAACCATGTGAAATTGTAGATGTTAGATCCTTTTTGACCTACAAATATTGTAATTTTCACTTTTGTTTCGTTAGTGGTTCAACTCATTAATTTTATTTTAATTTAATTTTTTCAATTAATTTTATTTGTTAGTTTGTTTGGTGTCTTACGGAGAATTCCTTAGGGAACTGGGGAAGGTTTCTTGATGAAGGTAGATTTTGATCCCCAGAAGTGGAAAGACAAGATTAAGAATCAAGAAAGTGGATAAGAGCATCACAAATTGAGGGTTTAGGAAATGCCCCAGGGTATGAGCCTGCATAAAAGGTAAAAGTGTGAATCAAAGGACTGATGTCTCAAAAATCTACAAAGTTTCATGAACTGAAGCTGACGTCCCAGTTCTCTGCAAAGCAGAAACAAAGCAAGAATGATTGGGTCAGGGCAGTGGTAGGTTACATCCCCAAATATGTACATCTGGATTAGGGTTTTAACCTTACAACAGAAACTGATAGGGATCGCAATTTGGGGCCATTTTGGGATTTGATACTGAAAACTTCAGTTCAACATTGTGGTCAATATTTGCCCTAACAGCATAGACTTTAGAGGGACCCTGAAGTTCATTATCTTAAATGGTTGCCAAGGGAATGATTGTAGGGATTTCCCAACACTTGCAGAAGAATCATCCTGGAACACTGGGATAAACATATAATGAGGGAAAGAGCATTTCCTTTTAAAATTATAGATATAACATCCTTCTAAAATTATGGATATAATGTAACAACCTGAGACAGAGTTTAGAAACCGGGGGTGGGGATGGGGTGGGGGGGGGAGGGGAACTCACTTATAATCACCACCCTAACAAAACAGATCTAAATGTTCACATAATTTTTCCCACTCCTTGACCATTTGCTTTCATCTTTTTATACAATTGCAATCATAAGCTTTTCAAGTCCCACATCTCAGTTTTGCTCATTATTGTTTTAAGTGGCTGTGTACTAGTCCCTGGGGTGGTTGAGCTATAATTTGTCTATTCATTTCCCATATTCTCAAACATCTCAGTTTGCTTCCAATTTTTTGATATTAGAGAAAACTGACTTTTTTATCTCTGGGCGTGAAAATAGGCTTCCATTCATAGTTTTTTCTTCTTAAAGTAAATTATCTGTTGGGGGTACCTGGGTGGCTCAGTCAGTTAAGCGTCCGACTTTGGCTCAGGTCATGATCTCGCAGTCCGTGGGTTCAAGCCCCACGTCAGGCTCTGTGCTGACAGCTCAGAGCCTGGAGCCTGCTTCAAATTCTGTGTCTCCCTCTTTCTCTGCCTCTCCTCCATTCACACTCTGTCTTTCTTTCTCTCAAAAATAAGTAAACATTAAAAATATAAGAAAAAAAACTTAAAAAAAAAAGTAAATTATCTGCCACATGGCTTCCCTCTGTCAGCAGAGAAATCTATTTCTCTATTTTATAATATTAAAGGGGATAATGTGTATAGCAAAGTACTTAGAACATTGCTTGCAAATGCTGAGTGCTATATAAATGTGAATTATTTTTAACAGTCCATGTATTTTGCCATCAATGTCAGAAAAAGACCTGCAGATAAAGAAGTTTATTGGGAAGACATTGGATCTCCCACAGAGAATAAGGATCAACAAATGAGGAGGAGCTGAGGGAGACTGGAGAACCACAAATCATGCCACAGAACCTATCTGGTTTCTGCACACCTCTGTTGGCATTGCTGCCACCAATGTCCCAGACCTGGTTGTGACTATTCCATCCCCTGGAAGAATTCTGGATAGCTTGTGTCTCAGAGATCTGGGTGCGGACACCCAGTTAGCTAACCCTAAGTCAGGTGCACCCATAGTGGGAGGTAGGGCCCTGCCTCCCCCCAAGACTCTGATGATGGGGAGAGGACTTGCAAAGGGAAACGAGACCTGGGGAGCGAACTGGCTAATACCTTCGCTTGCCCAGAGACAGGTCACCCACAGTTGGCTCAATCAGTAAAGAAAATTTCAACTCTGCTCCCTGCCAGAGGGGGACAAAGAGCCATTTCCCTGTACCAGCAACAATGCCCGTGGACAACCTGTTGCCATTTTTTTTTTTTTTTTTTCTGTACTACTTTTTTTTTCTGTACTACAAGAGCCTTTGAATAACAAAAGTTTTACTTGAGACTTTGGCTCATCTCAGCAGTGGGTTTCTTTGTTTCCTGGGCTATCAGATCCTGTTACAATTGGCTAAAGTCCTTTCCCCTCCTCACCCCTAAAATAAGAACTGAGGTTGGAGTTGGGGTCAGGATGAAAAGTAAATGATATGTTTCTTATGAAAGTCACTAACAATCAGGAAATTTAATCCATTCTCAAACATGAGCAATACTGATTTAGGAAATTGGGAACTAATCAAATTGAGAGACAGAAGTTGCAACATAATTACATAATTTACCTAACACTCTCCAGGGCTTTCCTACTACTTTAGCACCAAATCCTAAATTTTTCCCTGACCTATAAGACGTTGAATGATCTAGCCCCTGCCTTCCTGTCTAGATCCTTCTCTCTACCCTTTAACTTCACTTCTTGGCTTTCTTTCTCATCCCTCATTCCTTGCTCTGAGTCCTTGTCATGCTGCTCCTTCTGCCTGGAAGTGTCCCCTCTCTGCCCAAACAGCTCCCATCCCTGTCTTACATGACATTTCTAGTCTCAGTTCAAACCCCTCTGCTTGAGGAAAGCTTTCTCTAACCTTCAGAACAGGTTGGGTACCACATGACATGCACCTGCAGCATCCTGTCTTTTGTATCACTCATTCTGCCTGTTATACCCATCAGACTGTAAGTTCTATGAGTGTGGGAATCTCAGCCACCTTCAGCACCGTTTCCCCCGTGCCTAGGACAGAGCGGACTCTCAAGAAATGTACAGAGAATGAACTGAGTGAAAGAATGAATATTATCTTAGCCCATCTATGCTTACATTAAACATGTCCATAAACATGCACATTATTTACCATTTTTTTTTAATTTTGAAATATTTTTTTCTTTACAAAAGTCCTGCAAAGATAGCAGAGAGGTCTTGCAAATCCTTCAACCAGCTTCCTCTAGCATCAACACTTCACAGGGCCTTAAGACATTTGTTGAGACTAAGAAATTAACATTGATACTAGTCAGTAAAATACAAACTTTATTCAGATTTAACCAGTTTTTCCCTTAATATACTCTTTTTGTTCAGGATCTAATCCATATTTCATTTAATTACCACGTCTTCTTGATCTCTTCCCATCGATGATTTTTTTTCTCTCTTTTTTCTTTGTCTTTAATGATCTTAACATTATTGATAGGTAGTGGTTAGCTGTTTTGTAGAATGTCCCTCAATTTGGGTTTATCTGATGTTTTTCATGAATTGTGGAGTTATGGATTTGGAGGCACACCACATAGGTGATATGCTTTTCTTATCCTATTGTGTTAGAGGATACAAATGTGGATATATCTTATTACAGTGATATTAACGTTGATCACTTAGTTAAGGTGGTGTCTGCCAGAATTTGCCATATAGTGTTACAATTTTTCTCTTTTTATGTCATTTAAGTCATAAGTCATTAAGTCATTTTATGTCTCTTTTAAGTCATTAAGTTGGGCTCACATCGAAGAGAAGGAGAATGGAGTTCCCCTCCTGGAGGCAGAAGAACCAAATAATTTGTGGGCACAGATTAAATCCACCACCACAATTTATTTTGGGGGAGATATTTTGAGTCTATGCTACTATTCTGCTTCTTCGTAGAATTCCATCCACTAATGTGAGCATTCATCAGGAATCTTGTCTCCCCCATAGCAATATTATAATGGTGTCCATGGATTCATTTTTGTATAAAGAATGCAAATTATTGCTCATAAACTGAAAGCATCATTCTTTTTTTGTCCTCCTTAAAAATTTTTTTTAATATAATTTATTGTCAAGTTGACTAACATACAGTGTATACAGTGTCCTCTTGGTTTTGGAGGTAGATTCCCATGATGAAAGCATTATTCTCATGGCAAAAAGTGAAGAAATCAGGAGAGGTGCCATGAGTAAAGTGGAGTGATTAAAGTCTTATACACAAACAAGAAGACACAGAGAAGTTTGTTGTGTTTTCAGTTTCATCAGCAAATCTAATAATTTCTGGAATCTTAGGTATTGCTCAATATATGAAGTCTTTATCCTTCACCCATGCTCTCTGTGTTATCACGAAGCATAATTCACACTCAATTCTTCCAAGAGAGACCAGGATGGTGAAAGACTGGAGGGGTAGGAACTTTATAAATAGTAACACTCCTATAAAGAAGAGAGATTGGTATTATGATTATTCCAATTGCTCAATACAAAAAAGCAAAAACTTGGCAACACAACATTGCCTTGTTTCTTGGAACAAAAGTGGAGAATAACTTTGTCTCCATCTGCTCAGGACACTGAAAACAGGCCGACTCTTTACTGAGTGTGTAATCTCCATGGGAAGTGGGGTAGAATACGGTGGAAGCCACACAAGAAAGAATCCTGAGTTCTATATTTAAAAAAACGGTAGGGGCTCTGGAAGAGCTTCAAGATCAAGAGAAAAAAAAACAAAAAACAAAACTACAATGGTATCTGAACACTGAAGTGGCATTGTTAAATATTCAGAGGATGAAAAACATGCAGATAGGAAACCAGTCAGAGGATCAAGAGAAAGGTTATTATGTGACAAAAGAAGAAAATCTTTCCCCCCTCCCTTTAACAAATATTTCCTAACAGTACTGTGGAACCTTGACTCTTGACTCTGGGCTGCACCTTGCGTTCCAGATGACTTGTAAAGCAATGATTTATTGGGTCCCAGAGCCAGTGAGCTTGGGAGCAGTTCAATAAGACAGTGTGGTCTGTGGGTCCTGAATCATTATTCTACCTGGCAACCTTATGACAGCTGCTGAATCTTGGAGAGGCCAGGAGGAAATGATGTTGATTTATAGAGGGAGTAGAATTGTTTGCCAATGAAAATGTAATTGTGCTTCTTCCAGGCTCAGGCATCTATAGGATACCAGCTCAGCCTTCACTGACAATTTAACATAGACCAAAATTTGGAAAAGTGAGCATTGCCTTGCAATTCCTTAAGACCTTGTGATTTTGTTAAAGGTTTCACTGTAGTTCTATTAATATACTTTCTACATTATTCTTATAACTATATTAATATTCATATTAATTTTATATATTAGTATTAACAATATCATTCTTATAACTGTATTAATATAGTTATAACTAGTATAAAACTTCTCCTTTATAGTATATAATCTTCTCCATAAAGTAGTAAGGTAGCATGCCAGTGGTGAGCATGATACACAGTGTATTATACATCTTTATAAGAATAGTTTTGTACTTTGTAAACAATCATAATGCCTACCTGTGTGTTACATAGGTGATAGCACATTCATAGTTTCATTTGCTCTTTATAACAACTGTGTGTTTAGCACATTTTAAAAAATGAGGAAACTGAGACTCAGAGACCTTAAGGAATTTGGTTAAGGTTAACCAGATAGTAACAGAGCCAGTAGCCCAAGATTGCAATGTGGCCCCTCGCACGGTGTTTCCACTGCACTGGCCCCTCTCCATAGAGTCTTGTTCGGCTAGCTTCCTGTAACCCACTGAAAAAGAAAAGAAGTGCATGCATCATAGAGTTTGGTAGGATCAGTCAAAAGCAATTCTATTTTCTCTACATTAAGCATCAAAAAATTAAAAGCCATTCAGGCTTGTACCTCAGATAGACAGGTAATAAGCTGTGACCGCTCTTAAGTAGAGTCTCCCCAGGAAGATGCTCTCAGCTCTGGGTGGCAGATGGCAGACACATGAATAAATAGTCAACCCCCATCATAAGAGTAATTCTGCTCAGGACTGAGGATGGGGCTGCTCAGAAAAAGTGGGGACCATGCTCCAATGGACTCCAAAGTCCAGAGGTTCAAAGTCAGAGCAGGGAGAACCTTGTGTGGGGCACAGAACCTTGGGAGGAGATTTAAACCAGCAGAGAATGTAATTACCTGAGTAGGAAGTGGGCTGTAATTTACTTTCTCCAAAGGTGTACATTCTTTGGTTACTAAACAGGCATTTGCTTTCAGTACAATAAATGGAGTTCAGTACAATAAATGGATTTTCTCATCCTTGCAACAGATTTCACGATTCAAATGTTGTGACTTGAGCTATAATTTTTTTTAATCCCACTATTAGGAATATATATATATATATATATATATATATATATATATTCCTAAAATATAATATAATATAATATGTCTCCAATATATGAGGATTAAAAAACATATGTTATATACATGTGTGTCCTTTACTTATATAATTATTATATATTATTATAATGGATCATATGCTACTGGCCTTATATCCAGTTAGTTAATGTAGGGTAGAATACCTGTTCAAAATACCAATTTCATTCTAATTAAGCCTGCAGTCTGCAGTTGCTTATAGGAGAAATAATGACAAGGTTTAAGCAATTCCAATCAGATGCTGCCCTTATTAAGAATAGGATTTGGTGGAAAGGGTGAATGATATAATCAATTCCCAACAATTATTTATATTCATGCAGGTACTATGCTTATATGTTTATAATGACGGTCTTCCAAGTATTTCCAAATGTACAAAATAACTTTTATTTGTTGAAGGCCTTTGGTGAATATGATTCCAAAATACCAATAAGGCTCATGAGCACTGGGTGTTGTATGTAAGCCAATTTGACAGTAAATTATATTCATAAAAAAATAAGCCTCATTATTTGTTAAAAAATGTGAACGTTTAATATTCACACTAATAAATAAACTACTCTTCAGAGGTCAGCTAAGTGAGTTCCAGGGGTCCTGGACAATAATTCTGGGACCTAAAAGTCAGTTTCCCATTCTCTGCTGTGTGTGAAGCTAGCTTTTGCTCTCTGTACCTGGTTTTTGATTCCTTCCCATCACAGAATTACCATTCCCTAGGAGGTGGTGGCCAGGAAAATCCGTGAGCACCTGTACACTCTCTGACTGGGCTTCCTTGGGAAGCAAAAAAGTCAAGGTGGGCTAAGATCCCCATTAGGCTAACACCCATTAGGGGTGCTCAAGTTCCCCTCCCTGAAAGACGAGAAGAGCTTGACCCAGTCATACCATTTCTGAATATCCTCTTTCTCCTTTTGCTTTCTCCTCTTGCCCATGGCAGGCATTTAAATATTTAAGAACCGAAGAAGTTAGTGGAGAAAAGTGGACATTGAATACTGCTGCGAGATTAGAGTAGTTCTAAAGTCAGTCAGCAGATGAGAAGGTAAGTATTTTATTTTATTTTAATTTGATTTTTTTAATGTTTATTTATTTATTTTGAGATGGGGGGAGAGAGAGAATCTGAAGGAGACTTCATGCCTCGTGCAGAGCCCAGCTTGGGGTTCAATCCCATGACCACAAAACAACCTGAGCTGAAATCAAGGGTCAGACGCTCAACTGACTGAGCCACCCAGGCTTCCAGAGAAGATAAGCATTTTAACGTAAAGATAAAATGAACCCGACAGTGTTCATGTTAGTCCTCTTTGAGCCTTTCTTTGAATCCTCATCGCAGGATTAGTTGAGTGTGGTTGGCCCTAAGTGAGGCATAGGGTGGGCCTTGGGACCTCTACTCAAAACTGAGGCCCATTGAGCACTTGCTGACCTTGGAAGTCCTGGGGACATTCTGTGCAGAACTGCACAGTACCCTGTGGCATGAGAACACTCACACCCCCGGCTTCTTCTAAAATGCCATCCCAGGCAAACACCACTCCACATTGCTGGCCTGGGGACACTGGCAGAAGGGGAAATGGGGCTCCAACGTTCTCATTAAATCCAATATTATAGAGATAACTCCAGAAAAATCCATTTTCAACAGAGTTTTACCTTAAAGTTTTTGTTTGTCCTGCTTCCTGAGACTTGCCCAAATGAATTCCAGAAAACGTGGAGAGATTTTCGCCTATCACCCCAATAGGGTAGAACATCATTTTTCTCCTTGTCCTTTGCAAATAATGACAGACAATCTAGCTGTGTTTCCAATCGGCTCTGATTCTGCATTTTCTGCAGCATAAAGAAAAACATCTCATTCCTTTTATAGAAATGCAATCCCCTGAGGTCAGCCCTTAAAAGCTGTTTTGATCCGTGGATGTTGTTGCTGCCAAATGCTCCAGCTCCCCAACTACCATTACGCGTTTTCTCTTGGACAGGGAATTCTAGGATCATCCTTCCTGACCCCATAATAAAGCCATTTATTTCTCTCTGAGATGGAAGGTTCATTTATTTTTTTCCTCATTTCTCCTTGGCAATTATCTCTATTACTACCCATAATCTGCCCAATCTTTTTTGATAACATCCCATGATTAAAGCCAATTGGCTCATGTTGAAAGGTAGAGGAAAGTTAACCAGGCAAAGAAATATCACCCTTGGATTAAAGAAGGCCAGCTTTCAGTAGGCTGATGCTTGAGAGACTTATGATGGGGAAGGGTGCATGTTGACCTAACATTCCATTAGGAAAAAAATTCAATGTTTAAAATAGGGCCGAGTAACATATGGTAGTTCCTTCTGGCAGACCAAACGAAAGATCTGTCTGCAAATGAGGTCAAAGGATGTCTTGTTGATTTTCAGATATTGTCCCAATTATTATACTGGGCCTTTCAAAAGATGAGGAACCAGGGAATCTTAACAATGGTGATGACAATAATAATTGTAGTAGCCTCCACTTATTTAGCTGAGTCCTTTGCATTTAAAAATTCACTTAATTCTCCCTCCAATTCTTTAATATAGCCATTATTATCCTCGTTTCATAGATAGGCCAAATGTTTTGCTCAAGGTCACCCAGCTAATAACTAGCAGGGCAAGGATGTGAACATGCTTGGGTCTGAACGCCCAAGTTATTTTCTGCCCAGCACAGTGCTTGACATTGGTGGGGAATATGAAAGAGGTGCAAACACTATTTTTGCCCTTGAGTTAAGAGTCTGATTTGGTATAGATAATACACTGGAAACTCTTTTTTTTTTTTTTTTTTTTTTTTAATGTTTTTAGTTTTGACAGAGAGAGACAGAGAGACAGAGCATGAGCCGGGGAGGGATAGAGAGGGAGACACAGAATCTGAAGCAAACTCCAGTCTCTGGCTGTCAGCACAGAGCCTGACACAGGGCTTGAACTCACGGAGCCTTGAGATCATGACCTGAGCTGAAGTTGGATGCTTAACCGACTGAGCCACCCAAGCACCCCAACACTGGAAACTCTTAAAGAGCAAAGAACAATCATATACAATTAAATCTCCTCAGTGCTTAATCCCCTGTTACTAGTTATTTTTTTTTTTTTTTTTATGAGATAGTCCCTGTTCAAATTACTAGTGTGGTTTCTCTGCTCTGATTGGATCCATGCCATGAGGCACATACCCCCTAGGAGCTCAGAGATGATATGAGTCTTTGGGGGGTCAGTATTTGAAGCCTGGAGCCATGGCTTATTGGCTGCAAAACCTCAAGTAAATCACTTATTCTCTCAGTCAGTTTCCTCATGTACAAGATGTGAATAATACCTACCACACACAAGTGTGGGTGGAAAAAGTGAAATAGTGTGAGGAAAGTGGTTTGCACACAGTAAGGTCTCCTGTAAAAACAATGACAACATAACAGCAACAATATAAGTAATGATATAGAGGCTCAGAAACAATGCTATTAAAATTCAAATCTACTGCAAATAAGAGGCATCCCACCACGACTTGTTTTCAGTACAAACCTTTTTATTTGGACTGGTTTTGAGACTGGTGAACCTGGCCTGTTGTCTCAACTCCTGTATGTTTCTTTGAAAATGCTAAATAACATGTGACTGAGGGCTTTGTCCTGGCTGCATGATTTTGTGAGTTCTTTGGCATTTCTGACCAGATAATAAGTTTCTGAAGGGAAGGAATGACAAATTTTATCTCTTGGTTCTTAGCTGTCCTTGATGTCAATTACAGTGCCTTGTGCACATCAATTCACATGCAGTGAGTGATTTCTATTAATAGTGTGCTTTTCTACTTACGGGCCCCCTTCTCAAACATCTCCCCCACTTGAGGTGCCACAGTGGGTAAATTCCACCATTTTGAAATTCTAAATGTGTAGTTTCACATTCAGTTTCTCTTTCTGTATCAGGCTGTTTCAATGAGCCCATGCATTTCCACATGCAGTGCTGATGGCCCTGTTATTCCAAAGGCCTGTAACTGTAATATCACCCACACTAGAAGAAACCTTCAAGTAATGTGGCAAAAGTTGAAAAACAGGAAACGCAGTCAGTTGGGAAATTGACACCTTTCTGGAAGAGGAGGGAATTACAGTATGAAAAAGGAGCTAGGTAATGCACATGTGTGGGTACATTTATTCTATAAACTGTCACTTATATTACTATAAGTATTTTAATTCAATGTGATCAACATAAGTCTTCACTTTCTGATTCTCCTATGCTCTCTTGCTTTCAAATTCTTTGAGGAAATGTTTCTAGGGAAACAACGGCCAGTCAGTTGTCCTTGCTGTGTAGAGAAACCTGTCACCTGCTCATATACCTGCCCAGGTGAGGGAATGTGGTTTAGAAAAGGAATTAGCAAATAAGGTCATGTGCTCCCTTTTACTGCATCATGTGAAATCAGCCCAAGGAAGGAATCAGTAAGAATGTGTGCACATGCATCAAATCACTGGTTCATTGGAATCAGATCTTTCCGTGTTTTTAACTAGGAGCAAACAGGAGGTTGACTTGGGATTTTGACTTCCTTCATTTTGCAGCTCTTGCTTTTCTTCCCTCAGCCTTTTCCAGGCTTGAAATTTCCAGGTGACTTTTGCCTTTGTTCGGGGCACCCACTTCCACCCCTCCTGTCTTACTAGTGGTGACATCAGGAGTCAGAATACCTGACTTCCAGTCCAGCTCTGCCTTTGACCAGCTCTGTTCCACTCTCTGAGCCTTAAGTTTTCCATCTCATTTTCCAAACCTATGAAGTGGTACTCCTGATTCCTGTCCATCTCATGAGATTATTCGGAGGATTAAATGAATAATGTCTGTGAAAGGGCTTTGTAAGTGTAAATCTATTCTCAGTCTGACTGCTTACCTGCTAAGCCTTGGGAAGGATAGGAAGGTGTTAAAATATTGAACCTTGATCTTTATCCTGTGTTTTTGAAACAGACATTTCAGGTGACACAACAAAGAACAATTTTATGCCTATATTGAGAAGACCAATATGCTCAGCTCAGAGTAGGTTATAAACCAATGTGCAAAGTTAAAAATTTCTAGAATATGAAGGTTTTCTTCATTCAGAATGTAATGATTATTTCAAAATTGGAATGAAAATAACATTCCTATGAATACATTAATTTTCAAATATGGATTAATAAAAATAACTCTTTTGCATTAATTTCTGGATTCTTTCCCATTTCCCCCACCTTGTCTATCACACAAACAGTTGTGAGCTATAGTGTTGTCTGTGAAAGGTACATGCTAAGATCACCAATCTACAGCATTTTTGAATCAGATGCTGTTAACAAAGGTCAACTGTTACCAGCCTCCTTCCTGTATTGCTTTATATCTCTTTGGGCAAGGGTTCCTTCAAGGTCACTTTGCAGCAGGCAAGATCTTCCTGGTAATAGTAGATAATGCTAATTGAACACTTTCCATGTTCTAGCCACTGTGCTTTATTTGTGTGCATCATTCAACCCTCAAAATAAGCCCACAAGGCAAATGTGGTAGGTTGAAAGGTGAACCTGTGAATGTTCTCTTATATATGGCCAAAAATGTTCCTGTCTATGCAGATAGGAAGATTATCCAAGTGGACCCTGAATCAGTCCAGAGTTCTCCAGAGATGATGGAAGCTGAGAAGTCCTATGATACGCCGCCTGCAAACTAGAGGCCCAGGAAAGTTGATGGTGTAGTTCAGTTTGAGTCTGAAGGCCTGAGAACCAGGAGAGCCGATGGTATAAATCCCAGTCTAGAGAAGGTGAAATGAGGTGTTCCTGCTCAAGCAGTGAGGCAGAAAAAGGGGATAAGTTTCTCTTCCCTCTGTCTTTGGTTCTATTCAGGCTGTCAATGGATTACATGATGCCCACTCTCCTTTGGGGAGGGCTATCTACTCTACTGAATCTGCTGTTTCAAATGATAATCATCCAGAAGCACCCTCACAAGCATACCCAGACATAATATTTAATATGGGTACCCCATAGCCAGTCAATTGACACATAAAATTAATCATCACTGGTCCGAGAATGCAGTCACATTCACTGTTATAAGAGGGAGGTAGAAGGACATTTGATATACACAAGAGGAGAAGGTGATGTGGCCATGGAGGCAGAAACTTCAGTGGTGAAGCCACAAGCCAAGAAATGCTAACAGCCACCAAAAGCTGGAAGAGGCTGGGAATGGATTTTTCCTTAGAGCTTTCATGGGGAACATAAGCCTGCTGCCACCTTGATTTCAGCCCAGTGAAAACTGATTTTGGAATTCTAGCCTCCAGAATTGTGAGAGAATATATTTCTGTTGTTTTAAAAACCACCAAGTTAGTAATATTTTCTTTCTTTCTTTCTTTCTTCATTTTTTAGTTTATTTATTTATTTTGAAAGAGAGAAAGAGGGAGCAGGGGTGGGGGGGACAAAGGGAGAAGAAGAGAATCCCAGGCAGGCTCTACATTGTCAACGTGGAGTCCCACGTGGGGCTCAGTCTCACGAATTGTGAGATCATTACCTAAGCCGAAATCAGTGCTTAACCAGCTGAGCCACCCAGGCATCCCTGTAATATTTTCTTACAACAGATATTACTATTATCATCATACCCATTTACAAATGAGAAACCAAATTTCAGGAAAGCCAAGAAAACAACAAGGCCAGAGTCAAAAGGAACAGTTGGGATTTGAACCCTGGGCGTCAGACTCTAGAGTCAGCGCATTTAACGAGTGAGCTGACCCATAACATTCCACAGTAGTGTTGGCGAATGCTGGCCCAGCGTGTGGCACTTGCTGTGATCACACAGTATATCATTGCTGTCTTCTTAAATAGTCATTTTCTAAGACTGTGGGATGCAGCAGAGTTCTCCACTTCTGCTTTGAAACCTCTCCGTGTTTGGGTCCTGAGGAATTGTATCACTACCCCATTTCCCTCCACACCCTTTCAGTTTCCAGCAAAGCATTTAGAGCTTCTAGACACATTCAGGATGAGGAAGATTTGTTAAGGGTGACATTGGATCCTGAATTGGCAGAAATTCATACCTCTGGTTACACCAGTGGATTAGATTACAATTTATTGTTGAGTCCTGTAATTAGTTATACACAAGGGTCTGAATCATCTCTTGGTCTAAACTACCATCCAGTTTCTCCATAGACAAGGGATATAGTGCAACTGCCTACATAGATATATTTGTGTACTGTGTATGTTATGTACATTTTTGTATTGTGTACACATAACTGGATTTATATACATACCCCCTGTGGCTTACAAGTAAAGATCCCAATAATAAACAGTGACTACCTGTTTAGTGAATGCTGTTTATTGAGAGCATTTCATGTGCTACCTTTACTTCTCACAATAATTCTATGAAATAGTTACTGTCTCTTTTTTATGAATTTGAAATTTTGCAGGAGGAAGGGGAATTTAAATTCAGGTTTGTCTTATAAACCTCATGCTTCTAACTACTCAATTTTCCTGTCTTTCTATTTTGCTTCCTTACATAAGACGTTTATTAGAAGCTGTGTGTGTGTGTGTGTGTGTGTGTGTGTGTGTGTGTGTAAGGGATAGGGAAGTTGTCATGTGATTACTATAAAGAAATAAAAGGCAAAAATTAAATGGAAGGCCTTAACACATTACTTGATGTTCTCTGTGTTTTTATAAAGTGGATAATAAAGTTTAAATTTCAAAGGTAAAGATATCTTGAGATCAAATATGATTCTATTCAATGAGAATTTACCTAGTGAAAACATTGGAGAGGGATGCCTGGCTGGCTCATCTAGTAGAGCATGCGACTCTTGATCTCAGGGTAGTGAGTTTGAGCCCCACCACTGGATGTAGAGATTACTTAAAAATAAAATATTAAAAAAATAAAAATAAAACTTTGGAGAGATTTCTCAGGTTCTTTACCATGGGGAAATGGCTTTGAAAATCCAAAGAAAGAAAATAAGGCATTTCCCCCTCATGAATAATAATGTGAATTTGTTTAGAAAAGATTATTTTCTTGCAAAGAATAGACACCCACTAAACTAGCTGAAACAAAGAAAGAGACTGTATAAGGAAGCATAGGTGTCTGACAGAGCCCAGAATGATGCAGCAGGGTATCAGGAGAAAATGAACACTCTGTATTCCCAGCTCCTAGAACCAGGCCTAGTTCAAAGTTAGGGTTCCATTAATATTTGTTGAGTGGAAGAAGGAATGAATTCTAAATTACTAGGGAATGTAATCCAATCCAATTCTAAATTACCAGGGAACGTTTAGCTTGGGTCACGTGTTAATAAGCTGTTCCAATCAGTTTTTTTTTAATTTTTAAAAACATTTTTATTTATTTTTGAGAGACAGAGAGAGACAGAGCACGAGTGGGGGAGGGTCAGAGAGAGAGTGACACAGAATCTGAGACAGTCTCCAGGCTCTGAGCTGTCAGCACTGAGCCCAACGCGGTGCTAGAATTCATGAACCGTGAGACTGTGACCTGAGCCGAAGTCAGATGGTTAATGGACTAAGCCACCCAGGTGCCCCTCCCATCAGTTTTGACCAGGAGGCAGGGTTATATATATAAGGCCCTGGTGGGAGGAGGCATATGGTTCTCAGAGAAGGAAGACTGTGGATGGAAAGACACCCCAAAAAGTATCTATTAAAGAAGTAATGAGTACATTGCCTTTTATTCTTTTTTTCAAAATTCTGTTTAAATTCTGGTTTGTTAACATGTAGTGTAATATTGGTTTCAGGAGCAGAATTTAGTGATTTATCGCTTCCATATAACACCTAGTGCTCAACACAACAAGTGCCCTCCTTAATGTCCATCACCCATTTAGCCCAACCCCTTAACCCCCTTCCCTCCTGTAACCCCCAGTTTGTTCTCTATAGTTAAGAGTTGTTTGCTTCCATCTCTTTTTTCCCCTTGCCCTATGTTCATCTGTTTTGTTTCTTAAATCGCACATATGAGTGAAATCATATGATATTTGTCTTTCTGTGACTGACTTATTTTGCTTAGTATAATACACTCTAGCTCCATCCTCGTTGTTGCAAATGGCAAGATTCATTCTTCATGGCTAATATTCCATTGTACATACATACCACATCTTCTTTATCCATTTGTCAGTTGAACATTTGGGCTTTTTCCGTAATTTGGCTATTGTTGATAGATAATACTGCTATAAACATTGGGGTGGGGTGCCTGGGTGGCTCAGTTGGTTAAGCATCCAACTCTTGGTTTCAGCTCAGGATGTGACCTCACAGTTTGTGAGTTTGAGCCCCATGTTGGGCTCTGCATTGTCAGCTCAGAGCCTGCTTGGCATTCTGTCTTTCCTTCTCTCTCTCTGCCCCTCCCCTGCTCTAAATAAATAAATAAATACAAACCAACCAACCAACAAATAAATAAATAAATGGGGTGTCTGGCTGGCTCAGTCAGTTGAGAACCTGATTGTTGATTTTGGCTCAGGTCATGATCTCGAAGTTTCTGAGTTCAAGCCCTATATCGGGCTCCATGATGACAACGTGGACCCTGCTTGAGATTCTCTCTTTTTCTTCCTCTCTCTCTCTCTGCCCATCCCCCCGTCTCAAAATAAATAAACTTAAAATAATAAAAAATTAACTTTAAACATTGGGGTGCATGTACCCTTTCGAATCAGTATTTTTGTATCCTTTGGGTAAAATATCTAGTAGTGTGATTGCTGGGTTATAGGGTAGTTCTATTTTTAACTTCTGGAGGAAGCTCCATACTGTTTTTCAGAGTGACTGCACCAGTTTGCATTCCCAACAATGGTGTGAGAGGGTTCCCCTTTCTCCACATCCTTGCCAACATCTATTGTTTCCTATGTTAATTTTAGCCATTCTGACAGGTGTGAGGTGGTATCTCATCATGGTTTTGATTTGTTTTTCCCTGATGATGAGTGATGTTGAGCATCTTTTCATGTGTCTGTTGGCCATCTGGATGTCTTCTTTGGAGAATTGTCTATTCATGTCTTTTGCCCATTTCTTCACTGGATTCTTTGTTTTTTGGGTGTTGAGTTTGATAAGTTCTTTATAGATTTTGGATACTAACCCTTTATCAGATATGTCATTTGCAAATGTGTTCTCCCATTCTGTAGGCTGTCATTTAGTTTTGTTGATTGTTTCCTTCACTGTGCAGAAGCTTTTTATCTTGATGAGGTCCCAATAGTTCATTTTTGCTTTTTTTTCCCCTTGTCTCTGGAGATGTGTCTAGTAAAAAGTTGCTCTGAGGTCACAGAGGTTTTTCCCTGTTTTCTCCTCTAGGATTTTTATGGTTTCAGGTCTGACATTCAGGTCTTTCATCCATTTTGAGTTTATTTTTGTGTATGGTCGTCCGGTTTCATTCTTCCACATGTTGCTGTCAAGTTTTCCCAACACCATTTGTTAAAGAGACTGTTTTATTTTTTTTCCATTGGATATTCTTTCCTGATTTGTCAGAGATGAGTTGGCCATATAGTTGTGGGTCCATTTATGGGTTTTCTATTCTGTTCCATTGACCTATGTGTCTCTTTTATGCCGGTACCATGCTGTCTGGATGACTACAGCTTTGTAACAAAGCTTGAAGTCTGGAATTGTGATGCCTCCAGCTTTATTTTTCTTTTTCAAGATCGTTTTGGCTATTTGGGGTCCTTTGTTGTTCTATACAAATTTTAGGATTGTTTGTTCTAGCTCTGTGAAAAATGCTAGTGGTATTTTGATAGGAATTGCATTAAATGTGTAGATTGCTTGGGGTAGTATAGACATTTTAACAATATTTGTTCTTCCAATCCATGACTATGAAATGTTTTTCCATTTCTTTGTGTCATCCTCAGTTTCTTTCATAAGTGTTCTATAGTTTTCAGAGTACAGCCCTTTTACCTCTTTGGTTAGGTTCATTCCTAGGTATCTTATGGTTTCTGATGCAACTGTAAATGGTATTGATTCCTTGATTTCTTGTTTTGATGCTTCACTATTGATGTATAGAAATGCAACATATTTCTGTATGAGTCTGTTGTCTTGATGGAGTTGCTGAGCGCCCTTTTCAAGTGGAACAACACGGTCTTATTTGGGAAAGCATTATAAAACTGGGGCAAGGTAGAGATGGTTGAACAAAACAATCATTTTGATCATATTTCATCTGTACACTTGAGAAAATTGGGACAAAGGAAATATGTTGAAAATATTAAGGAAATACTTCTTTGTTTATGGAACTAACTAACTCTGTCAAAAGTTGTTTTGCTTACCTTTCAGTAGGGGAAACTATGCTTTACAAGGCAAAGTTTGCAGTGAGGGTTGGTGCTTGGCATAGAAACACCTGATCGAAAACTTGTAGTCTCTGCTCAGATGTGGAGAAAGTATCTGAATCTTGGCTTGTTCAGGGAAAGGCCACGCTTCTAGGAGTATAAGACATCCTTCCCAGCTTGGTCACTGCCTACTTTCTTGGCTCATTTGTCTTTGTCAACCTCCCTTCACCCTACCATCCAATACTCAGTATATTCACCCCTGCTGTAGCCACATTAAATTCTCATCTTTCCCCAAACATGCCTACTTTTTCACACACCAGTGCCTTATCTCAAGTTTTTTTCCTCTGCCTGGATTTTCTTTCTTTTATCCTGTGGGTGAACATTTACCTTCAAAGTTTCATACTCAGTCACCCATAAAGTCTCCTCTCACCTTCTCTCTATATCCTCAACTCCCCTCCCCCTTTTATCCTCTTCCTCACTATAGTGGAGAGAAATAGAAAACAGAAACTCTTGCAGAAAGCTTATGTATGTGACCAAGATCCTATCAAGTGTCTTTACACACCTGACACATGGTGGTGGTAGAAGTGAGTCACAAAGATGGAGACCATATTTGGAGAAATCATCCTGGCAAGCATGATAGAAGCATTTGGAATAAGGTGGCAGCACTTCTGGTGTGTAGTGTCTGGAATCACAGGTGCCAGTGATAGGGTGTGCAGAAGTGGGGAGACCTCTAGAACAATACTATGAAATGGAGGGTAAGGTCATTTTTTTTCTGGTTGTATAGCTTCCAACTCTGACCCTCCTGGAAATTGTGTAAGCTGCTTAATATCTTCTAGCAAATCTCTCTGTGCTTTAATTATGGAGGATTCCATGGTCTGCAACTAAAAACTCTTATTAATATTGAACTTTAGCACAGATTCCATATCTTAATCAAGTTTGGGTTACCAATGCCTTGGATGTAGTAATTATTCAATCAATGGATGAATGAGTGGATGAAGGGATGTGTATCAAAGGGAAGTTCTCTAGATTCCAAGATAGGAATCGGAAAACTCTGGATGACAGTAACATGAATTGAGTTTGAAGAGTCAGGGACTGAGTGGTAAGGGCACAAGGGAACCAGAAGGAAACTGAAGGAAAGTAGGCTTCACTCCTGACCAGCAGAGCATGGAGGCAGCTTTCGCTTAGAGGAGGGTCATGCTGTGACCTACACACACCATATTGATTCAGTATCTCCAGCAGAAAAAATATCTGGCTAATTTCAAAGGAAATAGCTAAACCTGATGTTTGGTGCTATGCTGACTAAACACGCAGTGGGCTGATAGAATCATATTGAAAGCCTGGGTTGGTGGCACATCAATATACAGTCCCAGAGACCCAGCCAAGTAGAAGGGTGTGAATTGGAGATGAGATTGGGTCTGAGGGGTGCATTTTAGGGCTAGAAGTGCTGAGCAAGTGTGGCGGTGATAGGAGGAAATAAAAGGAAATGTGACATTCGCATTTTGTTGTTTTTTTCCTTTCCAATTTTTGTGTTAAGGAGATTGATAATACTGTTGAACATTGTAGCTAAGGTGTACATAGATGTAGCTAGATGTAGTCACCCTATTCTGTGACAGTAGTCACTTAATTCTCAGCCGCACCCACCCTGCAATCCTTAGATGGGCTTGGGACAGGCAGGCCAAACGGTGGATAATGGGGAGTTCTTGAGCACCAGCGGTCAGTAGGATGGTTCAGATTACTTGTAGCCACTAACAACTATTTCTGCCTATCATTCTTCAGCCAGAACTTCAATTTTTTTTTAAGGACAGTTTTGAGAATAAATTACTCTCACCACAGAAAAGGGTCTAATATTAACAAAAGCTAAGATACATGCGGGGCAGGTGTAAATTTAGTCTCGATCCATTCTTTCCCCCTTATTGTCACAACTTTGGAAGACTCAGGGGCAAGGCATGTTGGCACTCTGGTGCAATAGTTGCAGGAGGGAAGGGGAGAGAGGCTGGTTGGCAGTGGGAGGACTAAGCCGGCTACGGAAGTGATCCCTAGTTCAATGCACAGTGACTTGAGAAGGGGTTCCTCATCTAGGGAGCAGATCAGAATCATCAGTGGAACTTTCAGAAAATTCACATAGCCCTGCACCCTCCTTCAGAGATCCAGTAGGTTTGGGCGAGGTCTGGTCATCTGGATTTTGACAAAAACCCTGTGAGTAGTTCTGATGTACCCTCACTAGCTGAGAACCTCTCATTAGACAGAAATCTCAGGCCTGATTCTGATGACCATCCATGTAGGGAGAGATAATATCATGGAGCAAGGTAGATGGAGTGGTCCAGCTGGCCATGCAATTCAGAGGAAGCAGTTACAGGATGAGATCAGTCTGCAAGTGGCAGAACTCCCAGGAGCAGGTTAGGACTCTTAAGGAAGGGGGCTGAGCTGTAGTCCCTGCTGGGATTCAGGTGGAGGCCCTTGGATCTGTGGCAGAAAGCCAAAGGATCGGCAGGTAACCTTGAAACTCAAGGCCTCTCAGCTTTTTCTTCATACCCAGGATCTGGTTCATTGCAAAGGAGACTAACAACACAGTCACTGTAACTGGGATCCTGCCTCTAGATTTGGGGAGTGGCCAAGAGTTCCAGAGTGAGGCATGGGGAGAAGGCCACCAATATCCACATCAAAGAGGATCTCACAAGGGCTTATAGGTCAGTCCCACCTGGGGAAGAGGAAGGAGGGGAAAATGGGTAAGGGTTAACATGGGTTGTAAATGGCTAGTCCAGGAGGGCTTTGTGACTGCCTCAGCCAGTGTATGCCTCCTCTGTGGGGCCCTACAGGCCAGCTCTACAACTTGGGGTTTGAGCCCCGTTATTCACTTAGAGGTCTATTTGTAAACCCTTTAAACTGTGATAAAATTTTGTTCACCGAGGGCTTATCACTGGAAATTTACAGAAGTCCATCTGTTACAAGGGTTCTGCTGCTTTTGCTACACATCTTCCGGCCTTGTTCCCTTGCTTGCTCGTACTCGTGCGTTTCTGCAATCCATTCATTTCCCCTGGAGACTGCACCTTCTCTACAACATACAACTTCCCTGATTTCGGTCATCTTCTCCAGGCCCACAGGTGCTCTCATTGTCTCAGCTCCTGCCAATTGCCTGTGCACTATCCCCTGCTCATGCTGATAGCTTCTACCACGTTTGCACACTATCCACATTTCTGCTGCTCCGTGGTGCATTCCTTGCTCCTGACTCTCTCCTCCACGGGAGGGACTATTTACTTCACTACAGAAATCCCATCATTTGGGAGAGGAATGAACAGGCTTCTTGGCATAGAGCTGCTAAAAAAGACTCACTTCCTACTCTTTGGGTTGAAAAATACATGTTTATTTCCCAGTATCTCAATTTCTGGTCCTTGATTACAGAGGGTTGCCAGATTTTAGCAAATAAAAATGCAGGAGACCCAGTTAAATCTGAATATTTGGGACATGCTTACGTTGAAAAATTATTTGCTGTATATCTAAAATGGAAATATAACTGAGTATCCTGTTTTACCTAGCAACCCTATAACTGCAGCAAAGTAACTGAGCTTTAAGTTAGCCAAAAAAAAAAAAAAACCCAAAACCCAAAAAAAACAGAATATTGAGTTATACACACACACACACACACACACACGCGCGCGCGCGCGCACACATGCGCACACTCCTAATGAGTCTGGCGGTACTAGGGCAAAAGACAACTATTTGTCATTCAACAAGCATTTCCCTCTTTCTTTTAGTAATAGAACTTCCAAATTGATTTTGAGCAAAATTTTGGGAAAAATGAAAAAAGGGGTCTATATAGGCCCCTTATATAACTAGAAGTTGCCAGAGGGATATGAGTGCCAGTGATGTGTGCAATTTTAGGGTCATGACTTTTCTTTCTCACTGACTAGAATGCAAATGTGGTGGCAGGAGCTGGGGCATCCACATTAGGAGGTGAGATAGAGGGGTGCCTGGCTGGCTCAGTGGGAGGAGCCTGCGACTCTCGATCTCAGGATCATGAGCTCAAGCCCCACCCCACATCATGTTGGGTGTTGAGATTACTTAAATAAATAAATATTTAAAAAATAAAAAGGATATGAGACAGAAGCTATGTGTTGGTGTTGAGTATGAGAGAGCAACAAAGTAGGAGGATCCCCAACATCACATCAATTCCAGCTTCTTCCACTCAGACTATGATGTAAGAGAGACACAATCTTCTATCCTTTTAAAACCACTGTCATTTTGGGAATGGGCGAACAGTGTAACTGGCATTCTAACTAGCACGCGTTGTCATTATTAATTCTCTAGAAAACACATTTCATAATTCCAGGAGACCAGATTTGAAGAGCGTTCTGTAAGGTAGCCATGTTTTCATTCACCACGGATTCTCCCTCCTGCTTCCTTCAGTGCAGCTATCAACGCAAGACATGGGACAAGGATAAGGCAGGAAAGTGGCTCTGTCAGTGATTTTTCAATGTGAATGAGACTGACCTGAGGAGCTTGTTAAAATTCAAACTCCTTGGCTCCACTCTGTGCAATGCCAGACTTTGAGAAGTCTGGCATGAGCCAGGGAATCAGCATTTTTAAAGTATCCTGAGACATTCTGATGCACGTAGCCTTTGGGCCACACTTTGAGAACCACTTTTCTATGAGGGGAGCCCTCCACCATGCCAGACTCCTGGGAAATCCTCAGTGAATTAGGGAGCTTCTTAATTGCCACAGAGACGCTGTTGATGGTAGTGTTTAGCAATCTAGAAATAGAGCCTTGGAAATGAATACTTGGAAATATTTGATGGGACACTCAGTGAGATGCAGACATTTAGAAAGTTATGAAGCTTTACTCTGGATGGCCTGTAAATTCCACATACATGCACTAATTAGGTAACAAGACATAATTCAACTATTTAGAGTGATGATTGAAAAATAAATATTTTAAGGGGCAAAGAGGGCAAAATTTAAGCACTCTACTCTTCATGCTCATTTCTTTAGTTTACAGTGTTGACGGGAAAGCCAGGGTAATTGCCAGCAGTAATAATGCTTGATAATCACATATTTGCCTGTGTTTACATTGGACATGAAGTCAGGGAACTCACTTCATAAGGGAGCCCTCACGTCCTCCCACAGAGAGGCCTTGGAGAATGTAGTTCATATCACAACCAAGCAGCAGACGAAGTTGATCATGACAGGAACCACAGGAGGACAACAATTAGGGATAAACCTTCAGCCCAGGGGAGTGAGACAGGGAATAGAGAGAAGCTAAAAGTGCCAACCCACCAGATAAATAGATATTTTCTAAAGCATCTGTGTTTGTGCAAGGTTTCTGTGCTAGGTACTGTGTGTGTGTGTTGCAGGGAAGGGGAGAGGGGACAGAGACGTGGGGTCTTACAATGCCCCCCTAGAGAAGCGTGACACATTTGGAGGAAAATTGCCACTACAGGCAGTGTGAGATTAGTGCCAAATCAGACCTCTAAGAGCTCCGGGGATGGAGAAGTTGGGGAGAGTGGGGACAGCCAGGAGACACTTCTTTAAGTGGGCTCTGCAAAGATGTCAGTCAATGAATATGGACGTTCTTGGCGTTGGAGATGCAGGGGTGACCAAGAAATACTTCCTCTCCTCCAGGGTCTCCCAGTCTGGTAGAGGGAGGTAGATCATAAATGATTTTAGAATACTATGTCATCCGGCAGAAATATTGCATTTATTAATCAATATTGATTATTAATAGTATACAATTGATAAATAAATTAGATATTCTTGGATACCAATTAGAGCTGTGAGGAAGCTCTAATGCCCCCCCTGGGTGTGGGCAGGGTGGTGGTGCACAGTGGTCAGGGACGACCTCCCTGAGGAGAGGATGCCTGGCTCCTGGCCTGAAGAAGAAGGCGGCAGCAGCCTGTGGAGCAGCTGTGTGGAGCTGGAAGAGCAGGGTGGCCAGCCCTGGGGGGTGGGGGCGGGGTGACAGCTTGGAGAAGGCCAGCCTGGCTGCATCAGGGCAAGGGAGGGGAGCAAGGTGGACACGGGCCTGGTGAACAGGGCTTTGAGGGGATGGGGGGGGGGTGTTATCGTAAAGATGAATTATATGGTTGAGAGTCTTGGGAGAGGAGCGACAATATTTGTGTTTTCAAAAACCCACTCTGGTGGCCGCGTGGGTGGAGACAGCGCGCAGGATCCTGGAAGCTGAGGGGTGGGGGGGAGTGGGACCAGGCGGGCAGGGGTGGCCGACGGGGAGCCGTCAGCAGCCGATCCCGCTGATGTCTTGGGGGGGGGGGGGGAGACAGTGGTCAGCACAGCAGGCGGCGGTGCAGGTGGCCAAGCTGGGACGAAATGAAGATTTGTCCGGCTCCACAGTCAGGTTACTAACCAGGGCGCGCGACACAAGGTCTCCATGCCAGTCGGTCTGTTCAGACGTGGGCTGCTGTTCTCTCAACACTTTCTTCCCGATCCGATGCGTCCTTCTCCTTGCTCCTCTCACCACGCTCACAGCTGCCCACCAGTGAAAAATAATTTTTAAAGATTTTTTAATTTAAGTAATCTCTACATCCTACGCGGGGTGCCAACTCACCAGATGTAGTCTCATGCTCTTCGTACTGAGCCAGCCAGGCACCCCTAAAAAAAAGGTTTTTTAATATTTATTTTTTAGGGGGGGGTGAGTCGGGGAAGCGGCAGAGGGAGAGAAAGAGAGAGAGAGAGAGAGAGAGAGAGAGAGAGAATCTTAAGCAGTCTCCATGCTCAGTGCAGAGCACAATGTAAGGGCTGGAGCCCATGACCCTGGGGCCATGACCTTAGCCGAAATCAAGAGTCAGCTGCTCAACTGACTAAGCCAGCCAGGTGCCCCTAAATAAATATGTTTTAAAGGGACTGGAATCTTCCATCTTCAATCCAACCATTAAAGAGAGAGAGAGAGCGAGAGAGAAAGAGAGAGAGAGAGAGAAAGAAAAGAAAAGGAGGTATTTAACCATGGAACCAGTCTAGCCTCCAGGTAGGGGGCAGCATTGCCATACGCACCCACTGAGTTTCACACACATTGGCTCACTAATCCTCACAGGACTAGGGGGGACTCTTCATTTTGGAGGGATTTTGAGTGACTTGCCCAATGTCACACAGCTAATGAGTAGCAATTATTAAGTCCCACCTTAAAAACTTGTGTTTTGTGGAGTTCTCTCAGTAATCCATGCTACTATGAGCCCTTTCTCAAGATGTCCCCTTTCTTTTCATGTTGCCTATCACGCTGGCTGCAAAACCTAACTCTTCTGAGTCATGCCCCAGGGACACATGTCTGTCCCTCCTGTCCCTCCAGCCTGAATATGGCTCCTGATGTCTTCCCATCTCTTGCATGCTCTGGTCTTTGGCTCCTTTGACACGTTCAAGGACAAACCCATGGGTTCCACACCTCGGTCCTGTGAGAACAGGTCTATAGTCCAGGTTTGTTGGTACCGCTACATTCAGAATGGCCCCCAAATGAGTTGTAGAAAATAACAGCCATGTTATTATGCTTGTGGGTTCTGTGAGTCAAGAATTTGGATAAGGCACAGGGGGGGAGATTTGTCTTTACTCCACAGGTGTCTGGGGCCTCGGTGAGGAAGACTTGAACAGTTGGAGGCTGAAATGATCTGGCATCTGGGCTACCCTCAGTTGACACTGTTGAGCAGAGTGGCATATTCGTGTCCACTCCATGTGGCTTGGGCTTCCTCACAGTGTGGCCTCAGGTTAGTCAGACTTCTCACATGCAGACTCAAGACTCCAAAAGCAAATGTTCCAGGGAGCAAGATGCAGGCTACTTGGTATATCATGACCTAGACTCAGACACAGTGTCACTCCTGGCATACTCCATTATTTGAAACAGTCTCAAGTTTGCCCAGGTTCACATGGAAGTGACATAGACTCCACATTTCAGTAGAAGGACTATTAAAGAATTTGTGGACACATTTTAAAATCGACATGCAAATAACAGCAAAACACTTTAAAAAAAACATAATTTTTAACTCCTCAAAAAAGTTTCCAAAGCCTAGAACAGCAGTTTCTAACCTTGTCCACACAAAGAACTTGCCTACTGAAAGCGAAACAGAAATCCCTCAAAGAAAATATGCATTGTCTTTGTAAGAACAGTGCACGCTTATAGCAAACATTAATATAGCTAAACACAAAGAATTCAACATAGTATAATTCATGTAAAATATTTTTGGAATCTCACTGCCTAGAGATAACCACAGGTAACTTTTGAAGAATATCCTTTCAGATATGTCTCTATGCATATACACATGTAAACATGTGAATAATTTTATATAAATAGGATTATACTACTGAGCTCTTTTGAAATGTATTCTCTTCTTTCCACTCAATATTATTCTAATTTGTATGTTACAACAGAAAATGTTGATTTCTTATCCTGCAGCTATTGGCCTTTTCTTTCTTCCTAACAGAGTCTCTGTTTTAATTTAGGCTTCTACCCTTCTTTCAGTGGCAATTTGTTTCTGGGAAGGCAGACTCTATCTCCAGTCCCCAGGGTAAAAGATGATTGGGCTTAACTAAAATAGCAGTCCATTCCTCTGGCCAGTGACTGGAATAATGATGGAATGTGACGTAATACTGGCAAAAGTGAGGCCGAGACTGATGGGGGAGTTGGGGGAGTGGGTTTCTTTGGTGATTAAAAAGAGATACTCTGGAACGGCCCTTCCACCATATATTGTCATTCGTATGCATGATGGCTAAAACTACAGCAGCTTCAGATGTGGTTTTGGCTTTGATGATACATTAATGGTCGTTTAATTTCAATGGGTTGAGTTGCACTTTTCCATTACTGAGAGCCGAAAGTGTTCTGATGTATGTCTGCAATAAAATTCTACAAAATTACTTTGAATGGCTGCCTATTCTATTGTATGGGTGTACCAGAACCACCTCTGTGAAATTCCCAGTTGTTTGATATTGAGACTATTTTCTAAATTTCTTTTCCTTCCTTCCTCCCCCCCCCCCCTTTTTTTTTACCATGGTAAACAACCCTGGTGAATATCAATACTTTGATTAATTCAATTTTCAGGGACCTTCCATCCTTTAACAATCAGCCTCTCACCTACATGATTGGTCTCACTGAGGCACAGGTTCTTAAATCTGTGCTGTCAAAGATGAAAGCTTGCAGCCTCCAGTGATCCCCATTTTTTCTTCCTCCAGTGAAATACACAGACTTTAGAATGAGACTGAAATGGTTAGAATCCCTCTGCCATTTAGCTGGACAACCACATGAGCTCCAGTTTCTATGCTCTGTAAAATGAGAATAGAAATACCAGCTTTCAGGGTTATTGTCAGGATTAAACGGAATGGTATATATTAAGCATCTAGTCTGGATCCTGACTCGTAAGTGCTGTAAGGGTCATTATTTTTACATTTTATTATCTACCCCCTGGAGGAATGTGTGTGAAAGAACAGGAATAAGGGCCATTACTATTGAAATGTGGCAGTGAGGTGCTGTTTGCTTTCTTTACAGAAGGGCCGGGACTTTCCACCATTAATTTTTTTTTTTAATTTTTAAATCATTCTAGATTATCAGAAGAGTCTCAAAGATAGCATGGTGAGTTCCCATGTACCGTTCACCCAGCTTCCCCTAATGTTACCATCTTACATAACCATGTCACATGTATCAAAACTGACAAATGACTATCAGTAATACCATTAACTAAACTACAGACTTTATTGGATTTAACTAGTTTTTCCACTAATGTGGTTTTTCTGTTCCAGGATGCCATCCAGGATACCATGTTGCACTGGGTCCTGCTGGTCTTTAGTGGACTTGGAGCCACTCTCTTGGAGGGCTTGCGCTGAACACATTTCTGCTGGAAAAATATCCAGAGCTAGCGTTTATTGGGTGCTTATGGCTTGCCACCCTCACAACACTATGGGGTAGTATTCCTGTCCTCATTTTACAGACTCAAAGAAGTTGAGAGGCTCAATCAAGGTCACTCAGAGGCAGAGTTGGGATCAAACCAGGCAGCTTGGTTCATGTTTAGCTGCCTTTCCAGGGGATGTACTCCCCTGTTCCTTGCCACAGAGCCAGTCCTCCTGTGGGCAGAGCCAACTCTGGCCAAGACCTGGCCCTCTCTGCCCGCACCTCCTCACTGAGATGTCTCCTGGCCGCCTGTGCATAGGGCCCCTCCGTGCCCCTTTCTTGTACTCTTTCCCTAGCAGCACTGGCTCCAGAGAAGTTGCTGCTTGTCAATTCCGTCACCGAGCGCTGGGCCACAATGCAAAGGCGCCTCCTGGTGTTTGCATTTGAATAGGGACTGAGCCAGAAATCACACAATGAGGCCCGTGGTGAGAGTGGGGGTGAATTTGGTCAGAGAACCTCCCGGCAGCCCCTTCTAGGCCACCCCGAAGGCATGAAGGCAGCTCTCTTCTCCACTGATGCAGCAGGCTTAGATCTCCACTTGAAATATCACAGACAGTGCCTTCTCTCTCATTCTGCAGGGACTTCCCCTGCTTCTGGGGACAAGAGACACCCCTTTTAGCCAGGGCCCCGTGGGCAGTCTGGGATCTCCCTGGGGTCTCCCAGATTTCTCACCCAGGAGGGCTGTTCACTGAGAGGTCAGCAGGCAGCCAGCGCTACAGCCTGCTCTCTGAGCTTCAGCTCCGTCACCACCGCCACCCTTTGTGGGCTTCTCATGATAGCTTCCACGTCACGGGCACCTACTGTGTGCCAGACATCACTTCACACTTCACACCACTGCAGCCCAGAGCTCCTCGTTCATCACTTTTTCAATAAGGAACTGGAGGCTTTGCCTACCCAGCTGGGAAATGACAAGAGTGTGGGCTCAAACCTCCACCTGGCTAGTTCCACAGTTCACAATCCTTCCACTACATCGAATGCTTACGTGATGATTATTCTGGAAACGGGGTCACTGCCAAAACTAACCTCGGGTTCCTGGTGCTGGGAGGGCCCTGCACTGTCCCAGGCCAGGCGGTGTGTGGATCCTGGGCGCTGGAGGACCAGGCTGGTGACAAATCCCCTTTCTAAGGCACCCACCTGAAGGAGGAAGAAGGGATCTTTGCCTGGCAGGCAGGAGGGCTGTGGCAAGGGCCTGCATCCTGTCAGGGAGCGGGCATTTCCTCATTCAGGTGACACAGCTTAATGAATGGGGATAGTGAACTGTGTCTCTGTTTATATGGCAAACTTGACCTAGCAGGAGTGTTACCGGGGCCTCGCAGTTTTAATCCTTTTGTTTACATTAAGAGGGTTCGGTGAAACCGACATTGTCTTAATGCTGGAACCACATTTCAGCTGTAGGTCTGCCCTCGGTCCTGATACAGAAGCCAGCTCTGGGAACTAATCATAACATTCAGAGCTGCAACATGGGGTGACTCATTTCAGAGTCACCGACAAGCCGCCGTCTGCACCCCCTCTTGGTCATGAGTGGCTGTGGGTTGCTGGACCGGCTTTGGAAGTCTTCAGGAAGAGGACGGGTAAGAAGAGGTAACCCGTGCTGAGTCTGCACAGTACGGCACAGCAAGCACTTCACATGTATTAACTTGGTTAATCCTCCCAACAACAGGGAGGTGGGCAGAATGATTATTGCCACTTTATAGAGGAAGAACTGAGGCACACAGAGCCCGGATACACTGTTTAAGGTCACACAGCCATTAAGGGGCAGAGCTTGGGAGTTGAACCCAGGCAGTCTGACTAGAGTAGGTGCATGAGGTCTGGAGGGCCAAAGACCAAAGGGTTCATGTTGGCTGTCGGCAGGTGATTTTCTTTAACTTTTTAATTTGCCTTTCTTAATTTTCTACAATAAATGTTTTGGGGGGAAAGGCAAAAACAATAGAAGGATTTCTCTAGAAAAAAATGAAGGTCGTTAGCTAGTGCGTATTGCACAGGGCTCTGTCCCGAGGGAGTTCGCAGAAAACCAGATTGGAGAGATCACCGTGGCTCCGGTGGACAGATGGCAGACAAATTATCGACAGAAAATGAGGGGTTTGCTTATATACTCATTCGGGTGTTGATTCAATCATTCATTCATTCCTCCAAAAAAGTATGGAGGCCCTGCTCTGTGTAGGCACTGTGCTAGATGCTGGGGAAACAACTATGCCCAAGATAAGGTCACTGCCCTCTGGGGGATCTTAGTCACAGAACGGGGGAGCCTGGGGACAGGTTGTGCTGTCGGTTAAGCACCGGGTAATGTGTTAAGGGGTATAAGAGTTCACAAGTCTGTCTCCTCCACCAGATTTTGTGCCCTTGAGGGCAGAGAGACTGGTACACATACCTGCCATATATTGCAACCGTTGATTCATTTATGCATTTTCACTTTACAGATGGTGGTTGAACATACAGGATATACGACAAACAAACAGCTCAAGTGGTCATTTCTCCAGGTTGAAGGAGGCAGAGAAGAGGGTGGTTGGAAAAAATCTCCATAAAGACTTGAGCAGAGGCTTAAGAGTTGAGAACGTTTTCAGCAGGTGTGGAAGGTAGGAGAAACTGCTTCCAGGTAGAAGGAATAGCATAGGAAAAATAACAGCCATGTGAAACCTGCCTAGAAATTTGGGGGTAGTTCCCTACGGCTGGAGTAGGGGGTGCGTGGATGGAGTGCAGAGTCAGGGAAGAATGGACCAGGAGAAGCCGTCAGAGCCCAGATCCTGGTGGCCTTTGTCAGCCTTGGGACTGGCACTTAAATGTGGTTAAGCTACAAGGAGAGACAATCAAAGGATGGAGTGAGGCTGTATGTGTAGACAGGGCCTAGGGCATACGAAAACATTCTCCTGCTCCTTCGTCTGTTTCATGAGCCCTTCCTTTCCCTTTGGTGAAGGAATAAAAGGGTAGGAAACTAACAACCTTCAGCACCTACTATCTGCCAGGCCCTGTGGTGAGTGCTTTGCAAGCCTATAATTCCTACTCTGGCACGTATCGGTAGTCCCCTTTTCCAGGTGAGGAAACGGAGGCTCAGAGCAGTTAAGTGGCAGAGGTGAGATTTGCAGTGAAGCGCATCCAGTTCCAAAAGTATTTCTCTTGACACTGGAGCCAGACAGAACAACTTAAAGGGGAATTAAGCTTTTGTCCTTGCAAAGCGTTTCATGTACCTAGGCTCATTGGATTCTCACCGTGACATTGAGTGGTAAATTGGGCAAGTATCATCATTCTCGTTTTCAGGAGGAAAACTGAGTCACAGAGAGGTTCACTGACTACGTGACAGTGATTTGAGAGTTTCAGGATTAGAGACGTCCAAAGTACAAAACAGACACCCGTCTGAAAACCACACATGGAAACAAAAATAACCCCGAGACGGTTTCTCAGTGCAAAGGGGCAGTTGTGAACATGCCACAGGCTCACATGAGAAGCTTCGCGTGTGGAGGTTTGCAGCTGGAATAGCCGGAGGGGCCAGTCCAAGTGGCTGAGCTAATCCCTTCCTCTGCCTTCTGCCTGCTTCCTCTGTCACTTTCGGGGCCCCTCCTGAGGGGCCATCTGCAGATTCTCCACGGAATCCCTCATTTAGCTCTCGAGACCCAGCACAAGCCTGGGTGCAGAATGTTGGTGCAATTTTGACAAGATGCTCACAGAGGTTCAGTGACTAGTTTTAATTAGGCCATCTTTGTTTACGTTTGATGTTTATCAGCTAATTGGCATGGCAAGGTGTGAGTCACACAGCTTTCCCCTGGCATGGAATCAGTTTGTCAGAGAAAAAAACCAGGAGAACAAATGATCCCAATTATGAGAGAACCCACCGGGCTAATTATCATTCCACTAAGGACAGAACCTACCCCCTCCTGCTGCTGCTGCCGAGGCACCAAGTGCCCTGGGATCCCCTCATCCTTCCCCTAGTTCCAGAAATCCAGAAATCTGGGATCCAGGCTCCTAGCTGGCTACCCGGAGATTTATTTTCTTGAAATCAGAACCCAGCTGTCCCCTCAGCTCAGACACATCAGGGCAACATTCCCCCTTTAGTCCGAGATATTTCTCCCCTGCAGACCAGTCCACGAATAACAATGATTTTCTGTGTAGTACTTTTTCTGCGTGTGCTGGGCACTACTGGAAGCACTTCATAATTCTTTTTCCCAGCAATGTGGTCATGATTCTCTCCATTTTACAGAAGAAGAGACTGAGGCAGGCAGAGATTAAATAACTTGTCCAAGGGCAAGCAACAGAACTGGGATTTGAGCCCATGTGAACTGTCACCATAGCACCTGCTCTTGACCATCAGTGATTCTTGAGGGGTCAGAGAGCCCCCAAATCAATCAATCAGGATTCTTCAGGCAGATTTCTGTGGCCAATTGACTTCTAGAATAATGTTGTCTAGACCTTTTTGCGATGATACAAGTGTTCTGTGTTATCCAACACAGCAGCCCGTAGCCACTAGCCACATGTAGCTATTGAGCAACTGAAATGTGGCTAGTGGGACTGAGGAACTGAATTTTAAATCTTATTTAATTTTAGTTGAAAGAGCCACGTGTGGCTTGTGGCCACCAAGTCCAGACAGCACAATTCTAGCTGGTCAGCACTCATTTCTCCAATATAGCAGCTCCCTGATCAACCCTGTCATTGTGCCCCCACCCCCACTCCCCTGCAGCTTCCCGGCCTCCCGGTGGGCTCTCTTGGTAAAGACAAGGATGCAGGTCTTTCCATTTTCTGCATTCTGTGCCCCTGATTTGTAAGCCCCCTCCCCCCCATCCCCAGAGGAGCTCGTGTGGAGGAATGCGGTTCCGCTGCCCTTGAGTTGAATGATGATCATGGACCTTTGGAATGTCCACAAAGCCCCGCACCCTCGGCCTCCCCGGTCTCCCTCCTTCACCGGGGTAACAGATGGCCCCAGCTTTCACCAGCCGGGCCTGAGCACATTGTCACTCCCAGCTGAAAGTGAAATATTCAGTGGCATTTAAATTAAATAGACTCTAATGCTTCAGTAATATTAATTACGTTTTCATTCATCCCTGGCCTAATAAATCAATGCGTAAAGAGGGGATGCTCGGGAGGCTGGCAGCCGAGTGGGGCCACTGAGCCTTTGTGTGAGCCCGCACACAATGCCCCCATTCTTACCGGGCTGCGCTTGCCCCTGCAAACATCTGTGCTCAGCCCCTCTTGAGGAGGAGCCAAAGTGGTAACATTTACACTCTGCTCGTCCAATTTGTCCCTACACCAGGGCCCGAGTCAACGGGAAATGTGAAGGCCACACTGAAAATAACAGGCAGGACTGGGATGTGTGCGTGTTTGGAGATGGGTGGTTTGCAAAATTTCTGGGGCAGAGGGCTAGGGGACTGGTGGAGAGAGGAAATGGTGTTGAGACTTCCCTGGGGGACTGTATTAGATCAGCTGTAACCATGGAGGAAGGAGGGCAGAAGGGAAGGAGGGAAGGAGGGAAGGAGGGAGAGAGAGAGGGAGGGAAGGAAGGAAGAAAGGATGAGAGGGAGGGGAAAATAATAACAGCTGCTATGGAATGAATGCTTACTCTGTACCAGGAACTGTGCTAAGCACTTTTGAGCACATTCTCTAATGTATTCCTCACAATGATGTGAAATAGCTACTATTGTTGGCCCATTTTACAGATGAGGAATTCATTTGTGGTTCCAAGAGATTAAGCAACTTGCTGCGGTGCCAGCCCACGTCTTTCTGACTCCAAAGCCCACAGTCTTCACCTCTAAGATCTACTTCTACCAGAAGACAATACAGAAGAAGGGAAGGAGTCTCTAAGGGTGTGGTTTAAGTGGGGGACAAGGGGCCAACTTTTGAGAAGTTTGCAACATTCCCTTCATTTCTGAGGATTTTGCCTTTGGGGAGGTCTGTCCCTGAGCAGTGCCTCCACCCCACTCTGGGGCTATACATATGTAAAAGAAGCCAATAAAACAGTCCAGAGAGAGCTGGCCCTCCTAAATCTTCAGGGGACAAAACCTCCCACTTGTGATGCTTCAAAGCTGCCCAGAGCTACCAGTTTACCCCCAGAAGTCCTGACTCAATGCCTCTGATTGGAAAATAAATAGCCTTGCACATAAAAACCGCAGGCCAATTGTGAGCCCAGGAATGGGAAAGTGCTTTGCTTAGACCACTGGGGCCAACCTCAGAGCCCGACTTTACCCAGGCGGCCTCTCCTCAAGGAGATGGAGAGCCAGGGAGACAAGACTGGGTGAAAATGGGAATTTAAAAATGGCTCCTTAGAAAGATTTTATTTTAAAAATTAGGATAATTGACACATAACATTATATTCGTTTCAGGTTTACAGCTTGATTTAATATATGTGTATATGGTAAAATGATAGAATTTTTTAAAGCCAGATTGAAAAAATAATACATGTTAAATGCTACAAAAATTGCATATTTCTTGTAGAAAAATCAGAAAATACATATAAACAGAAGGAGTGGAAAACATCAGCTGAGTTTTTGAGCCCAAAGCTCACATTTGGTGCTTTTCATTCTAGAGAGCTTTCTCTACCAATACTGAGCAAAAATTGGACCATAAGATGCAAACCACATTGTAACTTGCTTTTTTCCCTTCCATCAATATGACACAAAACTTTTCTATGGCACGACATACATAGGTCCACTGTTGTATTTTGAATGACTAGTTTTGCAACGTATGGATGAAACGCAGTTTATTTAATCAATCCTCAAATGTGGAATGTTTGGGGTTTTTTTCTATTTTTTTCCCTTTCACAAACAATGTTATAATGAATTTCCTTGAGGCTAAGTTGGGTGCACAGACATTCCCAGGAAGTATCTTAGAATAAATTGCTCAAATAGAAATTACTAAGTCAAAGTAGATATATATACATGCATACATTGAGGGCAGAAATCCTGAGTGTCTAAACAAATGGTTTGTAGATCAAGTCCCAACCCCAGACCCAATTTCTACCCAGTGTAAATATTCTCACCCTCCATCATTTAAGCCTGATACTTTAAGGCAGGTTTGACTGTGCAAATCCAAGCTTTGGACCCTTCTGGTCATCTCGGTGATGATGGCTCAGCCCCTGCAGCTCAGGAAGCAGCTGAGCAGAGTGCCCCAGACTAGGGTCCTTGGAGTCAACTAGATTCAGCACCGGTTTCGCTTCCAACTGGCTGTGTGCCTTAAGGGGAATCACCCAACCACTCTGAATTTCAGGTTCCTCATCTTCAAATTAGTGGGCGGTGCTTTTATCGATCTTATTTATGTGAAGCGTAAACATATATAAAACACGTAGTACAGTGCCTGATACAGTAAGTGTTCATCAGACATCTGTAACTATACTGTTATCATATTGACATATTAATGTGCTATTCAACCAACATCTTAGTTATTCAAGTTCTTGGATTTTTCTTGGAGGCAGCCAGACAGACCATGAATTGCACCCTATTTAAATCTGCCTGCATCACCTAGAAGGTGACTTAGTTCAGTCTAATATCAGTTGAGGCCTTGCCATAAGCTGAACACCATATTACACTCTCTGGAGGGAAAACTGATGAATGTGCTTCTGGGAGCTCATCGGCTAGTGGGAAGGCCAAAAACATACATCAGTAACTCAGATCTAAGGCAGCATGTTGCCAATGACATAATGAGAGGTGCAAATAATGTGTGTGGATGAGGCATCTCAAGGGGCATCTTCTAGGAGGAAGGATTGGAGGTGGAGCTCAAAAAGGTCCAGTAACTGGTCCAAATCACACACTTACTAAGATGGGATCAGACTTTAGGTCTGTATGATTAAACAATTCATGTTTATTTACTCAATACTAGTAAGCAAAGAAAGGTCAAAGCTACTCTAAAGTAGACTAAGGCTGCCCAATAGAATTTGCTACAGTGACAGGAATGTTCTGTATCTGATCTGTGCAATATGGTGGCCACTAGCCACATGTGGCTACTGAGCACTTGAAACGTGGCCAGTGTGGGTGAGGGACTGAATCTTAAATTTTATTTAAATGTGCCTAGTGGCTACACTGTCCTGGTGGTTGGACAGCATAGGTCTACATTGAGGGAACTGATTTAAAGAGAAGGGGTAGTGTTGAAGATCAAAGTTATCAATGACTAGGAAAGAGAGGTTTTTAGAAAATAAAAGTGAAAAGGAAAGCAGATCCTAATTCGAGAGGAACTGTTAATAGTAATTTTAAAATAGTTTTCATGGAGACCCAATATTTTTCTACCCCTGGAGGAATGCATCCATTTGGTTGATGTGCTCCGACCATGCCATCTTTGTGGCTCTTTGTCAAACAGCTTGGGGCCAAGCCAAAGCCCATGGGGAGGGCTCCCTTTGGCAAATGCATCCCCCCTTCTTCTCTGTTTTGTATTTGGCATTAAACCGAGTAACTGTCTCATGCTGAAACCACCACACGTATCTAATTCCCATTTTGTTCTCTGTCAGACTCAGGCAGAGAGCTGATAGAATAGCTGACACTTTCAGGTCAGAGAAAACTTCCTATCTGTAGTTCTTAATGGCTGGAGCTGTGCAAAGACACACCAGGCAAACTCAGGGGGAGGTGAGTCTCCCATCAGGAGAAGAGTTCAAGCATGGGCTGAACAATCAGGGGTACATTGTATCCAGGTTGTGAATGTCAGATGAAAGCAAAGAGGTAGTTGGAATAAAAGGCCCTTTATGTTATTTCTAACCCCCAAAGTCGCACTCTTTGTAAAGGAGACATTGTAGGGCTGTAAAAATCCTCATCTATCCATATACCATAATCAAGATAGACTGGGACCTCACTGAGGTCAGAGTTGTGCCCCTCTATTATTGGGCCAGGCATGGTATGTGGCACATGGAAATTCAATAAATCGTGATTATTGCTGCTGAGAGATTATTCAGATGTTGATGTCTTAGCCTAAGTATAAAATGTCAATCTTCACTTGATAAGAGTAAATGCACTAATGTAAATTCAGTGCAAATTTGGGTTAATGTCTAAGGACCAAACAACCATCCTATGTAACTGTATCAAGTACCCCATGTATGCCTCACCCTGTTAGGTAAAAGAGAGGGAGAGGACTCACAGGTTCAGTGTCTACTCTGGGCTGGTACCATGGTAGGTGCACACACTTTATAGTATAATATCTACAAGCTTGGAACAGGGATTAATATCCCCATTTTATAGATAAAGAAGCTAAGGCTTGACAAGGAAGTAAGCCAAAATCACATAGATAGTAAGTGGCTGAGGCAACAGTCAACAGCCTTTAGTCCTAGCCCTATACTGGTTAATAGGGCAGGCGGATTAAAATTTATATAGGTAGGTTCACTGTTGGTAAGGACAGGAGTGTTATGGACATCTCAACACTGGTGAAGTAGAGAAATGTCTTCTCCCTCTTTGTCAGAGAAATCGTCATGTCCTAGTGGGTCATGATGATTTAGGACCATTGTAGGTAACCTCACCTTCTCAGCTTGTCCCCTCTCGCTCTAATTTTTAAAAGTTCATGGCTGACAATGGAAGCTCATAAGATTCGGGTCTTTAAACTTCTAAAGAATTCCTTAAAATGCATGATGCTTTTTTTTTTTTCCAGTTCCATCGACCAATTTGCAAAGCCCACTTAAGATGTATGAACCAACACTCTGTTGCAAGGGACAAGAACCCAATACAAAGTAGTTTAGTTATAAAAGTGGCTCATGATCTTGAAACGACAAGACTCCGGACATGACTGATGAAGGTGCTGACACGATGGTATTAGAAATGTGTCTCAGGTACCTTTTGGCTCTTCTTTCTTCTGCTTTGGCTCCATTATCAGGAATAGACACCAGATCTATGTCTTACTTGCTTAGTGTCTTCAGCAGAGACAGTGCAACTCCCCCCCCACCCCCCACCCGGCCCAGTAGTTCTGGCATTGAAAGAAATGTAGTGCAATAAATGATGTGGGAACTGCGAGCTGCCTCAAGCTAGAGTTCTGTGCTGGGTCTGACAGATGTCAAGTAGTGATGTGTTTCCCTTGAAATTTGAAAATATCCCGAGGTAACCCTGAGGGGTCCCTCTGGCACCCCAAGGAGCCTCATTGCTCAGTTTGGGATAGAAGGCTGTTGGGTTGCCCTCTTCCCTTGCCTGACCTGCTGCTTTTCTCCTTTTCCTAATTCCTGGTTTCATCTCTTCCTGTTACAGGGTAGTGTTTTGAATCCCATTGTTGGTATGTGTTAATGTATCACTTTAATCGGGTTACTTATTCTTCATAACCCTCAGCCATCTCTTTGATAAAGGGTGACTACGGTGTCCATCTTGTAGGGCTGTCCTCAGAACTAAAGAAGATTGTATATTGAATGTGCTGAGCACACTGCCTGCAAGATCATCCATACTCAGAGCTGTAGCTATCGTTTCTCTTACTATTACTGTTATCAGTATTAATACATGGGACAGAGACATCATCCTTTGGCTCATCTGTGAATGACAGAAATCTCAAAATAAGTGGCTTAAGTGAAATAGAATTGTATTTCTCTTTCATGCAAAAGTTCAGGAAGATACTCCTGGGTTGGTATGATGCTACCTGTTGCCAGGGATGTGGACTCTTCTACCTTATCTCCATAGCTCCATTTCCAAGGCACCCTCATGGCCCAAGAGGGCTGCTCTAGCTTCAGCCAACATGTCTCACTCTAGCCAGAAGAAGGAAAGGGGAGGAGAGATTCATGCTCTCTTTCTTCCTGGAAATCGCATACCCCAGTCCTGCACCAATCATAATGCCCAGAACTCCAATCACACACTTAGCTGCAAGGAACATGGAGCAATATAATGTTATTCTGGGTGGCCACGGTGCCCAACTAATACAAGTTTTATTCCTATGGTGAAGGGTAAGCTCTGCCCACAGCAGGGCAGCGAGAAACAACCATGGAATCTGGGTTCACTGTGGATGATGCAACTCCGAGAAAACCTTGCTTCTGCTTCAGGGGAAATACTGGGCAATATTTGCCACCTGAGGAACGTAAGACTGACTCCAGAATTTTTGAGAAAGCTGGACATTAAAACTCAAGTCTGAAGCTCTCTTTCCTGAGCCAAAGAGAGTAGTTCAGTCTTTCCCCTCCTGCTGCCAGTCTGGGCTGAGGAGAGGCAGAGCACTGGCCCCAGGCAAACTTGGTTTGAGGCCAAATTCCAGAACTCTTGGGGCTGACTGGCAGCCACTCTGTCTGAGCAACCTGGGGGATCCTGAGAAAAGAATGAACATCCGAATCCCAGAACAAAATCAGCAGTGATGATGCTTCTGCCGCCCGGGTCTGGCTGGGAGGCCGCACGGTGGGGAGGATGAGGTCATGGTGACAAACGAGAGAAGGGGGAGAGCTCTAGAATGCAGCAAATGTGCCCACGAGTGAGTGAGAGCCGGGAGCCCAGAGCACAGCCAGCGTCCAGCCCTCCTTCTGCCATCACTCTCTGTGCTTTTGGACTTGAGTCTATCCAGCCAGAAGACAGAGGCACATCTGCCGTCCTCTCTGCTGTGTAAGGTTGCTGTCAGCAGGAGCGAGGTTTAGGAATGTCCAGAAAGTGAATGGAGTTCCCAAAGAAAAGGAGGTCTGGTTGCCAGGGGTTAGGGGGAGGGAAGGATAAAAAGGCAGAGCACAGAAGACTTTTAGGGCAGTGAAAATATTCTGTAGGACCCTGTGATGGTCGATACAGGTCAGTATACATTTGTCCAAAACCCAGAGAATGTGCTATACCAGGAGCGAACCCTAACCCCTACCCTAACCTCAACTATGAACTCTGGGTGATGATAATGTGTCAGTTTGGTTCACTGATTGTAACAAATGTACCTCACTCGTGGGAGATGCTGATGGGAGGAGAGGCTGCCAGAGCTGTGTTGGGGTGGGGGGAGAGCCTTTTTCTTTAAAGAAAGATAGTGAAAGAAGTTGACCTTGGGAGTCATATTGCCAATTTGGGGCTGAGTAAGGAGTTACTGAGCAGCTATTGAGAAGAAATCAACCATGTGTACTCCTCATCTGGTCCAAAAGCCAATGATAAGGCTATAAAGACAAGTAATCAGGTACCAGGTAAATAGTAATTATTTATCAAGGCAAATGTAGTAAAAGACATTAAGGAGATCCCAAACGTCCATGTAATATAAAATTGCCCACATCTTGGTGTGGAGTGGTCCATTTGATGGGGATGGTAGTTTAATCTGGAACTTGGACGCAGGAAGTAGATGAAAACATGGCTGTCACATTATCTGAGTTTTATTGGTGTGCCTTTAGTCTTTCCATGATCATTGCCTTTAACTTCTGTATTTAGGAGATGCAGTTATTAGTTTTTTTAATTTTTCTAACATTTATTTATTTTTGAGAGACAGAGCACAAGCGGAGGAGGAACAGAGAGAGAGGGAGACACAGAATCCAAGGCAGGCTCCAGGCTCAGGGCTGTCAGCACAGAGCCTGACGTGGGGCTCAAACTCATGGACCGCAAGATCATGACCTGAGCCAAAGTTCGACGCCTAACCGACTGAGACATCCAGGCGCCCCTGCAGTTATTTTTTGATGATCCACGAGCTCTCTTTTTCAACATTCAGGTTTTCCTGCCCTTTGAAGAAAACCAAGATTATCCACTGCCCTGAAGAAAACACAAGAAGGAGACCATGCCTAGTGCTGCTGTGAAGAGTCTGAGCAGCGCTGTCCAAGTGAACTGTGTGAGATGATGCAATGTTCTTTTTTTTTAAATTTTTTAATGTTTATTCGTGAGATAGACAGAGCATGAGTGGGGGGGTGGGGAAGAGAGAGAGAAGGAGACACAGAACTGGAAGCAGGCTCCAGGCTTCTAGCTGTCAGGACACAGCCAGACGTGGGACTCGAACTCACAGACCACGAGATCATGACCTGAGCCAAAGTCGGATGCTTAACTGACTGAGCCACCTAGAGGATGGAAATGTTCCAACTGCACTGTCCAATATGTTAGCCACCATTGGGCACTTGAGATGTGACTAATGTAACTGAGTTTTTTTATTTTTATCTTAACAAATTTAAACTATGATTTTAAATAGCCACATGTGGCTGGTAGCCACTATATTGAACAGCACAGGTCTAGGGTTGTATCCCTCAGTGGTTCTTTTTCTACTGACCTCAGGTCTCTCAGAAGTTTGTTTTGTATATATGTGCACATGTGTATGTATATGTACATCTCTGCATGTGTGTGTGTGGGGGGGGGAAGTGACACATGCATTAATGAATGTGAGGGAATGCCACAGAACTTCCTGTGGATCCAGTTAAGACCCTCAACCCACAAATATCTCAGACTCAAAATGTTGGAGCCTCTTACTACATGAGGAAACTCTTTTACCTTAAAAAGGCAGAGGACAGAATGGAATCCAGGAAATAAGGCAGGCATTATATAGAATTTCTTTGCTGTACATCTTATATCCATTTTTGTTTTTTAAAAAGGCCAATGCATTTATAATCATATTATGTATAATGGGTCAGGGGATCAGACTGAAGTCTAAGGTTGGCCCTGGCTTTGCCATCAAGTTACTGTGTGAGTCTGGCATGTGACATCCCTCTTTGGGTCTCAGTTTCCCTACAGTTGCAACAGGGATTGAATAAGATGGTTTATAACAATGGTTCATCTCTTTGATATTATCCTAGCCTAGGCAGAATACACACATTTTTTTTCAATATATGAAATTTATTGTCAAATTGGTTTCCATACAACACCCAGTGCTCATGCCAAAAGGTGCCCTCCTCAATACCCATCACCCACCCACCCCTCCCTCCCACCCCCCATCAACTCTCAGTTTTTAAGAGTCTCTTATGCTTTGGCTCTCTCTCCCACTCTAACCTCTTTTTTTTCTTTTTTTTCCCTTCCCTCCCCCATGGGTTTCTGTTAAGTTTCTCAGGATCCACATAAGAGTGAAACCATATGGTATCTGTCTTTCTCTGTATGATTTATTTCACTTAGCATCACACTCTCCAGTTCCATCCATGTTGCTACAAAGGGCCATATTTCATTCTTTCTCATTGCCACATAGTACTCCATTGTGTATATAAACCACAATTTCTTTATCCATTCATCAGTTGATGGACATTTAGGCTCTTTCCATAATTTGGCTATTGTTGAGAGTGCTGCTATAAACATTGGGGTAGAATATACACATTTTTGATCGAAAAACAGAAAGGTGGAAAAGCTTTCTTCAGACTGGTCTAAATCTATAGCAGATTAGGTCAAAGTTTGTACTACGTTCTGCAGTCAGCTGCAAAGAAAAAAGGGGCACCGTGGTTCAATCAGCTTGGGGTACACTGGGTTGAGGTTAGGTAGGCTTCTTGACTTCAGAACTTCTCAGAACCTTTAATTTGTTCATGGGCATTATGACCCTCCAGCTGGAAGATCGAGTTGCTGCCTTTCCCAAACTTTGTTGACTCCAAAATGTATTTGTTTGAGGGCATCTTGCAGGAAGGACTAAGTGTGAAAACACTTGGGGAAATGCTGATCTGGAGGCAGTATGAGATTTTTGGGACCCAGCTATCTCCCGAACTTCGACCTCTCCCTGCCTCTCCTGCTGAATGTGCAAGGATGGGGTTCTGCCCTCAGCAGAGGGTCGAATCCTGCTTTCCTTTGCACAGGTGCAGCTCCCCATGGCCCCAGCCCTCTAGCCTCCCCTTGCAGGCTGTTTTGTTCTGGGGCTATCGTGATTTGCAAATTCTTCCTCTAGCTCAAGTGCAAGGACCCGGAACATGCTCCCGCTGGAGGGACAATGTCGACTGAGACCCCCAGCAGTATTGTGACCTCTGTGGGAGCTGGCAGCACCTCGCAGAGGGCAGAGTTTGGCTCTGCAGTTGTACAGTCGGTTGTAAATTCTGCTGAGCTCTATGGATCCATCTGGATGAAAAGGTCTGTATAAATGCAAGATCATTATCATTATCAGCTGTCCCAGTTGGAGCCCAGCGATTCACAAGCCTACAATCAATGGGGCTTTTCCAACAATCCCAATCTACCCAGCTTGAAAAAGGTGTAATTACATGGAGCTGCACGTCCTCTGGAGAGACAGAGGGCATGTCTGTCCCCACGTCTGTCCCCAGAGTGATGGAGAAAGGAAACTCCCAAGCACCTCATTAGGCACATGGACAGAGGTGCCGCTAGGTTCTTCCAAGGCCGGGAAGAAAAGACATCCCGGGTCAACCCAGAACTTTGTCCTAGTTAGACATGAGGGGGTAGCATCACTTCTGCCTCTCTGCAGCCCAGGCGCTCTCAGAGGCACTGTGGAGACTCCTTGAGTCCCCTCCTATTTTTTCCTTTTCCTGATTTCATCTGGGATCAGAAAAAACTTGGATGCAGAAAATCTTCCTTTCTGAAACTGCCCACCCACAGCATGCGGAGACCAGGAGAGGCTTCCTACTTGGCAACTCTGAGCTACAGAATGTAAGCCTTAGCTCATTCTTCTAGTTATGTGACTTTGCGTAACTTCCTTAACCTCTCTCAGCCACCTTGCCTGTTAGAATAGAAGGATCTTTTATTCTAATTCTGAGACTTTTGGTGCTATAGGAGGGAGAAGTAAAGAGACACACTTAATTTTTAAAACAAATCCTTCTGTTTCTAATATCCAAAACAGAAGACTGGAAATGATTAAGGTGACTTGAAGGCCTGCTCAGAGTCACAGAGCCTTATTAAGAGTCAGGGTCTTAGGAAGTTCATCAACTTTTCTGCTTCATACTTGTCTGACTGCAGCCTCCCATCAGCCTCCTGGGCCTCTGTCCTCACAAAAGTAGGAGGGGTTAATGAGCATGTGGTCCCCCCAGGGCCTTGCCCTGAAGTTCTGGTGCCCGGATCTCTAATGACTCAAGAGCCTTTTCCCTGTCTCCGTATAGGCTTTACACACAGTGGCTGAGTCATGTCCCCTCCCATGCCTCCCTCCCCCCCATTCTCCTGAGAAAATTACCAGGGAGCGGCTGAGAAGAGAGATGTGGTTAGAAAGGAAACTAAAGGGGGTGGGGGTGGAGAGTGCTTCCCTTGTCAGCTCTAGAGACACAAAGTTCAGGCCACTTTCACTCCCTCCAAACAGTCAATTCTGTCCTCAGGCTGGGGAATGTCCCAGGACAATGACTCCTTCACTCCGGTTCATTTTTAACTTTTAAAAATGGCTTCTGTGACCCCGCAGGGTGAGACTTTGGCCTTTTGGTGTGAAGGAAGTGGTCATTCTGAAGATATGCTTGACACACACACAAAATTCTCCTCTGTGACCTTGGGCCACATCTCTGATAAATAGACTGGCCGGGTGAGGCGTCCAGCCGACTGACCTCCCAGGTGGCCAGAGTTCTCAGTGGGACCGTGGCTGACTGGATATTTCAGAGCAGCAAGGGACACCCTTTGCTGTGTCTGGGTGAATAGAATCCAGGCAAGCTTCTAGAGCACCTCAGCCCCAGATCTGGTATCATCTGCAGTGCTGTGGCAAAAATACCCACCAACCCATCCTGGGCAGATGCGAATGTTCTCCAAAGCAGGTCTCAATTTGGGATAGTGAGAAGTAGTGTTTCTGCTGAAGACTAAGGGCTCTGTCCAACCAGCTTATTTGCCCAGGTCCAGTCTTCAGGACTCTGTTTTCCAGCTTCCTATAGTAAGAGAACATGTCTTGATGGGCCTGGTTCATCTATCAGTACACATAGCCATGTTTATGAAGTCTTAATATTTAATGCATTGTGAGTCTAATAATAAAGCAAAATTAAGACTCTACCTCCTGCAGTTCTTAAAAATGAGCTTGATTTATCCCATTCATTAGGCAAAGACATAAATGTCTTTGTCTGGGACCGGGATGTCAGATCTTTAACCTAAGTAGCATTTTGAGTATGGAAGGAGAATGTAAATAATGCTCAAGGCTGTCCTAAAAAAATCACAAAGAAATAACTAGGTTGCCCAGATCTACTAGTGCGTATTTTACAAGCTGTGCGTAGCAAATACAATCCTCATTAGCACTGCTTTTATTTGGCAGTAAACCTTCCCCTGATTCCATTTGTAAACTCGGTACTCAGAATATGAAGGATCTCATTAGCTAATGTCAACTGGTTTAGGAGAGCCTTCCCAAGGTGCCAATTTTTATTCATATCCCAGAGTAAGGGGAGTGCAAATAAGATAAGGAACACAGGGGAAGGGAAGTAATGTTTGTAAAGGCACAGGATGAGGTGCTCATATGTTCTTCCACATAAGCCTCAGGACCAGTCCCGGAAGCAGATTTTATTATCCTGGGTTTGCAGATGAGGAAACAGGTTTTGAGGCATTAAACCAAGTATCCAAGGTTCCATAACCTCAGAACTAGGATTAATGCCAAGATGTTTTGCTTCTCATTCTCTGTTGTTCTGACGATACCACATGCTTTCTCTTTGCCCTGTTGTCTGTTCCTGGGGCTATTTACTCCTAACCATGTGACCTAGGCTAGTGTTATGCTCATTTCTCCAAGCCTCAAAATTCTGACGCAGTAAACGGAAATAACCATATTTGTCTCACTGCCCTCTCTGGTTGCCATGTGGACAAAATGAGATAATATATGAGAAGGGGAAAGGGAGAGTCTTTCTCTGCCTTCTCTTTAAGGTTTCAGGACAGTCTCCTGTTTGTTTGCTTCAGGAGAGGAGAATGGCTGTGGGTGCACAAAGGATACTTATAAACGAGGTGCGATTCTCGAGTAATAAACCAGCTTCTTATACTCCATGCCAGCACATCTCAAGACATAGGAGTTTTATTAATTTTTTTTTTTTTTTCAAACGTTTATTTATTTTTGGGACAGAGAGAGACAGAGCATGAACGGGGGAGGGGCAGAGAGAGAGGGAGACACAGAATCGGAAACAGGCTCCAGGCTCCGAGCCATCAGCCCAGAGCCTGACGCGGGGCTCAAACTCACGGACCGCGAGATCGTGACCTGGCTGAAGTCGGACGCTTAACCGACTGCGCCACCCAGGCGCCCCGTGGACATAGGAGTTTTAAAAAGCCCAAACCTTAAGATGAAATTCTGTCCCATGGAGACCCTTCAGAGAAGAAAATAATACACATGAACCACCCTTCCTCAAGCTTCCTCAACCTGATGCACAAAACAGCGTGGCTGGAGGGAGGCTGGATGTGGGATGTGTGATGAGGGGTGGAGGGTGATGTGGTGTAGATGAGTTTTTCCACCAGGTCAGCTCATGGTCTCTGTGACGGTGGGGCGGAATTATTAGAACAGAAACACCCCTGAGCTGTAGCAGCCTAGGGCAATGTTCAGTTGTGACATATACAATGTTTCATGGAATCCATATTTCTGTCCAATATGGGAAATTTTCAGACTGAACCTCAATCAGCTATTCAGGAAAAGGGAGATAACATGGGACAGAACCACAGTCCCACATAGCACAGAGGTGGCGGCCACAGTGTGCGGTATGCAGATGGGAAGGAAGCAGAAAACCACACAACCAAGCACATTTCGAGAGAAGCTGTCAGCGAGAGGAGTAAGGGAAGAGCAGTGGGTATTTTACAGGGTATATCCAAGAGAGAGGATCTCCTTAGCATTACTTTTAGCAAAGCCCATATAATTTCTTAAGAATCTTCTTATTTTGAGAAAATTTCAAGTCTGCATAAAAGTTGCAAAAATGTCCCATTTCCTTTGCTTTGGCCATAACCACTGCCATTGTCTGCCTTGCTCATATTTCCATTTTAAACTAGACCAGAGCAAGCCTAATTTAGACTACCCCACTCAGCCCCATAATCCTTCCTCTTTCTGGTAGGACTTGGTATTAGTTTCTCTCTCAGGCCCGTGATCCATTAAGTCCTTGTCCAATCATGAATGGTTATTGATTGTATACTATATGCCAGGTATGATGCTATGAGCTAGAAAAAAATACCAATAGCTAACATGCATTGAATGCTTACTATGTGCTAGGTTTGGAGAAAAGTGCCTTTTTACCCATCATCTCATTGAATCCCTATTAACAACCTAGGGAGGTAGGTTGTGTTATTATCTCTGTGTTACAATTAGGGAAGCAGTGGCTAAGATCTAAGTAAGCTAGGAAGATCTAAATACGCTGATTTAGGACATGAACCCAGACTCCTTAGCCCATCTTCTTACTTATTGGACTTCTTTAGCACTATGGCTGGTCTCTGGGCTCCTATGTTGTTCTCTGTCTAATCATTTATGCTAACTGAAGTCAGTATATGTATCCTATGGTGATCTCTTGGCTCTTTTTACTCCTTAAAGTATAGCTTCCCCCAACCCACGGGCTTCTGTGTGCAGGAATGAATTTTTATTTTGGTTTCCACTATTCTGTTTTGTTCTTGCCATCCAAATTCTCAGGAATTGGGCCCTTTCTCTCAGCCGCAGTATATGACAGGCTAGCCCTGGAGAGACTTCCTGGTCAACAGTTGGCTGTAATCTGACCCAGATTACTATAATCCTGGATTCACCATTAATGAGTGCTTGAGGACTGGCAGGTCCTCTTGGAAGCCACCAGGTTGATATTTGGCTAATTTTCATGAGCTGCCCATGCTTTTTCTCCATGAAAAGGTTTCTCCAGAAAAAGTATCCTGGGGAAGGTGGCACATGGATTTTGAAAGCTGTTAATCTAAAAGTCATGGGGAAAAAGTCACTCAGGAGTGGAGAGAGAAATTAAACAAGACTGCTTCCAGGAACATAACCCAGTATGGATTCAGTCACACAATGATGCTTTGTATCCATCATTTTGGTGGCATCTCTCTTTCTTGAAGAAGTTGCCTTTGTACCACAGCCCACGGAAAAGGCCAAATTTATTAGACACATACAGACAGTAGAAGACTGACCTTTAGCACAAGGAGCTGATAAACACATCACCCCTTTATTAGAGGCCGAGGAAAAGTTGGTAACTAAGAAGTCACCAAAAAAGGCCAATGCTTCTAAGATTTTGTTTTGTTCTGTTTTACTCTCTCTCTCTCTGGTTAAACAAGGACAACTGTTATCTAAGTGCCTGAGAGGCAGCAAGCAGGATGGAAAGACCATGATCCAGAGAGCACTAGGAAAATCAGTAGTTCATTCTCTAGGAAAAACGGAAGATGTTCCAAGTCAGGGATCTGAGGGTTTGCAGTTTTGAAAATAGCCAAAGGTGGCAAAGAAGAATCCATTGTTCACATTGGCAGGCCATGGCAGACTGATGAACTTGCTAGAGTTTTCAAGGAAAACAAACAGTAACCCTCTGCGTCATTCTCATCAAGTTGGGGATACTTGCTGGTCACCTCAGATAAGGTGGACTGATCTTTAAGATCAGCACAAGTAACATATGAGCAACCTAATTTTTAGTGTGTGGGAATGTGGACCTATTGGACTGAAAGTGAGCTGGGAGGTTGTCAGTCAGTTTGCTATAATTTCAAAATCCCTGGCTTTGCCAGCTGCCTTGAAGTGGGAATAGAACCCAAGAAAAGTAGCTGGATGCAGGGTTTGCTAAGTACACAGAGATGACCCTTACAGAGATAATCTCCTCCATTCTTTATTTCTTATGGGACCCTACACTTGATGAGATCTCAGTATTTCTTTGGAGGGAGTAGAGGTCAAGGTGGGGTGCAGTGGGATTTATTATACCTTTCCTTTCCATCTCTATCAACTAGCATCAGCTTCTGTTGGAGGGAAGAAGCTTTTTGTTTTCCCTGCCTCTTTTGTCTTATGTTGCAAGTTTTAAAATTTGTCCAATTTCTTGGGAAAATGTTTCAATCTGTTCTTTTTTCTAAATTGTTTAATCTGTTCTTAAGATCCTGAATTTCCACCTTTTTCCCACCAGACTTTGTTTGAAAGCTAAGAATAGCAAGCAGGGTTCTTAAAGCAAATTTAGGAATAGCAGAACAAATTTCTTGATTCTCAAGGGGACTACGGGCAGCTTGATGCAAATAAATGATAAATTGATCATTGATATCCTTGGAACCCTTCAGCCCAACACATGTCTTGATAGTTTTCTCTGACCTCCTTTATTTTGACCCACTGAAGAATTAATAGCTACTCCATCCTCATCCCAGTGTTTCTCTATCTCTGTCTCTTTGTCTCTGTCTCTGTCTGTGTGTGTGTGTGTGTGTAGATAGAATTTATTACACTGCATTGCAATCAGTTGTGACCTCCTTAAGAAGAAAGACTGCACTTTTTTTTCATTTTTGTGTGCTTGGAACGCAATAGGTATTCAGAAATTGTTAGTGACTTGAATTACATTTGCATGCACCTGCCAAAAACAAAATTCTTTAGAAGGGAATATGTGAAATATAAACTTTCATGAAGATGCTGTATTGATTGATCGATTGATTGTCAAGATTTCTCATAAGTCACCTCATCTTGCTCTCTATCAGACCACCCTACTTTCCCCTGGGAGTTTCAGCAAACCTCTCTGATTCTTGTCAAAGGTGAATTCCCTTCTATGACATTCTTAGAAATATAGTACAATAATTTAAACACTTTTAAAATGAAGCAAACTCCTCCAACATGTCTGACATATCTGTTATTATTACCACCTTCAAAATATACAAATGACATGACATGGACCAGAGATGTTTTTTTTTTTGAAAGTAGAATTCAATTAATTGAAGTAATCCTTTGGAGAGGTGGTTTTTCCCTTATCAGGGTGTTTCCCCTTGTATTTTTTCAGAAGATTATTATTTGATCATGAGGAGAACAAATTTTTGACCTCAGACTTAATCTCGACTTTGGACTCTTCCCCGTGTTTTTTTTCTTTAGCATATGTTGGTGTTAGGGAATTGATCTTGCTTGTACCTTGTCTGAGGCCCTAGGAGTCCATATATAGGGAAGTTGTGTCCACTTTGCAAGAAGAGCGACATCTCATGTAGGGATTAAGAGTATGGGACAGATTAAGGAGATTTATCCCTTTAAGCATGAAAACTTTTCTATTATTTTAATTATCTTAGACGGAAGTCCCTTTCAAATACATTACACGCTTACCCATCTTCCTTTTTTGCCTTTTCCTTGCTGATTTCTTCAGTTCTCAGGGTTACGCATAGCTTATCCTTTTTCCCCCAGTGGCTCAGGGCAACATTGTAACAGGGGCCCCAAGGCTCTTTATTTCTAGATAAGCATCTGGGATTGACAGGCTTCTCCTACCCTTCCTGCCTGCCCCCAAAATGAAAATAACTATTTTTTGATTAAGAAATAATAGATATTTGTTGAAAATTTTAAATAATATGGAGCTGTATAAAATGAGAGGATAACTTGGAACGTATCCTTTCAGAACTTTTAAGTGCATAAAAACACATATCATTTATTAGCTGTATGACCTTTTTTTGAGCCACTATTTCTTAGTCTATAAAACAGGGATAGCAATCTAATAGGGTTGTTGTGTCAATTGATATTTAACAGAGTGTCTGACATATAACAGGTGATCAGTAAATGTTCATTCTCTCCCTTAATCTTTCCTTGGATAAACTGGTTTAGGGAATTGTATGATTTTTTTTTAATGCTTATTTATTTTTGAGACAGAGAGAGACAGAGCATGAATGGGGGAGGGTCAGAGAGAGGGAGACACAGAATCCAAAACAGGCTCCAGGCTCTGAGCTGTCAGCAAAGAGTCCGACGCGGGGCTCAAACTCACAGACTCCGAGATCGTGACCTGAGCCGAAGTCGGCTGCTCAACCGACTGAGCCACCCAGGCGCCCCGGGAATTGTATGATTTTAAATATTGGTTGCATGGGCTCTGCTTTTAGTGAATATTTATGGAGAAGTGACCATGTACAGTAATGGCGAAGTGATCGAATACTTTCCATGTACCAAATCTATTTTAATCCTCACAACTATGAGGCAACTGCTATTGTCTTCCCCATGTCCTAGATGAAGGAAATGAAGCTTAGAGAAACTAAGGAATTTGTCCAGGGTTAGAAAGCTAGAGCCAATGCCGGATAACACCAGGATTCACATGGAGGAAGTCTGACACCAGACCCCATGTGCTTAATCACCACATTGATTTGTCTCCTCAAGACTGCAAGAATATAAGAAAAAGTATGCCAAATATCTGGTTGGGAAAATAAAATCTGCAGGTGCACATAGGTCACCGGTTCCTAAGTACAGTCTTCCTTGAGCTTACCCTGTCTCGTGGCTTCAGCATGGCTCCACATGGCTCACTCCTGCCTCTCCAACTCTGACCTGGACCCTCCCCTACTCCTGGGGCCTCCATTCTTACTGCAAATGACCCACTCGAACAAAGTCTTCTCCACCAACGCCATTTCCATGTCCCCATCCATTAGTGGTTCCATTGCTTCTCCCCTCTCAGGCCTGGACTCCTAGCATCATGCTTCCCTTTCTTGGCCTCTATTCTCTTCTGTAACCACACTGTTCTTTTATTCTTCCTTCCTTCCTTCCTTCCTTCCTTCTTTTCTTTCTTTCTTTCTTTCTTTCTTTCTTTCTTTCTTTCTTTCTCCTTCCTTCCTTCCTTCCTTCCTTCCTTCCTTCCTTCTTCCTTCCTTCCTTTCTTTCCTTTCCTTCCTCCCTCCTTGCCTTCTTGCTTTTCTTTTCTTTCTTTCTTCCTTCCTTCCTTCCTTTTCTTTCTTTCTTTCTTTCTTTCTTTCTTTCTTTCTTTCCTTCTTTTCTTGCTCCCTCCCTCCCCTCTTTCTTTCTTTCTTTCAAAAGATATTCTAGTTCAAAAGTTAGTCTTCATTTCTAACCAGTTCTTTCAGTCAAGCCTTTGTTACCACATGCCTGGATAATAACAAGAACTTCACCTCTACTTTTCTCCACCCACTTCATTCAGCCCACCCCCATAACACAACCATTCCTTGTCTGTGATATCACACTCAAGCTGGGCTCTGATGCCCCTTTATTTTCAGACTCATTTTCTGCTGCTCTACACTTGAAATGTCCGCCCCAGATCTTACCTTTCACCATCTCCTCTGCGACCTCATGTTCATGTTCACTCCTACCCCCAACACTTTGCTACTTAGGTGGCCACTTCTAATGTGTCTCCCACCCCGCCCTACCCTTACTCCTCTGGAGAAAATTTCCGTTTTTTAATATTCATAGAAATACAGACTTTTGGAACTGGAAGACTTTTAGGAGACAGACCATTTACTCAGATTTTCCAAAAAATGTGTCCCTAGAAGCTGCCTGTTTAAGATTCAGCTCAAAAGATACTTTCTTCATGTCACTGATCCTGACTCCTTTAAAAAAAAAAAAAAACAACATAATCCTTATTCTAACCTTCTTTTAATTTTTTTAAAGTTTATTTATTTCGAGAGAGACAGAGAGAGCAAGTGGAGGAGGGGCAGAGAGACAGAGGGAGAGACAGGATCCCAAGCAGGCTCTGCACTGCACTAAGCACAGAGCCTGATGCAGGGCTCAAACTCACAAACTGTGAGATCATGACCTGAGCTGAAACCAAGAGTCAGACGCTTAACCTACTGAGCCACCTGGGGAACCTACTGATTCTGGGTCCTTAAAGAACTTGATGTTCTTCAGTGCTTTGCTAACATTTTCTCTCTTTGCTCAGCTGGGCATAAGCTTTTTGGGTATGGAGACCAGATGTTCTTGTTTCACATCCCCCACAGCACCCAGCACTGGGCCATGTACACAGAGTTTGCTCAGTAGATAGTTATTAATTGATGAATCAGTGAGGCAGACAATTATATAAATTAAGAGCGTCCCGTAGGGACTGCAGTAATTAGGAAAAACTTCATGAAAAATTAAGATTTGTGGTGGGCTTTGGAGGATGAACATTCTGATTTTTGGCAAGCCAGGAACAAAAATTTGATCTGCAGAAGGGTTTTTGCACTGCTTTGAGGTGCAAGAGGTGGTCAGGGGGACCTGGGGAGTCCCACCCTTCTCGTATCTTATACAGCATCCATATGCTACTGACGAAATGTGTCTCTCTTAGTCCCAACGTATTCCCTCAACTCTAGACTTGTATAGCCAGGGGCCTGCTGGACAGCTCATCACACAGACGTTTCAGATTTCTCAGGTCCCAATCTGGATTCCCGACCATCACGGCTCTTCCCCTTTCCACCTCCTTTACCCAAAGTCTTCCCCATCTCAGTAAGTGGTACCTCCATCCTCCTAGTTTCTCAAGCCTCATACCCTGGAATCAACTTTGGCTGGTTTCTTACACCCTTGACTCCAATCGACAAAAAGTCTTGTTGGTTACACCTTCAAAATCTATCCAGAATCTGACTTCTTACCACTTCCACTACTACCTCCTACCTAGTCTCCCTGCTTTCCTGTTTACCCACTCTGTTGTCTACTCTTAATACAGCAGCCAATGTGAACCCTGGCAAAATATAAGCCAGATCATATCTTAAGACCCAGCCGTGGCTCCCCATTTCTCTCATAGATAAACCAAAGCCCTTACAATGACCCACAGAATCTGGGGTCCCCAGTGCCTCTTGGACTCCATTTCCTACAGCTGTCCCTTTGCTTACTCCCTTCCAAATACACTGCGTGCCTTGCTACTGCTCTACCTGGCTCTGGCCTCAAGACCTTGGAACTTGCTATTTTCTCTGCCTGAACCACTCCTTTCTGAATGATTCTCTCACTTCCTTCAAGTCTTTGCTCATGCGCAGGGTGGCCATATGTCTGAGCCCGGGAGAGTACTAGTTTGCATCTGTTGTCCCAGTGTAATTATTATGAGCTTCCCTTTGCACTTTTGAAAGCTTCCAGTTCGGAATGAAAGGTAGAGCATGAAGAACATATTAAAATATCATTGGGGCGCCTGGGTGTCAGTTAAGCATCAGTTAAGCGTCCGACTTCGGCTCAGGTCATGGTCTCGCAGTCCGTGAGTTCGAGCCCTGCGTTGGGCTCTGTGCTGACAGCTCAGAGCCTGGAGCCTGCTTCAGATTCTGTGTCTCCCTCTTTCTCTGACCCTCCCCCGTTCATGCTCTGTCTCTCTCTGTCTCAAAAATAAATAAACCTTAAAAACAATTTTAAATATCATTGTATGATGACAGATGGTGGCTACACTTGTAGTGAGTGGAACATAACATATAGACTTGTTGAATCACTAGGTTGTACACCTGAAACTAATGTAACATGGTGTGTAAACCATACTCAAATAAAAAAGTTTCCCAGTTTAGACGATAAATTATGTGTTGACTCTACTCAAATATCGCCTTCTCAATGAAGCCCATCCTGATCACTCCATTTAAATTGTACTGCCTAACAGTTGATATTCCCCACTCCATGACCCTGTTCTCTTTTTTTCCATTGTTCTTATTGCCCCTCTAACCTATTATATAATTTGCTTATTGGTTGAATTTATCATTTGTTGCCCATCTCTTTCACTAGAATGTCCACTACACAAGTGGAGGAATTTGTGTCTATTTTGTTGACTGATAATATTCCTGTCTCCATTCCAGGTCATGGTAGGAATTCAAAAAGTGCTTACTTAAAGAAATAGTACATTTTAGAAGGCAAAACAGGGAATTCCTTAGAACTTTGGATAGTTTATGAGGAAAATAGGCTGAATACATGATAGCAAACTGTCTCAGAAAATTCAGGATGTGTGCTAGTCATACTGACCTGCTTACAAAGGATTTTGAGGTAATTTATTTTTAAAAAAAAGATCAAATTCCTATCTAGATGTGGTGTGAGAAGCATGATCAAGGAGCATGTAGAGAATGGGGTTGGGGAAAGGGATGAGAAGACAATTGTATTGAGAGTTGGGAGGGGGTGAAGTGGTGATTGTTAGAATTGATATAAAACTTAACTCTGAACTTCCTAGCAACCCAGGCAAAAAGGAACGGACAGATTACATACCTTCTGCTCCCTCCCTCATTGTCTGATAAAAAAAAAAAAAAGAGAGAGGCATCAATTCTGGGAAGACATATACTTCTAGGTTTTACATTGTAAGAGGAAATTATCATATTGATTTTTATAGGTGGGGTAACCACATATCCCAAAGCGCCCAGGACATTCACAGTTTACACATGTTGTCCCAGGGAACTTAATAGTGCCCTCTTTCACGCTTAAAAGTGTCTTGGTTTGGATGAAATAAGGTCCCACTCTTTGTAAAGGACATCGAATAACAGCACAGAAAATGGCTTCAATGCCTACCTTTACAGAGGGGATCAGACAGGTATCTCAATGATCCTTTGTTTTTTGTTTTTGTTTTTATTTTAGAAAGAGAGAGACAGCGCACACATGCAAGCAGGGAAGGGGCAGAGGGAGAGAGAGAATCTCAAGCAGACTCCATGTTCACTGCAGAGCTTAATCCTACAACCCTGGGATCATGACCTGAGCTGAAATCAAGAGTCAGACACTCAACAGACTGAGCCACCCAGGCACCCCTTAAAATTCCTTTGGAAAGACCAAGGCCTTGGGGATGCATTGGGTTCCTTTGAGAATCGAGGCACTCTTTGAGCAGCACATAGTTCCAGACTTGCTCAGAAGCAACTAGAATTTGGGGAAGCTCCTACTGTCAAGAAATTCCTTCAGCCATCTGGCTCATCATACTTGCATGATGTTAAGGTCCTTGTTTACCAAAAGCTACAATAGCAATGAACCCCTTCTTGTCTCATTTGCTCATCTTGGCTTTTGCAAGTGGCTGGTGAGGTCAGTTGGAGAGTTTTCACTGGATCTGTTTAGGGTGCTGGGGAAGCTCTTGTGCCTGTTGCTTCCTAAATAGGTGTGTGGGTCCCTTTAACGGGGCTGAGTGTGTGTCCCCTCCCTTCCACCAACAAAATTTCTTTTACAGGAACAATAAAATTCAACCACTGTGTGCTATATTTACAAGCTATCTGCTGTTTTCAGCAGTGCGACCTGGGTAAGTCCTTTTACTTTTCCAAACCTACATTTCCTCATATATAAGGAGAGGATATGGACTCTATTTGTATAGCCCCTCGCAGCTTCAATGTTATAATTCTCCTCTGTAGACCTGAGATGTTTGTTCAGAGCACAGGCACAGGTATCCATCTTTCCTAAATGCCTGGCACTCTGGGCTGTCAGCACTGGGAGCTCCTCATAGCTCAACCAGTCAGGGCCAGCCTGAGCCCCAGCTACAAAGCAGAAGAAGTTTGCCTACCTCCTTCCTCCCTTCTTCCCCCTTGTCACTCTCCTTTTTCTTGGATTAGGAGGGTCCTTGAACAGTGACAAGGTAAGTCAGAACTAGGGTCCTCATTCAGCTCCAAACCTCAAGAGCTCTCATTGACAAATCTCTCTCCCCAGCTGTTAGTAAGAGGGGACATAACATATCCATTGCAAAAATGTAATATGTTACGTGGCACTTACCTTGTGGCACGTGTGGTACTAAGTATTTTGCACCAATTAATTCTCACAACAACCTCATGAGGCAGATAGGATAATGGATCCCATTTTGTAAGTGAGGCTGGAGTCCCAGGGCAATGAAAAGACCTGCCAAAGGCCACCTAGGTAAGATGCGGCATTCCAACCCAGGTCTTTGTGCTCTAAAGTGCTCATGCTTAAGCAATGAGAGCTGCTCCATTAGACGCTGGGTCTGTCTTCAAGATGGCCCCCATTCATGTGAGCATGGGCTAACCTGAGAGGAGACCATTAATCTGCCATTTCTTCTAACTTCACATGACCAGTGAAGGGATTTCAAGCCAGGTAGAAGGGGACGGAAAGAAGCTATAGTGTTCAGAGGGCCCTGAGGCCACACCAACTTAAACCATGGCACTTGGGCCATGAGAGAGAAGGAACCAGTCCCTTTGCCCCGCAGATTGGGCCAGAGCTGAGCCGTGAAGAGGAGTCTAACACCCTGTTTTCTCACCTCTGCTCCCAGGTTACTTCCTGTTTGACAGCCACTGATGTGGATGCAAAAGGCATTGAGAGCCTAAGGCCTTGGCACCTCCACCAGATCTGCAAAGGTCAGGCAATCTTATCTAGAACACAACTGAGGAAGCAATTTCCCCAAACACTCTGGGCAGGGAGATGATTTGCTCCCTCTTCTCCCTTTGTGTTTCTCCTTCACAAAGACCCAGTGCCCTGTGCTAGTGAAATCTTTAATGGGACCTGAGAGGCCTAGCAGCAGAGCGTGGCAGGGAGGACGGCTATGCCTGGTCTGAAGGCTCTTCCTTCACTTGGAAGCTTCCTAACCTGAAGTACAAATGAGACCCCCTGGGATCCCAAAATAGCTCCCCTCACAGCTGCTCAGCATCCATTTATAGCACAGCCTCTCTGCAGCCTTGGGCTGCTCCTGAGACGGCACTTCTGAGGTCAGCGCCTGTGAACACCAGACTCAATGTCGTTTTAGAACAGAACTGCTCATAAAGGACCTATTATGGTCCTGTCACTGTTTTTCAGGACTTGTCCCAACCCTCAGAGACTTTAAAGGGCCAAATTTGTTTTGACCCAGAGCCAGGTCACTTTATGTCCAACAATAACCCAGAAGCTCGTCAGGTCCCTTCCTCTGTGTCCCACAGCAGCTGAGGGAGAATGTTCTGCTTCGCAGCAGCAGGACAAACAACCAAATTGATGCTTGTGCCTCAGGCTGATAACTTGGACACCCCTAAGGTTAGATCCACCATCAGGCTTTATGTAATGTTCATTTATTAGCAGTGAAAATTGAGGCCATTAACTGACTTTACTCATGTTATTCATACCAATTCTGAATGTCAAATTATAGAGCAAAGAAACACCCCCAACCCCAGTGAGGTGCATTGTATACTTCCTTCTCATACTTGATCTAAAGCAAATGAACTTTGACCTGCTTTTGCATGCGTGGCTTATTTAGAGAGGGAGTGAAATAGTCCATTGATAACCAAGTGTAGTTTGCTTTTCCCCTCCTGACTCTTAAGCAGAGCCTCCAGGTCAGGAGTGACCCTGACTGGCCTCTTGTAGTTTAGTTAGCCTCCTTCTGCTTTCTGTGACAGACATGGAACACTTGTCTTCACAAAACAAACATTTTTTTTGGTAAAGCACACTGAGGCCTCATATGGAGCTTGTCCACATCAGTTTTTTGGAGGCGGTTCCTCCTTCCTAAAGTCACTGAATGGGGGCAAGTCTCCGCTGATCTGCCCTTCCAGAATGGAGGCCTGGAGTGAGCTTATAAGAGGTGGGCCACTGACTAGACATGTCTGCTGTGTTGAGGCAATGGAGACTCTGGAGCAGAGTGGCTAAGAACCTGGGTCCTAAAGCCACAGGGCTTGGGTTCCTGCCAAATTTCCATTAAATGCCAGGTGTGTGGCTCCCAAACAAGCTACTTTGGTGCCTGAGTCAGGGTCTCTATCGGTGGAGGAGCTATGGTAACAGTTTGTTGATGTGAGATATTCACATACAGCACTTGGTATGTATAAGTCACTCAGGTTAACTGCCCATCATTATTATTTTGACCTGGAAACAAATCATATCATGTACGATCTTTGTTGTATCTTATTTTACAGCTTGTGTTTTGAAAAGTTAAACATCTGCTACCACTTCTCATAGCTGAACAAATAAATGGTGACCGTGAAGTGGTCCTCTCCCTGCTCCTCATCCTTCCCTGAGTCTCCTTCCCTTGGAACCTTTGGAGAATGCTTTCCATTGTAATTTGTCACCGAAGGCATATGGCACAGAATGCCAGGGTGGGTCAGGGATGTTGACTTAAAAAAGATGCTTAATGAAACTGCATTAAGCATAAACTTAGATGTATGGATAATAGAACTTGATTTCTCTGTAAATGAACCTAAAAATTTTTTTTCTGTACTTTAAGCTCTCACCCTATAATCTTAGGCAATTCAGCTCCTTTTCTTTCAAAGCAGGAATAGGGTTTTCATGCCGGGGGTGGATTGGGGTAGTGAAATGGGCACCCCTGGGCCTCAGTCATCCTCATACAGTCCCTCTGGCATCTGTTGTGTTGCTTTTGTTTCCTCTGGGTTTGGAAGGTTAATTCTTGGGGGCTACTTCTGCAGACTTCTCATTTGATTTCAAGGGTTCTCCTAGTTTGACTGTTTGTCGGCCGCTTTTGTGACACACTGGGGTTGTGGGGGACTTGGAGAGGTATTTGGGATCCTGTATGTGTTCATGCCACACCTAGGCTCTCAGGAAATCGCCTTGCTACCCCCAACGGTGTCATCCTGTGACCTGCAGGAACTCTGCAAGGGGGCATTCATGGAGACTTGCTTGTCTACACACAACCTGTAGCTACGACGGGAAGTCCACCACCACATCTGCGCATGGTTTGGCAGAGGAAATGCTGAAGCCTGGCATTTTCCTGGGCTCTACTCTTGAACAGAGCACAGCCCCTCCTTGACTTACTTGTCTTGACATTAACTCTAGGCATAGGGCACTTCCTCAGGGACCTGTTGACACCTACACTCACTATTCCTTCTCTTACTCTCTTCTCTAGCTCATGGCATCTTACACCTAGGAATAAGAAAACTGATCATGTCCCTCCCCCACCTTTAAAATAGACTTGTTTTTAAAGCAGTTTTAGATTCACAGCAAAATTAAGCAGAAAGTACAGAGAATTCCCATATACTCACTGCCCCCATGCAGACACTGCCTCCCTCACTTATCAACCCCCCACGACAGTGGTACATTTGTTTCAGTCAATGAACCTACACTGACACATCATTATCAACCAAAGTCCATAGTTTACATTAAGGTTCAGTCTTGGTGGTATACATTCCATGGGTTTGATATTGTCTCCAGTTTTTTTTCAGTAGGCCTTTGTCCACTGATAAAGATAAAATACATTATAATGAGTTCATGTTGGTATGTCATTTCAAACTCAAGACTATACATGATTGTGATTTTGTGATTCATAATAAGAAATGTCTATTTGGTCTTCATCCTCATTTCTGGCACAGAGCTTCTAAAACCCTTGGTATTTCCTAAGTGATGAGAGCAGTAAAGGTGTCTTTTGTTATGTTAATGAGGTGACTTTTAGCTGACACCTAAGAATGGGAGCTGGTTGCTAAGGGACCCAATCATGTGATTATAGGGTTGGAACTTTCAGCCTTACCCCCTGACCTACTGAAAGAGGAGGGGGCTGGAGATTGAGTTCAATCACCGATGGTCAATGATTCAATCAATTGTGCTTATGTAATGAAGCCTCCATAAAAAGCCAAAAGAAGAGGGTTTGGAGAGCACCTGGGTTGGTGAACACATGGAGATGCCAGGAAAGTCATGTGGTCAGAGACCAGGAAGCTCAGCACTCCTTCCCACATACCTTGCCCTATGCAAACATCTTTATCAGTGGCTGTTCCTGAGTTATATCGTTTTATAATAAACCAGTAATCTGGTGAATGAGCTGGTTTCCTGAATTCAGTAAGCCACTCTAGCAAATTAATGAAACCCAAGGAGGGAGCCAAGGAACTTGTGATTTAAAGCTGGTCACTCAGGGGACGCCTGGGTGGCACAGTCGGTTAAGCGTCCGACTTCAGCCAGGTCACGATCTCGCGGTCCGTGAGTTCGAGCCCCGCGTCAGGCTCTGGGCTGATGGCTCAGAGCCTGGAGCCTGTTTCCGATTCTGTGTCTCCCTCTCTCTCTGCCCCTCCCCCGTTCATGCTCTGTCTCTCTCTGTCCCAAAAATAAATAAAAACGTTGAAAAAAAAATTTAAAGCTGGTCACTCAGAAGCACAGGTGATAGCCTGAACTTGCAACTGAGCATCAGAAATGGAGGGCATTCTGGTGGGACTGAGCCCTTAGCCTCTGGAATCTGATGCTGTCTCCAGGTAGATAGTGTCAGTGTTGAGTTGAATGGTAGACACCCAGCTGTAGGGTGTCTATGAAGTGCTTATTGGTGTGTGGAAAAATACCCCACAGGTTGGAATTGGGTGCAGAATAATAAGGGTTTTTACTTGACTGCACCTCTCTTACATCTATTTCTTCTTTGTGACCCAAATTCTGATTCCTAAGAATCCCAACATAATTATTCGTTTGTTTTAATCCACAACACATATACAATGGTGTTAGAATACCAACTCTACCACCAACAATGTAATTACAGAAAACAGTTTAAAGTGTTTTTTCCCTCTTCAGTGTTTTTTGTTTGTTTTTTGTTTTTTGTTGGTTTTTTTTTTTTTTTGCCTTTGGGTTATATCCCACAAGGATATGTAGTCAAATTCTTATTGTGTTTTAAGACACCAAGTCAGACTTTTGCAAATTAAAAGCCTTGGCTTTTGAAACACCAAAGCCAAGAATTACTCTTGTTCTTCTGTCATGCACAATCCTACCTTGAGGAAATGGATGCCCTATGATCTGGCTGCTTACTTGGAGGAGGTTTGTTTTCTGGTTTTTGTTTTTTAAATCCAAGTTAGTTAACATATAGTCTAATCATTATTTCAGGAATAGAATTTAGCGATTCCTTACTGATATATGACACCCAGAGCTCATCCCAACAAATGCCCTCCTGAATGCCCATCTCCCATTTAGCCCATCCCCCCACCAGCACCCCACCAGCAACCCTGTTTGTTCTCTATATTTGAGAGTCTTTTATCGTTTGTCTCTTTCTCTGTTTTTACCTTATTTTTGCTTCCCTTCCCCTATATTGATCTGTTTTGTTTCTTAAATTCCACATGTGAGTGACTATTTGTCTTTTTCTGACTGACTTATTTTGCTTAGCATGATAGTTCTATCCATGTTGTCATAAATGGTAAGATTTCATTCTTTTTGATCACCAAGTAATATTCCATTGTGTGTATTTTTTAAATTTTATTTATTTTTATTTTATTTTATTTTTTATTAAATATAATTTATTGTCAAATTGATTTCCATACAACACCCAGTGCTCATCCCAACAGGTGCCCTCCTCAATGCCCATCACCTACTTTCCCTTCTCCCCCACCCCCTATCAACCCTCAGTCTGTTCTCAGTATTTAAGAGTCTCTTATGGTTTGCTCCTTCCCTCTCTGTAACTGTATACATCTTCTTTATCCATTCATCTGTCGATGGACATTTGGGCTCTTTCCATAGTTTAGCTATTGTCCATAGTGCTATAAACATTGGGTGCATGTGCCCCTTCGAAACAACACACCTGTATCCTTTGGATAAATACCTAGTAGTGCAATTGCTGGATCGTAGGGTAGTTCTATTTTTAATTTTTTTTTTAATATATGAAATTTATTGTCAAATTGGTTTCCATACAACACCCAGTGCTCATCCCAAAAGGTGTCCTCCTCAATACCCATCACCCACCCTCCCCTCCCTCCCACCCCCCATCAACTCTCAGTTTGTTCTCAGTTTTTAACAGTCTCTTATGCTTTGGCTCTCTCCCACTCTAACCTCTTTTTTTTTTTTTTTTTCCTTCCCCTCCCCTATGGGTTTCTGTTAAGTTTCTCAGGATCCACATAAGAGTGAAACCATATGGTATCTGTCTTTCTCTGTATGGCTTATTTCACTTAGCATCACACTCTCCAGTTCCATCCACGTTGCTACAAAAGGCCATATTTCATTTTTTCTCATTGCCACGTAGTATTCCATTGTGTATATAAACCACAATTTCTTTATCCATTCATCAGTTGATGGACATTTAGGCTCTTTCCATAATTTGGCTATTGTTGAGAGTGCTGCTATGAACATTGGGGTACAAATGCCCCTATGCATCAGTACTCCTGTATCCCTTGGATAAATTCCTAGCAGTGCTATTGCTGGGTCATAGGGTAGGTCTATTTTTAATTTTCTGAGGAACCTCCACACTGCTTTCCAGAGCGGCTGCACCAATTTGCATTCCCACCAACAGTGCAAGAGGGTTCCCGTTTCTCCACATCCTCTCCAGCATCTATAGTCTCCTGATTTGTTCATTTTGGCCACTCTGACTGGCGTGAGGTGATATCTGAGTGTGGTTTTGATTTGTATTTCCCTGATAAGGAGCGACGTTGAACATCTTTTCATGTGCCTGTTGGCCATCCGGATGTCTTCTTTAGAGAAGTGTCTATTCATGTTTTCTGCCCATTTCTTCACTTGGTTATTTGTTTTTCGGGTGTGGAGTTTGGTGAGCTCTTTATAGATTTTGGATACTAGCCCTTTGTCCGATATGTCCATTTTTAATTTTTTGAGGAATCTTCATACTGTTTTTCAGAATGGCTGAACCAGTTTCCATTCCCACCAGCAGTGCAAGAGGATTCCTCTTCCTCTGCGTCTTTGCCAACATCTGTTGTTTCCTGAGTTGTTAATTTTATCCATTCTGACAGGTGTGAGCCTATGGTTTCCTTAAGGTGTGTTAATTAAGATGGAGATATGTATCTCCATGTGTATGTGTCAAAGTTGCTCTGAAGAAAGACCCCGGTACAGACCACCAGCAGACCTATTGCTAATATTACCCATGTCAGTAGTAAGAGAGAAATGGCCTCCTTCCCAAGACTTACTTGATTAATTTATTGAACAATGGCACAAGTCAAAAGTTTTATGTATTAACAATTTTTGTTGTTGTTGCAGTTGTTGGTTTCTTTCTCTTGTTCCCACCCTATACCATCAAAATTGAACAAATTTTGAGCCAGATACATAAAGGAATCTTGAGTGCTGAGCTACAGGTGAATACTGAGGTAAGGGCATAAAGGTATGGAGTCAGTGCCTGAATTCTAAGTGATGAAAGCTGGCAAAATTACCCCTCTACTTCTCATTTATAAATCTCCAAATGTCTAGCTCACCACTGGGTCCATAATAGGCATTTGAGAAACATGTAATGCAATTAAACTAGCTCAGAAATGGCTGTAGCCTAGACATTTAAACAAGCAGAGAAAATGCTGGAACAGGAGTTCCTCTAGATCCTAGCCGCTTTCAATTTTCAGGTGGGTTCATCTTTTCTCAAGGGCTGTAGAGCCCAGTACTGAGGACTTGGTGAGGTCCTTGGGAAGCTCAAGTCACCACAAAGCAAAGTGCATTTTCTTGAGTGACCTGCTCTGGCCTTTTTACATACTCCAATTCAAAATTTCTGCCTTTTTTCAAGAGTGTGATTTAACAGCTTAGTAATAATTATTTCACAGTAACTATGTTAGTACAAACATAATCATTATATGAATATAACATATTACTTATAGTAATATGTATTACAATTTTCTGTTTGATCGCTAACCATGGCTCATTTATATTTTTAGGTGATAACTTGCATCCTCTGAAGAGCCATCTAGGGCTTTGGCTGCACTAGTTCAAGGTCTGATTAGTCAAAAGTTTGATCAAAACATCATGTCATAAATCTTATTTTATGTGTGTTTTAAATTTTACAGAATGTATCATAGCTTTTTTTTGTTCTTTTTAAAAATTTTTTTAAGTTTATTTATTTATTTATTTATTTATTTAGAATGCAAGCAAGAGAAGGACAGAGAGAGAGAATCCCAAGCAGGCTCTGAGATGTCAGCATAGAGCCCAATGTAGGACTCAATCTCACAAACGGTAAGATCACGACCTGGACTGAAATCAAGAATCTGATGCTTAACTGACTGAGCCACCCAGGGCCCCAGCTTTTATTTATTCTAAGCAAATATCTGACAAGGTCCTGACAACTGATTTTGCAGATGAAATGTCTCAAAATGTCATTGCTTTTCCCTGAAAGTCAGCTTAAAACGAATACATGTTTATATTGCATGTTGTGTTCAGAGTGCAGTTGGGTGAATGGAATGAGAACATCCAGTCACCCAAGGTTTTCTCTTATCTTATTGGATGTGGGGATGGATGTTTCCTGTGGCTTCTCAAGGCACTTGAACATGCAAGGCCCTAGACAACCTCAAGTGACCCCTCCTATAGTGTCAGCATTGGGCAGCTTAGTAGAGTAGAAATGGTCTAGAAGGCACTGGTTTTGGTTTTCCTATTAAAGAGCCACATCACCTTGCCAAAGTACCTTAGTCATTTGATTCTTACTTCTCTTGTCTATAAACAGGAATAGAAATACCTGCCTATCACATCTTACCAGGTTGTTGTTGGGGTCAAATGAGATCTTGAGCAAATACGAAGGCCTTGATGAGATCTAAAGAGGCACACGTGTGTTCACAATTATGTACCATTTGTTGAGGGTCTTTATGGCAACCAGCTCTACGAACAGTACAGGAAGAGAAGGTGTTTCACTTGAGGAGAAAGCAGAGTCCATTGCTTTGTTTCAGGCCTTCCAGGATGGCACTGTTTTCACCCTTTAAGATGGTGCTTTCACTTTTCTTAGGTTTTGCTGCGGTGACAAACACACCTGACATCTCAGCGGCTCATGACTAAAAGGTCCGTTCCTTGGTCACAGCAGTGGGTGACCTGCAGTTCTTCTCCATGTGTCTTCACTTAGGCATCCAGGCTGAATAAGCAGCTGCTATATGGGTTACATAGCTCTCCTGGTAGAGAAATGACAGTAACAGAACTACACAATGGCTCTTACAACTTCTGTCATTGCCACTTGACTACTTATTGACCAAATCAAATCACATAGCCATGCCTGATGTTGACTGGGCTGGAAGTACAATCTTCTCACATGGAAATGTAGCAAACACTTGGGAGCAGTAATACAAACTCTCATAGAAGTGAAATTCATGAACACAGCAGTCTTCAACCACCAGAACCGAATGTACCAATGAAATACTTTCAAATCTTACCTGGTGGATCATCAAATAGGTTGCTTTTGCCACAACTTTTTCAGAGGTTGTTAGGGAGTTGAAGTCCTCACTTCCCACACTGGGTCCTTGCTCAGTTAGGAGAAGGAAATAAGCCAAAAAGACTCAGAGACCCAGGGCTGGGCTGTAGAGGAAATGATTGAAACTCCTGGTAGGGAAGAGTATGCACTGGGCATCCCCACAACACAAAGTTGACTTTCGGGGAACAGAAACACCTACTCAACCAGACAAGGAAACACAGAAAAGTGAGTTTGAAACAGGCCTTCCTGGCCATAAGGCCATTGTTTTAGAAAGACAATGGTTCAAGGACCATCCTCATTCAAATGTGGATGGATTGCAAAAGAAAAGAGGTGGACTGGCTGCCAGGTTTGGGGGTGATGGTTTTGGCTGGTGTGGCATTCCTGCATCTTTGCTGGTGTTATTTAAGAGCAACATGGACATGATTTTAAACAAGTTAGTAACATTCCCATTTGAATGGGTTTACTTATTTGGCGGTAACAATATGTTCCTGTAAGGACCTAGAGACAAAGGAAGAAGCACATGCAAACGGGGTGGGAGCGAGAAAGCATTTTATAATTTCTCAGGCTATGGGCATCCATATCTGATTTCTTACCAAACCCCAAAGCCCCATCTTCTCTCCAGAGAGCCCTCTGTCTTCAACAGGGGGAAGGAAATGTCCTGTTACTTTCAGAGAAAAGGGTTTAGGAATGACATTTAGGAACAGATCCTGGCTGTTCGCTGAATTGTTTGAAAGTTCAGGTCAAAGGCTCAGAGTCTTTTGGTATGTTTTTTGTGCCACCAATTGAGCCTCTGCTGTCATGGGGATATTTTGCATCAGGGGCCAAGATGGAACATCTCAGAGAAAGGAGTGGCCTTAGAGATCTCAGAACCCAGGGAGTGAAGCTGCTTGCTCAGGTCTACCTGGGCAGTTTGCCTCCCAGCTTCCAGGCCACAATGCCTTGTTTTACTCTACACCAGCTCCCATTCACCAGCCCTGAAAAATTCTTTCCACAGACACAACCCCGATACTTCTGTTAATAACAGACTTTGAATAGCAGCCTTCGCTTCAGGCCTTTCGCAGACACCATTTCAAATGATGGCTCCTTTGACATAAACCCTGGGGCTTCCCTGAACCTCCTGCTGCCTTAGCAGGAACCCCATGCAGCTAGCCCATCCTCTATGTGGGGGGTTAGGTGAGAACTAAGTACTTGTAATAGGGCTAGAGGTGTCAAGGAGGAAGTCACCTGAGGCCTGGGATTGTGGTCAATGAGAGAGGTAGGGCTGAATCTCAGGAGACTGGCAGCTCAGGATATAAAGGAAGTCCTTAGATCTAATATCTTTTGTGGTCTCTGAGCCACCCTTGTAACCAGAGAAAACAGTTACAGGCCGGGAGAAGATACAGCGCCTTCTTCCTTGCCCTTCCTTCCACAAATACTTGTGATTAAGAGCTGGGGCTTTCTGTTTAGAAACTGCCTTCCAATTCCAGCTGCACTGCTTACTATCTCTGCCTCTTACATAAACTTCTAAGCCTCAGTCTCATTGTCTGTAGAATGGGGGTAACGCTAGTATCTACTTCACATGGTTGCTATGGGAATGAAATAAGAGAACGCGCATCTAGCATATTGTACAGTTTCCAGCACAAAGGTCAGTAATGGTTGCCTATCACTGTTATTTTTTAGTAGTACTTTCTAAGGTGTTGGGTATGTAGCTTTGAAAGAGACAAATGTACACCAGCCCCCGTGGAGCTGTGATCTGGCAAATGAGCATGTTGCCTTCTCATATGTCCTTCACGACCTTTGAAAATTCAGGATGGCTAAAGAGATCACTTAAGGATCAAAGGCCAACCTGTCACTTTGTGATGGAGGTTGAGATGCAGAGAGGAAAAGGCACTCTGCCAAGGCCTTGAACTCAAGTTTCTGTACACTGTATTCCAGTCATTCATCCTCTTCTTGTTATTGTTGTTGACTGATTTTGAGATTCTTCTTAAAATTTTTCTCCTGGCGCACCTGGGTGGCTCAGTTGGTTGAGCATCTGACTTCAGCTCAGGTCATGATCTCATGGTTCATAAGTTCGAGCCCCACACAGGGCTCTGTGCTGACAGCTCAGAACCTGGAGCCTGCTTTGGATTTCCCTCTCTCTCTGCCCCTTCCCTGCTCATACTCAGTCTCTCAAAAATAAATGTTAAAAAAATTTTTTTTTAAATTTTCTTCTTAACTGTTGGAGCACTTGAATTCATGAGCCCTGCAAGTGTAGGGGTGAGAGAGAGTAAGGGAAACACCTGAAGGCTGAAAACAAGTGGAGAAGATCTGCCTGAGGCCTGCGTTACGGAAACAAACTCTTTCTAACAGCAGAACTCTGAGCATAAAGGGAGTATTTTCAAACAATTCAGAAAATGAGCTCAAATCAATGATATTCATAAGACAAAGAAGAAATCAATAAGGAATATTTCCTTTTTTCGCCTGTCTTGTGCCCTGAAGTTATTCAGAAGACATCTTCTGGCCCAGTTCCAGGTCAGGTCTATCTTCAAAGATGTCTGTTCCAGTTATTCATTGCTGTGTAACCAGTGATCCCGACATGTGATGGCTTGAAACCATTTTATCATATCTCTCAGTTTCGTGGACCAGAATACAGGCAGGGCTTGGCTGGGTGATTCATCTGTCCTGCATGTCACGAGCAGCCGCCACTTGGTGGTATTCATTTGGTAGACAGGCTGCTCTCAAGGGTTCCAAGTGACATTTGGAGGCTTCCTCTACCCATCAGCACCTTGGCAAGGATGGCTTCAAGGCTGGGCTCCACTGGAACCAAGGACCAGAGCCTCCACATGGCCTCTCCACTCAAACTTCTTACATCAAGCCAAGCAGAGTCACATGGTCTTTTTGACCTGGCTTTAGAAGTCACATAACGTCTCTTTAGCCATGCTCTATTGTTGAAGCAGGTCTAGGCCTGCCTAGTTTTAAGAGACTGGGAATAGGTCTCATCCCTGAATGGGAGGTGTGTCAAAGAGGTCGAATCTCCATGGCCCCAAACTTGGGCCCTAATGTGGAACATGTTTACCTCATTCTCTCCGAATGGACCCCTTGAGTAGCCATAATTATGAAGAATGATAAAAAGTCAGGGTGTGTAGAGTCCTCATTTCCTGAGGACAAGGGTTCATGGCAGTTTTATGTAAACCAGTATTTCTCCCCAGTTTCATAAATACATTATAGAACATCTCCTTCTAATTTTGGCCCAGTCTTGTGATAATTGAAGTATACAATGGCATTTTGATATAAGCCTTCTGACATTCACATCTCTTTTGTGACCCTAAAATTGAATCATTAAGCATTTGGCTTAAAAAATATTACCAACAAATGAGCACTGAAGAACTACCTGCCCGTTGCCTGAACATCAGAGATGGAATAAGACTCATGAGAGTAGAATGGAGTAAGAGAGAGTGGAATGGCATGAGAATGAAATAAGACCCAGAGACGTTTCTATCACTTTATCAAAGTTTTCGCCTAGTTAGCATGGATGATTAGCTGTGTGCCAGGCACTGTCCTAAGCGTTTTATATACATGATCTTGTTTATTCCTTTCAATAACCCTGTGAGGTGACTGTTATACCCATTTTCCAGATGAGGAAACTGAGGCTTAGAGAAATTAAGTAACTCTCTCAAAGTCGTACAGCTACTAAATGGCTCACTCATTCACTCACCCAACAAATACTTAGTAAGTGCCTGGCACTCACCTAGGAGCTGAGATGATAGCAGTGAACAAAACAGACAAAAATGCCTGCCCTAGCGAAGCATACATTGAAGCAGAGAGTGGAGAAACAAACAATAACATATAAATAATACATACATATAGCATATCAGGTGATGAGTGCTATGGAGAAAACTAAATAGGGAAAGCAGAATCTGGACTGTAAGGGTGGGGGTAAGTTATTGGTTCATATAGAGCGGTCAGGTGGCTTCACCGCAGAGGGGGCATCCAAGCAAGTACCTGAAGGAGATGAGGGAGGGAGACAGGTGGAAATATGGAAAGAGGGAACAGTGCTGGAGCTCAGGAAAAGAATTTGACCCCAGGTCTGTCTGGCCTAAGCCCATGCTTATAATCCCTGTGCTCACAGGACTTAGTATAACCCTGGGATGGCTCTTAACTCAGTGCTGCTCATATTTGAGCACACAAAGAATCATGGGGAATTCTTGATACAACTGAGATTCCTGGGCCACCTCCAGAGATTTTGAGGCACTAAGTCCCCTGTAGGGTCTAAAAGCTCACATCTGGGGGCGCCTGGGTGGCGCAGTCGGTTAAGCGTCCGACTTCAGCCAGGTCACGATCTCGCGGTCCGTGAGTTCGAGCCCCGCGTCAGGCTCTGGGCTAATGGCTCAGAGCCTGGAGCCTGTTTCCAATTCTGTGTCTCCCTCTCTCTCTGCCCCTCCCCCGTTCATGCTCTGTCTCTCTCTATCCCAAAAATGAATAAACGTGAAAAAAAAAAAAAATTTAAAAAAAAAAAAAAAAAAAAAAAAGCTCACATCTGTAACAAGTACTCAGATTAGTGACCACTCTCTGAGAAGCAATGTTAAAGAAATTTAGTTAGCAAAATGGGGCATAAATGGCAGAGAAAGTCCTGTGGGGTTGCAGGAATGCTTATGGATGCTGCCATTTAATATTAATTCCCAGTATTCCCACCCCCACCTTACCAACCCCCCCCCCAAAAGCTGCTGTTACCTGCTACACACACACGCACACACACACACACACACACGCACGCATACACACATGCAGACACATGCACACACACATATGCTAGGTCAAATCCCCAACAGATATAACCTCTCAATTATCACTTTATCTAGTATTAATTGAAAAGCCAAGACCTTAGTCAGAAATTCTGGCCCAACTCATAGCAGCTGTGTATCTTGGGCAAGTCACTTAACCTTTCTGGGCCTGATTCCTTATTCGTAAAATGGCCAGATGGGGCTTAATGATTCCAAAGGTCCCCTTTAGCAATAAAATCCTGTTTTATATGTATGCTAAGTCTGTAGGGTTAGGAATAAAAGAAAAATTCTAGGTATTATGTGAAACTACTAAGACCCACAGATTGTAGTTTTAAATTTGGGAATAAAGATATGCAGAGGTCTTCATTTTTTAATAAAGTTTGGTGAGAGAGGGAGGCATTTGATAAAGAGTGAGTCCTTCTCCTACCTAGCAAAGCATTAACCCCATTCTGTGAGGTAACAAAGTGACATAGGGAAGAAGGAGAGGAAAGAGAATTGGAGAAAGTACACACAGATTATAGATGGTGCATGTCATAATGTTGACAATGATGCTACCTGCCATTTTTCAGCCCCTTGCTGGGAGCCAGCACCCCATGATCTGGGAGTTGAATGAAATAATTTACCTTTACCATATTTCTTTGTCTTTCAGATTCAAGACCCTTCCAGATTCTTCCAGATTTTTCTGTTCTCACTGGTGGTTCACCGTCTGTGGCCTCCAGTCCAGATTTTTAGTTCAAAGGGAAGGTACACAGGCCAGACTTGTCCATAAAATGCAGGTATATGATGAAGATTACATGGCTTGGGAGAGGGAAGGCTGAATCTGACCAAACCAAATCCATTCTGAGGTTTGCCTGAGAGGTCATCGCCTTGGCAAAGCTTTCAGCAGGTTCCTAACCTGTAAAATGAGCAGAAATGCTGTGGTTTCTACAACCTCCTGGATGCGGAAGTACCAAGAATTGAGTGTGCAGCCACGAGAGCAAGATGCTACTGATGCTGAGCATACAAAATACACAAGTGCCAGAATAGTATAGTAGTGATGTGAGGCCAGGTACTGAAGACAGTTAGAACCTCGTTCGCCTTTTTAATATTAATAATCACCAAGGAAGGGGCACCTGGCTGGCCCAGTGAGTGGAACATGTGACTCTTGATCTCAAGGTTGTGAGTTTGAGCCTCACATTGGGTATAGAGATTACATAAAAATAAAATCTTAACAACAACAACAACAACAACAACAACCAAAGACATTGAGTACCTACACTTTGCCAGTTGCAGTACAAAGTCCTTTGCTTCTAGAACCTCTCTGGATTCCTATGATTACCCTAAGTGGTGGGTCCCATTATCATTTCTATTTTCTGAATGAGGGCACTGAAGCTCAGAGAAGTAAAATTACTTTCTCCCAAGTTCATAAAGCTATTACGTGGCTGAGCTGGGATTTGAACCGGGAACTGTGTCACCCCCTAGTTTGGGTGGTTAATACTGTGTGCTATAGCCTGACCTCCGTGCATTCAGCTGTGTATTTCTTGGAACAGTAACATTGGGTGCCTTCATAAATCTATAAACTGATGCTCTAGGAACATTGACATAGCTACACAATTTGGCTTGAATTTAAATCCATCTGTTGGGGCTATAACTTCATTCGATCTCTCTTTTATCTTTGCTTTTTGATTAGGTTTCACTCCCCGAGAATGATATAGTCTACCCTTCTCAAATTCCTCAATGACTGACTCCCTTCCTAGAAAAAAAGGGGTAGGGTTATTACCCAGGAGCCTCTTGACAGTGAAAAGAAGAGGAAAATACACTCTGAGCTCCAAGACCCTTAAGCTGATTGTTGAGATCATTTCTCAGCCTCAGCTTCAAATGGCCTAGGGAGCCCTGCCTGCCTGCCCACCCTCCCTGAGAAAGGACAATCCGATTGTAAATATTATCTGTGCTTCTAGGAACATTCGAATGGTAATACCCAAGCAATTACTTTCCTTTCAAGATCATTAAACACAAATCAGACTTGTATTTTAATAGGGCTGCCAATGTCGTTAATGGTGGGGAGGGTGGCATGAAGGGTGAGGTTTTTCCTCTAAATGGCTGAATGTTTACATTATTACCCTTCCTGAGAAGCTTTGCTGGGGGAGGTTGCTCAGTGCCGCAGAAGCATTTCTTTGCTTTCTTGCATACCGGAATTCTACCCTTCTTTTGCCACATGTAGCTTCGGAGCATTTTGGAGGAATGGCCTGTGACCTCCCTTCCACCCTCCCCTGTTACCCACAGTGTCCCCACAAACATGGCAGCGTCCCAGGGAAGGAAGAGGACTCTGGAAAGAGTGAACAGTGACTTTTACACAGGAGGCTCACTCTCTCAACTGGGATCCTAGCTCCCTACTCTCTTCCTCCCATTGAAAGGAACACAGGTACTAAAAATGGTGCCAGAGGAGCCAGTCAGAAGGCCTGAGTCCTCTGCTCCCATTCAAGGCAGAGGCACAGGGTGGATGGGAAGTCTGTATGGCTTGTTCTCCTCTTTTTCCTGACTCCCTGGTTTCCTGGTGGCACCTCAGAGACCAGGAAGAGATGAGCTGGTGCTTCGGTAGAAGTTGCCACTGGAGTCTGTGAGGGGGCTCTTGGAAGACAGGAGGTGCTAATGCCGGGGGGGGGGGGGTGGACCATTCCTCACCCGGCGCTGCTGTGCCACTGTGGGTCCCTTTGCTGTGGACCACACAGCACGTCCTCTGGTCCCTCCCCCAGGACCCTGTGAAGGAGACCCGAGTAGCTCTCTGTGGAGTGAGGTTCAGGTTCACTCAGAAACCATCCTGTACCCAAACATTCCTCCTATTTGGCAGCTGGAGTCAGTGCTTTGCCAGGGTCTGATGCTTTTCACTGTTGATTGAGAAATTACACGGCAAATAGAAATTTTAAATGTTGGGTGGGCCAGAGGATGCTATTTGGGTTGTGTTTTCCTTTGAACTTGTGCTCTGGTTTTTTCATTTTTTAAAAAAACTTTATTGATGAGTAATTGACAAGTCTAATTGTATATATTGAAAGTGTGCAATGTGACCATTTGATATGCATATACATCATAGAAAGACTTATGAGTTCATTGTGAACTGTATTTCTAAAGCATAGAAAAACAGGGTATGTATGCTCAGACCACATCTCTAGAGAACAAAGTAGTCAGGGCACAGGCTTTGGAATCAGATTGCCCCCAGTTTTAATTGTCTCAGTTGTTACTAACTGTGTGACCTCAGGAGGTTTGTTTGAACTCTCTTGATTTCTTCATCTGTAAAATGGAAGGGAGGGGAGGTACATGCAGAGGTTAATAATACTTATTTCATAGGATTTTTATGAGGATTAGATATGTGTAAGGTCCTTCACATAGGCTGCTTCATGGGAAGGGCTTAATTATTTTTCTATTCTGTAATCAGTGGCCTTTGGCTGCTACAGACACAAACACTAAATATACAGATAAAACCAAGTGGTTTACTTATCTCTAAGGTTAATGTAACTGATGTCACAGTCATTCTGAATATCAGCTTTTGGTGGAAGGGGGGAGACCAAGAAATAAGCCCTACTGAGTTCACAGTTCTGTGGAGAATGTGCTGCTCTCCATTTGTCCCAGGTATGTGAGGAAGCAAATTCTCCCTGGTACGTGTTCTTCTTCGCGATGTATATTCATTTCCTTTTTTTTTTCTTCTGTTTGCAGGTGCCATCCTGGTGGTTTTATAAAAATTATCATATTTGTACCTACTCAGTACATTATCCTGGGAATGGGGCCCAGAATATGCGTTATGGTCATTGATCGAGAGACAAAATGGCAGCTGAAATGGCTTTCCACTGGGCACAGAGTGACAGGAAGCTTGGTATATGGAGGGAGAGCTATGTTTGCCCAAGGCCCCGAATGAGGTTCATGGTTCCAGAGCCATCTTTTGTGCTCAGATCAATGAATAACAGACATAGCCATGCCCACTGATTTCATCAATGTGTCTCCTAGCTTCTTCTTCTGGCCTGGTCTGTTTACCTTTCTGAGATTTTATTATTGGACAAGCACAAGTTCAAACTTGGGTCCTTTCAGTGCCTAGTCTACTGGCTTATTCAAGAAGAGATCTCTGGGGATTGGAATCTCAATATTCTGCTCTAGAAGACCTCCATTTGTGCCCCCAGAGACCAGAAGTACCTGAAAAGCATCATTCTGAGGAATGTGCAGCTGAGGTTTTGCCTTGAACTTTTCTCACTAATAAGGTTAATGATGTAATGACAGTCCCGACTATAGCTTTTGGTACTAAGCCCCTGTAGAAATGTAAGTAGATCAGTGGTAAGAACTTTTAGTGCATTCTCATTTTGAGCTCATAGAATGGGTGACTGATACATGCCCAGAGTTCAATTACACGAGAGGCTTGTTGCTGTACCTCTGATCTTTTGCATGAATTCACTAGTTTTCATGGTCCAAAGTGGCCGGGTTTGACATATCCAAGTCAAGGCTGGCTGACTTCCATTGGGGAGCTAGTGGAGAGAGTTATTTTCAAAGTTTAATATCATGTTTTCCTCTATAAAATAATATCTGTTAATTAAGGAAAAAATTAAGATTCTTATTTACAAATAAGTAGAAAGAATAAGTACAAATAAGAGAAGAAAATTATCCATAGTCCCACCACTTAAAGATAACCAGTTTTAGCATTTAGAGATACTTCTTTCCATTTTTTTTTTCTACTTGTGGATCTTTTTTTTTTAACACAGTGTGTTTGTACAATACACAGGATTTTTTCCTATTAACATTATGCTGTAAACACATTATTGAAAACTCTTAATAAATGTAATTTTAATAACTATACAATATTTTGTGGTAAAACTTATCTGACCTTTTCTATATATTGGGTACTTAAGTTGTTTTTGATTGTCTGTAATTATAAATAATATCATGATAAATATCTATGAGTATAAAACTTTTTTATTACTTAAGATTATTTCCTTAAATCAGAGTCCTAGCATTAAAATTACTGGGTCAGAAGGGATAGACATTTTATAGCTCTTAATCCATAATGCAAAGTGGAAATTATTTTGCTGGGGAAGAGGGTGGCTGAATGGTTATTCCATATTTCTAAGGCTTTCTTTTTTGTGTATTCATATACCAACCAAGGCACTATAAGATTGAGGCTTGCTAGATGTTAATTTTTCAACATTAAGCACTTGAGGTAGTGTATGAAATATTATTGCCCTTCAAAAGAGTGATATCTGTAAATAATATCAGGACCCTAAATCAAACATGCTTCAACAAAAAAGACCATTTTCTGGCTCATTAATTAAAACTCTAGAGGCAATATGCATTCAGGGATGGTTGCATCCAGGACCTTGATTTTTGTCTCCCTAACCTTTGGCTTTGTTTTATTCTCTACTGGACTAATTCTTAGGCAAGGTCTCCTCGTTTGCTCATAAGATTATTCTAGAAGCTCCATCTTCACTCTATCTTCCTAGCAGCTCTAGTGGAAAAAGCTTACCTCTTTCCCGGTAGTCTCAGCAAAATTCCAGAATGGAGACTTCTTGGCTCTGATTGGCTTAAAATGACTCACGTGACTGTGGCCTGGGGGTTATTACACTCTCCTCGGCCCAGTCTGGCTTACAGGCTTTTCCCTGCAGCTGGACAAGGACTCATCTTCACCTAAACCAACACTGACTGAGAATGGGAGAGACATAGCCCTCCCAGAGAGAATGAGGAGGGTGTTACTTGAAGACAGGGGATGAGTGCCAGCCAAAGCAAGAACAGCAAGTGTCCATTAAAAAGCAGTCCTCTTTCAGGGTGCTCCCTAGAACGCTTCCTCTAGAATAAGAACCTCAAACAAGGTATTATGGCCTTGCTAAAGATAGGAGCTGAGCCCTCGTGACCCTCTACAGGAATCACATGATCATTATCATCAGGTAAACAGACCACCATGGAAGCTATCTCTAGGAAACCAAACTCATTTCTTCCCTATTCATTTGGCAAATATTTATTTTAGCACGTACCATGTAGCATTTCAGCATTTATTTAGCTGCCAATGTCCTAGGTGCTGGGGACACAATGATTCCCATCCAATCTAACCTTCTGGTTTAACCTTTTGAATGTTCAAATGAATTGCCTGAGATGTCTCTGATGCACGCTGGCTGTCCATAGGCCACGTATATGTTTATTTACAATTGGAATGGCTCATTGCTGCTCTGGCTGGCTGGGCTATAATTTGCTCAGGCACTTAAGCTTACTATAAAAAAAAAAAAAAAAAAAAAAAACCAACACTGCTTCTTCACTAGCCTTAATTTGGCTGTTTTGTTTGTACTGGAGATTGTCTAGATGGAGCGAGCATTCAACTTAAATGCAGCAGAAATATAAAATAGGGCATGTGAAAGAAAAAGGTAAGAATTGCTAATAAATCCCCTCAAATGAAGAGTGACTTTTGGGGCGCCTGGGTGGCGCAGTCGGTTGGGCGTCCGACTTCAGCCAGGTCACGATCTCGCGGTCCGTGAGTTCGAGCCCCGCGTCGGGCTCTGGGCTGATAGCTCAGAGCCTGGAGCCTGTTTCCGATTCTGTGTCTCCCTCTCTCTCTGCCCCTCCCCCGTTCATGCTCTGTCTCTCTCTGTCCCAAAAATAAATAAACGTTGAAAAAAAAAAAAAATGAAGAGTGACTTTCAATTTGGCCCTTGAAGGTATTTGCATAACCTAATTTCCTGCCCCGGGATCTTTGCTGTTATCCATTCACATATGGAAAAATAGAGAATAGTCATTTGTGCTGTTACTTGAATAATAGTCATTTGTAATTTTACTTGAATGTGCCAACAAATTTTAGTCAGAAACGTCTCCCTAGAGCATTATATCCCCAAACTCTGTGACCAACAGAGGTATTGAAATTAGTGAATGCGTGCTCATTCATTCAGCAAACATTGATTGAGCCGTGTACCAGGCACTGTTCTGAGAGCATTCTTGAGCCAAACAAAGATACTGAGGTCAACAAATCAAGACGCAATACCTCTAAATTTGAGGAAGAGTCAGCAAAGCAAAGAAGACAAAGCCTTGTGGATGTGGAAGCAGAAGACCCTTCACTGTCACACCTCCTCCATGACCCCGGCCAAATGGCTTTGTCTTCCCGCCTTCATCCGGCTGATCTTGTAATTTGAGAGGCAGCGGCAGGAAAGGTAAAGAGGAGGCCACACTCTGAGCCGGTTAGAAGCTTATGTAATAACCTCTCCGAGGGTTGTGTTCTTTTCTCAGTTCCTCACTTACCAGCTGCGTGAGCTGGGGTGAGTTTCTTATCTCTGATCTCAGTGTTCTCAACTGTAACATGGGGTTTCAAAGAGACCTGTCTCCGAATGGTGTGTGAGAAACGCCTGAGATACTGCATTTAGAGAACCCAGCCTACTGCCTGCTGTGGAATGAGGTCTCATCGAATGTGACCTGCCACTTCTACCGTTACTGCTACTATTACAGTTGTAATCGTTGCCTTGGCTGACGTATCTATTTAGTGAGGCTTATAACGTACCAGGTACACTCTCGTGATGGGGATAGAGCCCTGAATAAACGGGAAGGTTCCTGCTGACAAGGAGCTTAAATTCTAGTGTAGAATTATTATTTATTACTCATAATAAATTAGTTAGCAAACGAGCGCATTGATCATATAAGTTCAGATAGTGAAATGTGCTCTGAAGGAGACAAAATGGAAAGCCATTACACACAGTGGCTGGAGATAGGGGAGTCTTTAGGTAGGGAGACATTTGGTGGAATATGTGAATGCTGGGAAGGCAGCAGTTGTGTCAAAAACCTGAAGGAGGGCTGTGGCTGACACCTAATTGTCACTTATTCCAGCTTCATTTGCAACAAATAATAAATAAACATCCCTTTTGAGAATGCCGATCAGGGGTTTAAGACAGAGAGCTCAGGTTAAACTTCAATGACCTGTAATACATTCAGAGAGGTATCTGATGCTAATACTTCTCTCTTCTCTCTGTGTCTTCTCTCCCTCCCTCCCTGCCTCCCTTTCCTTCCCTCCCTGTCTCTCTCCCTCTCTGCTTCTCTCTCCCTCCTCCCTCCTCCCTTCCTCCTCCTGCTCTCTTCCTCCCTCCTCCTCCTCCCTCCCTGAGCCCTCCCTCCTCTTCTCTCCTGCCCTTCTCCTGCCATTCCCTGCTCCCTCTTGACTTTGAGCTTTTAGGTTTTTGGTTCCCTCTGTCTGGAATTCCTTCTTTCTTACTGGAGGTCCCATCTTTACCTGCTGGCTAATATTTTACTCTTCCTTCAAGATTCAGAGCAGTTTGCGATTACTGTGTGAAGCTGTCCTGTTTCTGCTTTCCCCATCCTGTATCCTTTTCATCTCCCACCATTGAGTTCAGAACCTCTTCTATCTGCCCACATTATTCTACGGGATGATAGCTATTAATTTACATGTCCTTCTCCCTCAGTAGAACAGGAGCTCCTAAAGAACAAGTTCTGTGTGCTATTTATATCTGTGTCCAGGCAACTTCGCCCAGCACTGTCCAACAGAACTTTCCGTGATGATGAAAACATTCCATGTCTTCACTGTCCAACACAGTAGCCACAGAGGATTTTGAGCACTTGAAATGTGGCCAGTGCTAGTGAGAAAGTGAATTTTTAATTTAACTTAATTTTAATGAAGTTGAGATAGCCACATGTGGCTGATGGCCACCATATTATTGGACCGTGTAGATTAGCACTTTATGTAGCACACATCTGATGTCAAACAAATGACTCTTGCAAGAGCATACAGTTGCCGAACTCTCGGTTTTTTATATGATAGTAAGTTCTTGAAAGATCTATTAGTGCATTTTGTTTTTAATGACTTTGATCCCTTAAATCCATTAATACTTTCCTCTCATTTGATTCACTAGGTCAAAATAGTCACTTATTAATTCATTATCCTATTGTGGCTAAGCATATAAGCTCTGGGCTCAAACAGACCCGAGTCTGATCTAGATTCAGCACTTACCAGTATTACTAGTCATGTACCCACAGCCAAGTTATTTAACCTCTCTGGAACTCAGTTTCCTTATTTGCTAAATGGTAATATTAATAACAGCCAGATCAAGGTTATTTGTGCTGATTAAATGAGATAATGCATGGAGATTATTGAGCACATTGCTTGGCACATAGTTAGCATTCAAAACATTGAGCAACTGTTATGTATTCTTTCATTCGTGCAAATCACAGTTATTGAGCACCTACTATGTTCCAGATGCTATGCTAAGGGATTGGAGGTAAAACCCTTTCAAGATAATGAGAACAAAAATAGGAATATAAGCAAAATTGTGGATTCAAAATGACATGTTATAATATGAGCATCAACACCTTATGTTTTAACCAAAAAAAAAGTCTTACTGAAGTATTTTCTTTTCAAAGGGATAAATTTTATCCCAAATTATTTTTTTAAACCTACAGGCCCAGAATTTGCACCCACACCATTAAGCCCTTGATCTGTGTTTGTTAATTCATGCTTAGTCTGGGTCAACATTCTTTTTCATCATCAGGTAATGAATTTGTGTGTGGTATTAAGCTTTTATATCGTGAAATCCAGCTCAAAAAGGAAGATTTTTCTGCTCCTCAGAGGACTGTGTTTTCTGACTTTGATGTATCATTTATGCATCTCATCCATTATTGATGTGTTACAGCTTTTACACGAGGCACCAATCGTTTGAAATAAAAATAAAACTACATCGTCCTGATCTCTTTCTTGTCCATACTGTTTTTAGAGTACAAGAGATTCTTGTGTTCTGCAGAATTCACTTTGAAGCCCCTTTTCTTTGAACGCAAATGGCAGGAGGGGCCCCAAACAACCCGGTCTTTCCTATTTCATGGAAGAGCTGCGTGCACGTGTCTAATTTTAAATTCTGAAGTGCAAATGTCATGTAATGAAAGTATCAGCAGTTACTTAAATGTGGTTAAATATGGAAACTCAGCATAAAGTCGATGTTTATTTGCAGACGGTGACAGTGATAAGGGCAGGAGCCTTCCTGATAAGTGGCTTTCAGCCACTGTTAATCGGCTGATGGATGGATTGGTGCGAGGCTGGTCACAAGGAAGCTCTCATCCTCTGTAATGGAACTCGCTCATCCGTCTAGTAGAGGGAGGCAGGGAGGAAGGGAGGGAGAGAGAGGGTGAGAGGGAGAGCGAGCGAGCAAGCAAGAGAGAGAGAGAGAGACAGAGACGGAGAGAGGCCATGTGCACAGTTGATTCCATTATTCTGCCCAAAGCAACCTCTATTGCTAGTGAGAGGAGGCAAATATCAGGAAACTTTGACCCAAATCAGAATAGAAACTTTAAGAGAGATCCTGGCAGTCATCTAATCCAACCCCTGGATTTTTAGATGAGGAAATTTCCATGCAAGAAATTGCACCAGCATTTATTAATCAATTCACATGTATTTACTTTCCGCTTAAAACCTACAGCTGGCTGCATAGTGCCCTTAAGGCAATTCTTTAGTAAGACATCAAGGCCCTTTATGGACTGCATTCTGCCTCTCTTTCTTTCATTCCTCCTCATTCATGCTACACTTCCACCAGAGAGTTCCAGTACTTTGAGCTTCTTGCTTGGGCAACTTCTGTTGAAGCTTTAGAGGGCTGCTTGGATGCCACCTCCACAAAGGTTTCCCCAACTCCCTAAGTCTGGGATAGGTATGCTGTCATCTCTGTTCTTTTTCCTCTCATAACAGCTGCCTGTCATGTTAATCTGTTTACTGTCTGTCTCTCTTACTTGAGCAGGAGCTCTTTGAGTGCCAGGACATCATCTCATCATAACTGTATCTCCAGGACTTTGCAAGGTGCCTGGCACATAGTAGGTGCTCATTAAATATCTGATGATGAAATGGAGTGTCTCATTATATTATATGGCAACCACTCGAGCAGACACTAGAAACATAAAACTGAGTAAAACACAGTTTCTGTTCTGGAATAAGTCCAGTTAATTCATTCCATTTATTCATGTCTCTGCCTACATATGACATTTTGCCAATGTGTCACATTTGAACTAGTCACATTTCTTGGTTTTGAGAAAAGTTTAGCTAGACACTTGAAATTCCCAAATTTTCAAACAATGCTTAATAATATCACTACTGCTAGAAATCTGACAAAAGGAACCTCAGATAATTTGACCCCAATTAAGCGGCGCTCTGACAAGTGACAAGAAACAAGCTCATATTTGTTGTTCAAAAGAACCACTGCCAGGGTAATCCCACAGCTAGTAATTATTCTCTCTCATACCAGCTCAGGTGACAGGCAGGAATGAGAAATAAGAGACCAGTAGAATGTTAGGACTTGAAGAGAATTTGCAATCACTTAGCCCAGCCCCCTTCTCTTACAGAAGAGAAAATGGCAGACTGAAGAGAATAAGTGATTGGTTCAACGTCAAGTGGCTGGTTCATGGGTGCCTTGGGCTTCAGAGCTCCACGGGCCATACTCCTTCTCTGACGAGGTACCATTCAGAACCATGACTCCAAATCTCCCCGTGCCAGATCATTCGTCTTCAGACACACACCTGGCTGTGGTGGTGGGCATTGGCTTTTTGGGGCTGCTCAACAGTCTTTCTGCTTGGTAACAGTGCTCTAATTTTTATTTGGAAGCCTGTCTCTCCCACGCATGAGGAAGCTGACATCACTTCAGCTTCGGGTGTGCATCCCGACTGACTTAAGTCAATCAGCATATTCCACCTAACTCTCTGGTTTTCAGTCTGAGTAGAAAAATCAAGAGAGCTCCCCATTGATTCAGACTTAACAAAGATGAGCCCCCTTAAAAAGCCCCTAGGCACTGGGCTCATAAGGGTTTCCTGATACCGGGACAGGGTGAGATCCATGAGCAGGGGCTGCTCTTGGAATAGAGGAATGATTTATAAGTGCCAGCAGGGCCCCTCACTGGCTGCTGGAAGGCCATTTCCATCAAAGACAGAAAGAACAAAGTCAGGTAGAGACACTCCTTGTTCTGGCCATCAGCTCTAGGACACTCACTCTGTTCCACTCACAGTCTAGGGAAGCCTATTTACTACCATGTTTCAGCCAACAATTTCTGTTTACAAGTAGTCTTCAGTTCCCAGCCCCCAAATCAAGTATTTAATTAAAAAAATGAGTTAATCAATCCATGCAAATTATTAGTTCACGGTGCCAGATACCATGTAAAGAATGATGTAAAAAGCTGGCTGGCCCTTCCAATGGCTGTAGACACTGGCCATCAAGCATTTTTCTCAGGCAATTTATTTTAGTTCAGAAAACATTTATGGAGTACCTGCTGCATACCAAGCCTGCATGAGGAAGTGCAGAAACGAATAAGATATACTCCTGGTCTTGAGGAGTTCATGTGGTCTAATTGGAGAGTCAGACAGATAAAAAGAGTTACTGACTTCTCATCATGACCTGAAGCCAGTGTTCTGGTCAGATGCAACCAAGAACCTTCCCTGTCTAGGGAGCCTCTGGCTTCAGCTAGGCTCTATTTATTCCATTTCCAAGAGTATCACGAATTTTATTTTTTTATTTTATTTTATTTTATTTTATTTTATTTTATTTTATTTATTTTATTTTAACATTTATTTTTGAGACAGAGAGGGACAGAGCATGAATGGGGGAGGGGCAGAGAGAGAGGGAGACACAGAATCCGAAGCAGGCTCCAGGCTCTGAGCTGTCAGCACAGAGCCCAACGCAGGGCTCGAACTCACGGACCGTGAGATCCTGACTTGAGCTGAAGTCGGATGCTTAACCCACTGAGCCACCAAGGCGCCCCCAAGTGTATCACGAATTTTAAAAAATTGTTTTGAAAAGGAACAGTGCCCCTTGGAGGTTAAGGGCTGAGGACCATTGCTGTTATTTCTTGCTAACGAGAGACAATTCCAGGGACCCAGTGTGTATTTTTAAAAACAAGACTAAATAATAGGTTGGGGCTATTTCCGTAGAGCTGCCGTGATGCTAATAAAGAGAAATCCTGGCGAGCCTGGGTAGTGGAAGATGTAGGACCTGGCAGGGGCCATGGCACCACAAACAAGAACTGTTAAACCCCAAACAAAAATACGATGAGCAACAAGGGCTCTCTGGGACAGCTGCCAGCCAGTTGGTACCAATAGAATCAGAAAAAGGCCTGTTGAAAGTGTATTTAAAAGTTCCTAGTGACTCCAGGTTACTAGAATGTACAAGCCTCCAGTTTAAGACAGATCAGTTCTGCGGATGTAATGTACAGCATGGTAACAATAGGGAATGATACTGTTTTTATATTCTAAAGTTGCTAAGAGAGTAGACCTTACACATTCTCATCATAAGAAAAAAAATTATAACCGTATGTGGTGATAGATATTAAGTAGACTGTGGTGGTCATTTCACACTAGACAGATTGTATCATTACATTGTACACGGAAACTAATACAGTGTTATGTGCCAATTATATCTCAGTTAAAAAAAATTTTTAAAGAAGTTTCTAGTGACCCTATGAGAGTTGCCACTTTTTAAAAAGGTACACTGAAAGCCCACTCTGTTAGCTATTTTAGATGTCAGTTACTTCATTGAATGTTCGTTAACCATCCTTGAAGTGGGTACGGCTGTCTATTCCACAGCCTGGAACAGTGAAGAAAGGTTTGTTGGGAGGCATGTGGGAAGGAAACGCGAGGCTGCTGTAACAGGATCCCACTGACCCTGTGCCGCAGGTAGAAATGAGGTAAACTCCCAAGGCTAGGGGTAAGTGTCAGAGGTATACACGTGCTTGTAGATCTCTTAAAATTTATTATTTCTATTGAGAGAGAAAGAGAAAGAATCCCAAGCAGGCTCTGCACTGTCAACACAGAGCCCGACGCGGACTCGAACTCACGAACCGTGGGATCATGACTTGAGCCAAAATCAAGAGTCACAGACCTAACCAACTGAGTCACCCAAGTGGCCCTTGTAGACTTTTTTATTGGGAAACATATCACACATAAATATGTGCATTATGTATATGTTGTTTAAAAAGTAATGATAAAACAAACCCTCTTATAGTTATCATCAAGCTTCATGTTGTTACCATTTTGTTTGAGGTCTGGTCTCTTGTTCCTTTTCCTTTGTCATCTATATATGTATATATTATTTAGTTTTGCCTGTTGTTTTTTTTTAACAGAATGATGCATTATATATTCTCCCGTGATTTAATACTTCAACATTATGTTTTAGTGATTCATCCAAATTGATTCATGTAACTGTGGTTTATTCAATTTTACTGCTACATGCTTTCCAATATATGAATATGTCACAATTTATTTATCCATTCTATTGCTGATGGGAATTTGGATTGTTTCTGGCTTTACTAACAGTGCTTTACTAACATTATGAACGTTGATGTGTATATCTGTGGGTGCACATGTGTAAGAGCTTTTCTGGGGCAAATACCTCCAGTGGAATTGCAAGCTTCCACTATATGCATGTGTTCAGCTTGATAAAGCCAAAGAGACTGTTTACCAAAGAGACTGTACCAATTTTCATACCCAGAATCCGTGGATGAGAGTTTCCATTGTTCTCCAACCTCTCCATCTTGATATTGAACAATTTGTAAATTTTTGCCATTCTCATGAGTCTAAAATAGTATTTTGTTATGATGTTAATTTGCATTTACTGATTACTAAGTTTAGGCATCTTTTCATATGTTTATGGGACTTTTGTACTTTTTTTTTAATTTTATTTTTTATTTTTTAAAATTTACATCCAAATTAGTTACCATATAGTGCAACATGGACTTCCTTTTCTATGAAATGTGTGTTAAACCTATTGGCCTATTTTTCTTTTGAGTTTTCTTTTCCATATTAATTTGTAAGAGTGCTTTGTATTTTTTGGATACTAATTGTTTGTTAGTTATATGTGTTGTAAATATATTTTCAGATTAAAACTTTCTTTTCATTCTCTAGAGGGAATTTTTTTCCTTGGTGGTCAGAAGTTTTTATCTTAAAACTTTTTATTGTAAAATATTGTCAAACTTAGAGAAAGGCTATAAAATTAATATAAAGATCTTCCCACAGATCCAAATGTTAATAGTTCACCACGTTTCATGATCATTTGATCTATCTTCTATTTTTCCCCCTATATTGTAAATAGCATCTTTAAAAAGTATGTATTCCAACTTACTGTTGGTGTTCAGAGGTGCAATTGACTTTTTTACTATGGTGTTTGCATCTAGAAGCCTCGCTAAACTCTCAAACTCTAAAATTTTTGTAAAATTTTTCAATGCTTATTTATTTTTGAAGGAGGGAGGGAGAGAGAGAGAGAGAGAGAGAGAGTAAGCAGGGGAGGGACACAGAGAGAGGGAGACACAGAATCCAGAGCAGGCTCCAGGCTCTGAGTTGTAAGCACAGAGCCAGATGCAGGGCTCGAACTCATGGATCGCGACATCATGACCTGAGTTGAAGTCGACGCTTAACTGACTGAGCCACCCAGGCGTCCCTCAAACTCTAAAATTTCTATAGATTGATACGCTTTTTAGGTAAATAATGAAATTATCTGCAATTAAGGACAGTTTTGCTTTGTTTCTAGTCTTTATCATGCTGTGTTTCACTGGTGATGCCTTTAGTCCCTCGTTGAATAGGTATGTTGATAATGGCCATTCTTGTCTTGTTCTTCATCTTAAAGGGAATATTTTCAGCATTTCATCATTATGAATGATACTTGTGGTAGTCTTCCTCCCTTCCTTCCTTTCTCTCTCTCTTCGTTCTTTTCACTTTTTGATAATGTCTATTATCAGGTCATGGAAATTTCTTTTCATTCCTTATTTGAGAAGATTTTGTTAAAAAAGTCCTGAATGGGGGTGTCTGGGTGCTCATGTGAGTGTCCAACTCTTGATATTGGATCAGGTTGCAATCTCACTGTGGTGGAGTTGAGGCCAGCGTTGGGCTCTGTGCTGAGTGGAATCTGCTTGGGATTCTCTCTCTCCCTTTCTCTCTGCCCCCCTCCCCCTCTCATGCTCTCTCTCTCTCTCAAAATAAATAAACTTTTAAAAAGTCCTGAATAGATACTAATTTTTATTGAATGCTTTTCTATCTCCTTGTGATCTCTCCTTGTGGTCACCCAGTGTGGCAGCTTTCAGGCAGTTGAACTTCTACCAGAGGCTTCCAGAGCAAGTGTCCCAAGAGAAACTGGTCCAAGCTGCATTGCTTTTTCGAGCCTAGCCTTGGACGTCATATGGCCCCACTTTTGCTACATCCTGTCTGGTGAGGAAGCCAAAGCAGACTCAGGGAGAGACTTCATCTTTTGATGGGAGAAGTGACAAAGCATTTGTGACATGATTTAAAAGCACCATACTTAGACTAGTCCTACAAAATTCTTTCAGGAGTGCTTCCTCTGTTTCTTATCCCCTGGAGAATTTATATAAGATTAGAATTCCTATTATTCCTGAAAATTTCAGTAGTGCTAACCTATAGCACCGTCTGCAATAATTCCTTTGTGAGGCTATTTTAAACCACTTATTAAATTTAAAAGAACAGTTACAAGACTCTTCTTCTTTTCATTGCTTTTTGAGTCAGTTTTAATAAGTAATATTTCTCTGGGGATTTGCCCATTCCATCTAATTTTCAAAATTTATTAAATTAGATTCTACGGTGGGCAGAATAATGGCCCTTCAGACATATCCATGTCCCAATCCCTGGAACCTTTGAAGGAAGATGTTACCTTACTTAGCAAAAGGGTCTTAGCCGGTGTGATTAAGTGTAGGGACATGGAGATGAGAAAATGATCTTGGGTATCCAGGTGAACCCAGTCAAATTACATGGACCCTTAAAAGCAGAGAATCATTCCCAGCTTTGGTTAGAGAGAGACACAATGATGAAAGTCAGAGAGCTGTGACAGGAGAAGGACCTGACCCACAATTGCTTGCTTTGAAGATGGAGGAGGGAGGTCAGGAGCCAAGGAATGTGGGTGGCCTCTAGAAGTAGGAAATGGCCCTCGGCTGACGTCCAGAAACTTCAGTGAGCAAGGAAACAGGTCCTCCCCTAAACTTTCAGAAAGGGATGCACTCCTATGGATACCTTGATGTAAGCCCAGTGAGACCTTTGTCAGACTTCGGACCTTCAGAGCTGTAAGATCATATATTTGTGTTGCTTAAGCCACTACATCTGCAGAAATTTGTTATGGTGGCAATAGCAAACTAATACAAGTTGTTCACATCTTATTTTTGCTTAGTTTCTGTAAGATATACGGCTCCATCCCACTTGTATTGCTAATATTGCTTACTTGGGTTTTCTCTCATTAATCTTGCTAGAGATTTGTCTATATTATTCTTTTTTTTTTCCAAAACCACAACTTTTGCTTTGATGATTCTCTATACCTATGTTTGTTTTGCACGTTAATTTGTGGCTTTATCTTTATTGTTTTATATCTTCTATTTTCTTTGGTTTATTTTTTTAACTGCTGAATTTTGATTTGTGGTTTCTTCATTTTGGAATGTTCTTTTTTATCTAATGTAAGCATTGTATAGCCATAAATTTCCCTATAAGTACAACTTTAGCCGAATCCAAGTTTTTATACATAGTATTTTTACTATGTTACATCTTAATTCTTTTTTCATTAAAAAAATTTTTTTAATGTTTATATTTGTTTTTGAGGCAGAAGGAAACAGAGCATGAGTGGGGGAGGGGCAGAGAGAGAGAGGGAGACATAGAATCCAAAGCAGGCTCCAGGCTCTGAGCTGTCAGCACAGAGCCTGATGTGGGGCTCAAACTCTTCAACCCCAAGATCATGACCCGAGCCAAAGTCAGACGCTCAACCGACTGAGCCACCCAGGTGCCCCAATTTTCTTTTTTTTAAGTTTTCTTTATTTATTTTGAGAGTGAGGGAGAGCAGAGAGAGAGAGAGAATCTCAAGCAGGCTCCATGATGTCAGGGCAGAGCCCAACACAGGGCTCGATCTAGTGAACCATGAGATCATGACCTGAGCTGAAATCAAGAGTTGGATGCTTAATTGACTGAGCCACCCAGGTATCCCATATCTTAATTACTTTGTAGAGCTAATTATTGTTTCTTCTTAAAATTTTTTTTAAATATTTATTTATTTTTGACAGAGAGAGAGGGAAAGGGAGAAAAAGTGTGAGCAGTGTAGGGACAGAAAGAGGGAGACAGAGGATCCAAAGCAGGCTCCATTCCCTGAAGGCAAAGCCTGGTGTGCGGCTTGAACTCACGACCCATGATCTGAGCTGAAATCAAGAGTTGGCCACTTAACCAACTGAGCCACCCAGGTGCCCTGAGTATCTTCTTAGATATATGAGTTATCTGAGAAATGTAATTTTTAAATACATAAACAAATAAGATTACTATAGTCATCTTTTTGTTTTCTTCTAAAAAAAATGTCTAACTTCTAACTTACTGTCACTTCTCAACTCTGCCATTTTCACACACACACACACACACACACACACACACACACACAACTTAGCCATAGAACATACATAAATAAATAGGCAGGTCTGTGTTCCAATAAAACTTCATTTACAAATACACATGGAGAGCTGGATTTGGTCTATGGGCTATAGTTTGCTAACTCTTGCTTAAGGACCTCTCTCTACTCATGGCCTGTTTCACAGGGTCACCAGGACTTCTGTGCATGATGGCTAGAACTCACAGCATTATTCCTACCGTGGTCTATTGGGCAAAGCAAGTCACAAGGCCAGCCTAGGTTCAAAGGGTAAGGAAATAGACTCTACTTTTTGAGGGGAGAAGCTGCAAAAAAATTGTAGCAATATTTGATCTCCACTGGTATCTAAACTGTCTTACTGATAGATATAGAGTATTATATACATATTATAATTAATAGACTATTTTTAGAGAGGTTTAGGTTTACAGAAAACTGAGTAGACAGCACAGAGAGTTTCCATGTACCCCTCTTTCCCCACCCCCTCACAGTTTTCTCTGTTACTAACATCTTGCTTAATGTGGTAAATTTGTTGTAACTGATGAACCAATATTGAAACTTCATTATTAACTAAAGCCCACTGTTGTGTTGTATAGTTCTATGGGTTTTGACAAACGCACAATGTCATGTAGCCACAATTTCAGTATCATACAGAAGAGTTTCACAACCTGAAAAATCCCCTGTGTTCCACCTAGACATCCCTGCCTCTCTCTGAGTCCCTGGAAACCACTGATCATTTAATTGTCCCCATAATTTTGCTCTTCTCAGAATGTCATACAGTTAGAATTATATAGTATGTAGCCTTACAAATTGGCTTTTAAAAATGATTTTATTTATTTATTCTGAGAGAGAGAGAACATGAGCAGGGGAGGAGCAGAGAGAGAGGGAGAGAGAGAATCTCAGGCAAGCTCTGTGCTGTCAGTGCAGAGCCCAGCGTGGGGCTCGATCTCATGAACCACAAGATCACAACCTGAGTAGAAATCGAGTCAAGCGTTTAACTTACTGGCACCCCTCAGATTGGATTTTTTCACTTAGAAAATGCAGTTAAGGTTCCTCTGTGTATTTTTGTAGCTTAATAGTTCACTTCTTTCTACTGCTAAATAATATTTCATTGTATGACTGTACCACAATTTGTCTATCTATTCACCTATTGAAGGGCATCTTGGTTGCTTCAAGGTTTTGGCAATTATGGGTAAAATTACTGGAAACACTTGTATGCAGGATTTTTTGTGTATGTATGTTTTCAACTTAGTTGGGTAAATACCTAGGAGACAATTGTTGGATCACGTGGTAAGGCTATGTTTAGCTGTAGCTTTGTAAGAAACTGCCAAACTATCGTTCAAAGTGGCTCTAACACTTTGTGCCATTTTTGTTTGGGTTCCACAAGCAACGAATGAGAGTTCTTGTGCTCCACATCCTGGTCCATATTTGGTATTGTCAGGTTTTGTCTGTTTCTTTTTAACCTTTCTAGTAAGTGTTTTGTGGTATCTCTACCATCTTGGTCAACTCCTGTCACTGTTGGTTTAATCTGAAATTCCATAACGACATATGATGTTCAGAATGTCTTCATATGTTGACTTGCCACCTGTATATCTTCTTTGGTGAGGTATTTGTTTAGGTCTCTTGACCATTTTCTTCTTGTTGAGTATTAAGCGTTCTTTGTTTTTCTTGGATTGAAGACTCTTTATCAGATATGTGTTTTCCAATTATCTTCTCCCAGTCTGTGATTTGTCTTTTCATTCTCTTAAGGGATAATATGTTTAAAAAATATAATAAGATTTTCTCTTATAAATTTCTGTGCTTGTGACATCCCCCTATTATACCAGGGGTGTCTATTAGCCTTGAAGATAATTGACCTTGTTTGAGAAGATTGCAAAACAAAGAGTCAGTTTCCATTTTTGACTTTCGAAATGAGATTTTTGAGTCTCTAACAAGGCCGTAATTTTGAAGCCAAGCTTTGTTGTAAAAAAAAAAAAATGATTCCTAGAATCTGTAAGCTCCTATGAATATACTGAGTCAAGCCTAGAGACTGTGAATAATAAGACCTAACATCAGCCACAAGTGGAAATCAGGACATGGTGCAAAGGGAGTTCCTGACACATAGGAAAAGGCAAGAAAACCTCACCACCTCTGACTCTACTACAGCTAGGGAAGGAGATGAATGGGAAGGAATGGTCCCTTTGCTCAGTTTCTCTCTATCTCCATGCTACTCCAACCTGCCCAATGCACCTCTTTTCTCCCTCTTACCATATGCACACACCCCCACCCACCCAGTGATGGAATTGATGCCATTATAGAGGAATAGATGAAATAGTTCTGTCTATCCATGGGCACACACTGAGGAAAGGCCACATGAACCCACAATGCTGTCCATGGGCTAGGAATCGAACTCTCGCCAAGGAGCCAAATCTGTGGGCCTCTTACTCTTGGACTTCCCAGCTTCCAGAACTGTGAAAGATAAATGTCTGTTATTTAAACAACTCCGTCCATGATGTTTTGTTATAGCAGCTCAAGCTAACTAAGGTAAGAGTCTAGCAGGGTGCTTGGTTCACAGTGGGTAGTCAGCAAATGTTTGTGGATAAATGAGTGAATGAATAAATAAATGAATACATCGATATCCTTTCCTTTCTTATGGTAGGGGTATTTCTGTCTATAGGACTGAGTCTATGGTTTGTGTTTTAAAATGTAGGTTTTATTATTATTCAGATATGGTGGGGCCGGCAGATCAGGAGATGACTGCCATTGAAAAGATAGTTTGTTATACTCACAGACCTCAAGAGGAGAGGGCACATCATACCACACTACAGGGGACCATAGGGGGAAGCACCAAAGAGGGCAGAGGGAGTGAGGGGAAACATGGGCAAGAGCCTTTATTGTGGTTTCCACAGGAAGGAACAGGCAAAGCAGAGCATATAAGTTTAAGATTGGCTAGTTTGAATAATTTTGGCAGGCTCCAGGCATAGAACACCTGTCCTTAATTGGCTGGTACCTGGGCCTGGGGTGATTAGATCAGGGCAATGGTGGCCCTAAGTGTGAGAGCCCAATAAAGGAGGTGGTTGGCAATGTGGGCTCTGCAATGGTTGGTTTGCATATGAAATTGTGCTTGTAGGTGAGTTCTTTACTGTCTTCTTTATTGTCTAACCCTGGGAGGGACAGTCCCTGTAGGGTCCTCAAAGCCCCAAGATATCAAAACATCAAATACAGAAACTGGAAAATGTGTTATGACACCTTGACGATCAGGGAACCCTCTCTTCTGGCTCTCTTGGAGGTAGATCTGTGACCACTGGGAACTTTCGTGGCCTGTCTTGTCCAGATTTGTCAAGATCACATCTTATCATGACATCACCCTTTTTCGTGTCCATGTTTGACACATTTTATTTTTTTCATTCATTCATTCATTCATTCATTCACTCTCTCATTACTGAGCACTTGCTATGAGCCAGGCCCTGTGTCAGATAGGTCTTGGCAGCTTGGTCAGAGAGATAGTCTAGGAATCAAATAAAATCCCTTCCTGCATGGTCAGTGCTCTAATGAAACTCTCAGTACAATTATCTTCAGAGGCTTCTTACCCTTACCCTTATCTTGTGGGTAGCAAGGTACCTTGATCTCAAGCTTAGTGATATCTGTAGAGGCAGTTTTATTTTGCATAATGGAAGATTTATTTTTTTTTCAACGTTTATTTATTTTTGGGACAGAGAGAGACAGAGCATGAACGGGGGAGGGACAGAGAGAGAGGGAGACACAGAATCGGAAACAGGCTCCAGGCTCTGAGCCATCAGCCCAGAGCCTGACGCGGGGCTCGAACTCACAGACCGCGAGATCGTGACCTGGCTGAAGTCGGACGCTTAACCGACTGCGCCACCCAGGTGCCCCTGGAAGATTTATTTTTAAGCAAAGAGGGGGCCTTTCCTCAGTCTGAGAGTTTTGTCTTTTTTGTGACTTTCAAGGGTAACTTTCAGATTGACAGTTTAACATCAGGGCTTTCAGAGTCAAGGCTGGGACTTTAAATAGTATGAAGACCCCAATGGTTAGACTCACAGGGGCAATCTGAATATTGATCACAAATTTTCAAATGGCTTTGGGAAGTGCAGCATGATATTAGGAGAGATTTCCAATTAGTCTGGGCTGTTCAAAGCAGCCATATGTCTGGGAAAGAGAATGCATTAGAATTTTCCAAAGGGCTTTCTCTCCTGAAACAGAGAACATAAATGGTAGTGGGGGAAAAAAAATCAAAGTTACTGAATATGGAAATCACCACTTTGGGGTTTATGAGAACCACATCCTGCTAACTCCCTGCTATGCAAAGGAGCTTTCAGAGGTAATGAGGCAAGTTCCAGAGTTTCAAATGTCTGCATTGCTTTATACTTACATGAACTCTCGTCCTCGTCCTCCTGCTGGTAGGCTACATGTTTGGCCCTGGCAGAGATGGTGTCTGACATCTCCTTCTAGTCCCCTGGGGAAAAAGCCTTGCACACAGCAGGCACTTAATGTACTCCGGTGGGACTGAACTGAAGAGAAGAGACTCCCCAGGGAGGCATAGGGACGCAAAAGGCTTTCCCTGTAATCTCTTACTCTGCTCTGAGTTAGAGACAGAACAGCCTGTCTGAGGCTAGGGCTCAGCCTCCTTCCCTTTGGATGTGGAAAGAAACTAGCTCACCATGTGCCTGGTCCTGCAATAAGCACCTTACAGCACCATGTCCTCAAACGTCTCAATAACCCTTTGTAATTGGTATTATTACCCCATTTTACAGATGGGAAACTGGAGGTTTGGAGAATAAGCTCTCCTGGGTGGTTTTCATTTGAAAGGTTTCTGAGGTCCCACCTGGCTACTCTACCAGCCTGGAAAAGCCATCTTTATTGAAGTATTAGATGGTTATGTGGACACACGGCACTCAGAAAAGCTTTCATTTTATCAAGCAGACTAAGAAGAGAGAGCTTTCCAGCCCATCAACCCAGAGACACATTTATCAGAATGGCTGATTCCTTGGAGATGTAAAACAAATCCTAAGGGTTGTATAAGGGGGGAAGACCCAACAGTCATCCCTCCCTTCCCTGCTTCTCTAACTGGCAGAGCCACCATCAACCATAGCCGGAGCAGAAAATTCCAACAACTCACTTCCTAGCCTCTCTTGCATCTAGGAGTCACCATGTGAGCTGCTCTGGTTAATGAGATGTAAGGTGAGATCTCCCAAGGGGCTTGTGAATAAGATTTCCTCCGTGGTAAAGACAGTGACCATCAAGGAAAAGTCTCCCTTCAGCTCCTTCATGCTTTGAACAGTGTCATGTGATGATGGAATATCTTGATTGTTTTTGTGGTTATGAGTAACCAAATATGTATGTTCTAAGGATGCCTGAGTGGGCAGATGGATGGAACATGGGTTCTTAGTGACATCATTAGTGATTAGGGTCACTTACCTCAGACTTCCTTTTTTGGTGTGATGATGAAATGACTTTATTGTTTAAGGTATTGTTTGTCGAACAATTATTATGAATTATTCTGAATTGAGTCTTCTGTTAAGCATTGTCAGAAAGCACTCTGACTTTTGAAATTGTGGAGAAGAAAATATATGCAGTGACAAGTCCTGAATAATAACACTGTTGTGGAGAGGGGCAGAGATTGAAAGTGGGGAGAGAGCCGCAAGGCCAAGGTCAAGATCAGAGTGCCCAGGGCACTGAAGCAGAGGGTGATGAGGATGTCAAAGGAAAACAAATCTGGACTCAGCTAGGGAGAGACATTAATTGAAGAGACTATTGCAATAAGGGGAGGCTGATTACTGCCATACACAGGTTGCTCTGACCATGGGATTAATAAGTGTCCCCATAGTCAGGTAGAAAGGAATTTGCTTTTATAGGAAGAAATAAAGCCAGAAAGAACACAGTGCAGGGGAATGGGGTGAGAGGGTTGTGTTATGGGACAGTTGTTCAGGGAATGTTTTTCCCTGAGGTCAGCCGGTTCTCTGGCAGATCCTTAAATTAAGGAAGAGTTGTTCCATGTTCGAATTCTCGAGTGTGGGCCAAAGTTCAGGGACCTGGAGGAAGAAGAGAAGCCTGATTAAATTTGCGAGGTCAAGTTGGCAGGCATTTTATCCAGACTGGTCAGTGGGGACAGTTCAACTAATCATGTATGAGACAAAGCATGGATGTGAAGGGTGGGAGTCTGACCTTGTCGCAGGTTAACAAGGGGGTCATCTGTGAATCCTATCTAAGTTACATGCAGTGAGCCATTTACTGGAACACAAAAGCACGGTGCAGGGGAGTGGATTTCTTAACTGTCATTGTTTTCCAGGGGCACAGAAGCAACATAGTCAAGAAACTTAAAAGGTAAGATCAGACCTCAGGGCAGAGTTAAAGCGGCCACTGATCTATCCCAAAGTATCAGCCCCCTCCCATGTGCCAGGCACTGTGCTAAGGGATCCAGGGAATGCAGAGATGATTCAGACACAGTTCTCTCCAGGATCAGAGCAAGGGAGAGAAGATACGGACACAAATACCTGCAGGAGGTCTCATAAGGCCTGTGGTCTGCCGCACGTAGTTTTCCATACATTCAGATTCTATTTTCTTTGGGGACCACCTCAGCCTTGCAGATTGCCTTGCAGCAGACCCATGAGCTCTGGGTCCATAGGTAAAACCCAAGAGCATCAAAAGCAGAAAAAGGAGAAGTTTTCCAGAATTTGAGCCTTCAGTCTCAAAGCATTTAAAAGGATTAAGCAGTTCAGCATCAACCCCCCAAAAACCTCTCTCAGAGATGCTGAGTCCCGTTTTTTCTTTCTTCCATTGAAGAACATCTGGAAAATCTCACCTGAGTCCTTATGCGTTAGCCTTGGTGGAGGCAGGTATAGAGATTCTCATTATTCAAGCAGGAAGTCGGCTGCCTTGAGGGGTGCAGTCACTTTAGTTGGGTAACAAAGAAGACCATTGCTGAGACTCAAGAAATGCATGTGTCCTCTTACTCTGGTTTATGTTTCTCCGGGCCTTTTACCAATGCCTAAGCAATGGCCTTTCCGAAGGTGGCTAGAGGCAGCCGGGGTTAGGGTGAAGTTGGGCAGAAAATGCAAAGCCAAATGCTGCTCCCCAGAAGAGAGGGGGGCAATAACATAAACATTAAATTTCAACTTAGTCCACAAAACTGAAGTTAAAGGCCTGAGCCCTTTGTCTGGGGCACTATCGTTTACAGTCCTGAGTGACACAGCTGAAAGATGGTGTCACATGTCAGAAAGGATGGGCCTACATATAGCCATAAGAAAACCCTCTGAATATCCCATTCAAAATAAATTTTTTTCAGTTATCACCAGAAACTTCCTAGACTATGCAGGCTCCTTAGAGTGCTACAGGTATTTGGCTTTGAAGGGAACACAGGCTGATTGCAATTTTTCTCCTTACACTTGACTTTCCCCCAGGTTGCTTGGCTGACTTTATACTGCATACCTTTGTTTTTTCTTCCTTCCCATTCTCACTCCTTCCTCTAGCTCCAGCTCCTCAGACACGATGGCTGAGACTGCTAATTATTTCTCAATATGCCTTCTCCTCTTCTTTCTTCAGGAGAACTCGCAAATTTTTGCTGAGGATGTCGCTACTCGGCTGAAAACTACCCTTTCATCAGTTTCCTCTTCTCTGAAATGGATACAATAATTCTTGCTTGGCTATTTTGAGAATCAAACAAGATCATATATTTACAGAGAAGCATAGTATGAATGAAAGAGCCAGAAGATCTGGATGAATCTCATCTGCCATTAACCTACTGAGTTCCTTGGGTAAGTCACTGCACTTCTCTGGGCCCGTTGCCTCATCTGTCAAATGAAGACATTTAGACTAGATTAGGTCATCTAGATGTTTTCCTGCTCAGACATTCTATGGTTTGGAAAAATCAGGCTATAATATAATGAAGAGTCAGACTTTACAGCAGCATTTTGCCTGTGCTGCCTTGGCTGGCACTGGTTCCTGAGAGATGATTACGTGTGTTACTTCCCAACTCCGTGGTCAGTGAGGTTGAACTAGACAGGGCAGCTTGAACTAGGCTATGATGGGAATATTTACACCACAGAAATCGGCAAACACTATAAAACAGGGGCTTTCTCACCTTCAACAGAGAGCTGGCTGTAAAACATTTACCAGCATATTATTTACTACAAGGAAAGAAAAATAAAGTTTCTGTATGTGTTGCCACTCAAAGTAGTCAACATCCCTAGTAAAACTTATGATAATATGCACGTCGGTGTCTATAACATACAGGGGACTGAGAGGCAAGAATTAGAAGTTACCTGACTTGGATCCCAGGTGCCCTGGTCCAGCTCCAGGTTGCAGTAAATGGGCCCCTTGTGGCATGAAGGAGTTAATACCTCTCCCTTGGTGACCAACTTACCTGGCCTTGTTGTGCTGTTGCTACCTCAGATGTGCCATTTTGTAATTTAATTAAAACCGGAGACTTGAGATAATGGGCTCGTGGTGCCTTCTGCCCCACCCTGGGTGGGAGTTGGGCCCCGGGGGATCAGGAGGAAAGATCTTCCAAGATATCAAGTGATCAGGAGTAGTCATTAAATTATTCCAGTTAATCCAAATGGAGTAGTTAACCTGAGGCCCTGACTCACCTAGCCAAATGGGACCTGTGGCTAGAAAATGTTTGGAGATTCTGGACCAAAGGAGTATTTACTTGCTCATCCTCACCATCTAGAGTGTCTTCTTCAAAGTGTGTTTTGAGGAACAGCAGATCCTTGGTACACTAGCAATGCCCCCTTTCCCTCCCCAAAAGGAGTTGATAGCTAAATACGTTTGAGAAACTTTGGATTGAGCAAAGGTAGACATGTTATGTATGGGAGTACTTCTCAGAGAATTTAACAGGTAAAAGTAATGCTTCTTGAACTGTCTGTGGTGATGCATCAGATTTTTAAATTTCCAACCAATACACAATCCTATTGCCACCGCCCCCCAATTTTGCCAACACCAAACCTAGATGAACCCTGTTCAATGGGATGAATTCATGGCTCATGCATATTCCCCATATGACTTGGATGAGTTCATGGTCATGTAACATCCCATTGTTATAAAAATCTCTCAGTGTGTACCCCCAGTTTTTGTACTCATCATGTCCATGGGCCTTGCCCTGAGTAGCACTGTGGTAAGTACTTGGCTGTCCTTTGAATGGAGCGTGCCTCTGCCCCAGTAAATCTTCCTCCCCATCACTGGGATTCCCAGTTTCAAGCTGGCTTTTGAGGAGTTCTGTTCAGCCATTGTGGAAAGTGCAGCTCTGTCAGAGCTGGACATTTGTCCCCGTGCAGTAGGGTATTTCCTGAACTACCCCTGTAGAACAACACTTGAATCTTTGGAGTCTAAACAGGACTTTGAAATAAAAGGCCAACTCTCCCGGAAAATTGTGCCAGCTCTGGAGAGGGTCAAATGAAAACCAGACAAGTCCCCAAACACAAAAGAAAACAAAATGCATCCAGGGCTTCCTCTTACTCTTCTGCAGACCTGTAAATGCAAAAAAGGCACAGTAGACTCTGGGTTGGACTTCCATGAAGGGCACTAAAATAGGAAGTCCCTCCAAGGCAGCTGAGACCGTCTAGTTGTCTCTGGAGACAACACACCCACCCCAATGCAATGCAACCAATCTACAGATTAAGGCTCACATGTGTCTGTTGGACATGGACAGCCCTCAGCCAGGGTAGAAGCAGCAGTGCCCAGATCCATCTCTAGGCTCCAGCATCATTTCTCCACAGCTTGACAGGTGGGTGCCAGTGCAAGGCAACTACCCCTTCCTTTCCCTTCTTTCTCTTGTGCTGATTCTCGTCATACACCCACACTGGAAGTCAAGTGTAAATAGAAGTCTCTGACTCCCGGGTCAGGCTGCTGTCAGGGTTTCCCCCCATTCTTCTCTGAAATGTTCACTGCCCTTGCCAAATCTTTATTCTGTACCTGTCAGAGCTGGCTCCTTCCAATCTCTGTATGGACAGATTCCCTCCTTGGTAAATACTCTCAGTGACCCGAGAAGTCCCTGGAATCAGGCTGTCTTTTTCCAAGCAGAGACAGTTTCAGCTGGGTGTTTTTCCTCACCTTTTCACCAGTCTGTTCTTCAGCGTGAGGAACTATTTATTCATGAAGTGGGCCTGGGGCCAGTTATGGAGGTGCTGTGAAGGATTCTGTCAGGTAAAGAATGCCAGGATCGCATGCAGCGCCATGTTTCTTGGTACATTCCTGCATGGCCTCAATACTGGTCCAGGTGGTGCAAGAGCCTGGGAAGGTTGGGCATTAGGTAGAGTTGGGTTTTGGGGTTGACATAATGTCAAATGGAGGTGTCCAGCCAGCACTGTGAGGTATGGAGAAGGTCATTTGTGTGACCTTGACACATTTGTGTGACCTTGACATTTGTGTGACCATGACAGCAGATGCCATGGGAGTTGGAGCAGAGATCTCTGAGGGAGGCCATGTAGAGACAGCCATGTAGAGAGGCTGAGAGAATGCTCACAGTCAGTGAGAGGGACAGCAAGAAAAATTAGAAAAGGAGGCCGGGAGGGAGAATTTGAAGTAGGAAGGAAACTGGGAGCAGCTAGCACCTCATTAAGCCAGGGAGGAGAGAATCAGCAGTGTTGTGTTACCAAGAGATCAAGGAAATGGAAGGCTCAGAGAAGGAAATGGTTGGTGATTAAGGTGGCTTCTGAGCGAGGCAGCCAGGCGGGCAGTGCAAGCTGCACCTCTAGGGGGAGCCATTCAAACCCTTGTCTGTGGGAATGGTGACCCTGGAATTCCATTGTGCATCACCTGTGTGGCTATCGGGGACAGCCCTGCTCGTGTGAATCTTGTCAGCTGAGGGGTGAAGGCAGAAGCCCCATGGTAGACTGCTCAGGTGGAAATGGGAAGTGAGGTAGGAGTTGAAGCCAGTGAAGGGGACCGTTGGAAGGATTCTGGAAACAGAAGAAAGAAAAAGAAATGGCAGCTGGAAAGAATGTCAGGTTTGAGGGGAAACAACATATTTTCCACTTGAATTATAGCCAGAGCTTGGGAATTTGAGCAAACTTTAGGCAAAGGGAAAAAGCAAAGTGGGAGAGACAATAGTTTGCTGGAAGGTAGCTGGCTCTCATGGAGCTTACATTTCATGAGAAGTGGTACAATAGAGAAGAATGGGGTTAGATGTGGGAGTCAGGATAGGCTTCTGTGAGAAGGTGACCTTTGAGGTGAGACTGAATGGTGAGCAGGGACCCACCCTGTGAAGACCAGGGAGAAGAGTGTACCTGGAAGAGAGAACCGCCATTGCAAAGTTCCAAAGTGGGAGTGAGCTAAAGATGTTTGGGGCCGGGGGTGGTGGGGGAGGGGGGGGGCGGGGGGGGGGCAGGAAGAGGCCAGTGTAGCTGGAGCATAGAGGTGGAAAGACGTGAGGTAAGGCCAGAGGAGCAGGTGGGGCCAGGTCATATAGAGCCTCTCAGATTATGGGGAGAAGTTTCCATGTGAAGAGTACCACTAATGTGTATATATGATTTATGTTCTACTCCAGCCTGAGATCTTCTGGAGGATCTTATTCATCTTTCCAGCCTGGCAGAGAGTAACAAACTGTGGCTTCCATAAAGTCTCCTTCCAAATCAGCCACCAGGAACATGCCTTACCTGAGTCAAGATGAGTTTAAATTCATGGCTTCTTAGGAAAGTCTCAGAGTTGGGTCCAAGTGCTGGGCATTTCCACAGGCCCTTACAAATGCTGTTCTCCATCCCTATGGTTCTCATGCTATCTTTTGCTGCTCAAGTTTCTTTTTGAGCCATCTCTAAAATTACACCCCTTATTTTCCAGCCTTTCCCCAATCCCCATAAAAATGTCTAGTTCCTTAATACTATTAGCAAGAAGGCAATCTGATTGAAAACATTCATACTAATGTGTTAGTGACTGATGTCACCATCACACTCATAGGAGTATTTGATTTTATACAAAAGAAGGATATGCACCCAAATTAGAGCATTTGCTAAGAGGATTTAGGACATGTGGCTGCCAAAGGGTGAGTTTTAGAAAGATAAGAAAAAGGTTTAGGAATAGAGAGGCTTCCTAGATGCCCCAGCATATTATGTGGATACCTGCTTATGCCTAAGGTTGGCTTGGTTTCCAGATCTACAAGGACATAAAAGACAATTGTCTTTTTCAATAAATGAAGATTAAAGTAGCTTTGCGGTTTGAGGGCAGACTATGGAACACAGTTTGATACCTGTGTGTTCACTCAATCCAAAACCAGCCTCTCTGGTTGAGGTTGAAAAAAAAACAAAAAAGGAGGGGCGCCTGGGTGGCTTAGTCAGTTAAGTGATGTTGGCTCAGGTCATGATCTCACAATTTTGTGAGGTGGAGCCCCGTAAGGGGCTCTCTGCACTTTGGGTAGAGCCTGCTTGGGATTCTCCCTCTCTCCTTCTCTCTCTCTGACCTTCCCCTGCTCATGCTCTCTCTCTGTTTCTTTCAAAATAAATAAATAAATAAATAAATAAACTTGGGGCACCTGGGTGGTTCAGTCGGCTGAGCATCTGACTTTGGCTCAGGTCACAATCTCACAGTTAGTTCAAGCCTGGCATCGGGCTCTATGCTGACAGCTCAGAGCCTGGAGCCTGCTTCAGATTCTGTGTCTCCCTCTCTCTCTGCCCCTCCCCTGCTCTCACTCTTTGTCTCTCTCTCTCTCTCTCAAAAATAAAAAACATTAAAAAATTAAAGAAACAAAAACCAAAAAGGAATGAAGACACCTATATCTTTCTATGTGTGTGTTATCTCATTTACTCTTCACTGCAACCCCATGATGTAGATGCTATTATTGCCCCCATTTTTCAAATCAAATGGAGGCTCGGGAATGTTTAGTGGCACAGATAGTACCTCACAGTACCTCAAAGAGCTGGGATCCAAACTCAGGTCTGAGTCCTAAATTCTAATCCCCCTACTATGCCTCAGGATTAACACCCTATTTTAGGCAGTGGTGATCATGCTGGCTGGGGCATTCTGAGAACTAGCTGCAGTTTTCCACATTTCAAGTTTGTGGTTCACTTCCTCTTTCTGGGCTTCAGTTTCCTCATCCGGAACACAGGGAGATAAACAACTCAGTTATTAGAGGGCCCCTCCCTGTCCTGAGCATCGCCATGCTGGGTGATTGTTCCTTTGAGGCGTGGCTCATTTGATCTGCACACATCAGCAGGGCCCCGGGCTCTCTACTACTCAGCTCCCTGCAAAGAGAATGGCAGGAGATGGGCCACCCTGGACCAGTGTCAGGCGCATCCACAGAGGCCTGGGGAGATGTGACTCCCTGGGGTTCATTCAGCCGGACCTGAGATTGCTCTGCGGATGGACAGTCTGTGTACGTCTTTGTGAACAGGGCCTGAGCCCATGGCCCAGCGAGCACCAGAGCCTTCTTCACAACCCTCTCAAAGCTACTTCCAAGGCGGTTGAGTGTTGGTGTTTTTCCTCTCTCCTTTTCAGTGCCAAGAGGTCAGTTTGAGTGTAACTCTGACAGATGAAATCTGCTCCTTTGGAAACACCCTTTTCAAATCCAACCTGAGATGGGATTAAGAGAACAGCTTTGGCTCGTTTTCAAGGCTGTCATCTGACGAACATCTCCAAGCTCATTTGAAGGAAGTGACAGAAGAGAGTGAGATTCAAATCAGGGAAATTGGCGACAGGCTCTGCTCAAAGCAGCCTCCCCACCTCCAGCTTGCAGCCCGCAGGAAACAAAAGCTTCGGAGTAGGAAAGTGACACAGCGCCACCTCCCGGCAGCTGCCTGGCCGGTTGAGGCCTCTGGCTGAGGCGACGTCTCCCCAGCTTCAGGGCCTGCCTAAAAGTTGGGGAGGTGAGTCCTGTCACTCGGTTCCCAGGAGATAGGAACAGGGGGCTTTTCAGAGCTATATGAGTCTCAGCTCATGATGTACAGGTATGTGTGTATTTATATGGCATGTATATATATGCAGCCAATTTGAACCCTGAGTAGGATTTTGTCTTATGAGGGGCAACTCTCTCCCTCACTTACTCTTAGGTAGTTTTTAAAGGCAAGATCATATATGATCAGGATATGAACTCTGGAGCCAGACCGCCTGGGTTCGAACCTCAGTTTTGTCACCTAATAGCTGTGCCGTCTTGGGCAAGTTAGTTAACCTCTCTGTACCTCTGTTTCCTTTGAAAGAATTGAAGAGTCAATACATGTGAAATGCTTAGCACCATTCCAGTCCCATGATAAGCATTTAATATGTATCAGCTGATATTACTCAATTAACCAAAGTTCATACATATCTCTTCCTTCTCATACCCACCCATTAGACGCATTTCTAACTTCTTGTTCATGGATATATTCCACGTAGATGTTTCCAGTTCAAGAAGGAGGATGGTTAAATCCGTAATTTTATTGAAATAATTGGCCCCACCCAAACCCACACCCTAAACTCTGTGTATAGACTCCCTGGCAGATTTTGAGAAAGTCATCCTTGGGAACTCCCACGTGTTTGGTTTTGTGAAGCAACCTGGCCAGGCAGCTGTGCAGTTGATGCTTTAGAATAAACCCAGAGAAGCCAGATGGGCTTGGGGGAGATGCTGTCTTCAGATGCTGCACTGAGGTTCAACTCACGGGCGAATTTTAGTCCTGGGTTTCCCCCCACGTTTGTCTGCAGAGTAGTCTTAGGATGCCGATGAATCAGGAAAAGCCTCTGTTTTCAGCTTTCCTGCTTCGTTTGAACCAGAAGCGTCTCTCAGAAGCTCCATTTTGGGGTCAGAAGTGGGACGCTCATTGATCCTGACAGAAGGTCCTCCTAACCTAGAGAAAAGATGGCTAGGCGACAGGCTGCCAAGGTCAGAGGCTGGCCTTTCCGAAAGTCAACCATAAATCAAAGCCTCCAAGGTGACCACGTGTCACAGACACCAGCTCTGGAGTCCCCGGGGGGTGCGGGGCTTGATGACAGGAGACCACCTCTTTCCCAGCCCGTCTGCTGCCAGGGAAGACCAGCATGTGGGCCAGCCATTGCCACTGAGGAAGTCGTCCTGCTGTTTAATGAGGTTTAATTTTCCCTCTAAAGAAGGGCCCGGCTCAAACATCTGTCTCATCAAAGGCGTCGGAGTCTTGGAGACACAAAAGCTTCTCTTAGTGCCTCCATCCTCTGGCCTTTATCGTTCCCAGAATCCATTCCATTAGTGTGTTGGAATAGCCGTGACTTTGCCACTACGCATGCATTTGGGGAGCGCAGCCAGTTTTCAGGCTGAGGAAGGCAGAAGAGACAGGGAAATGCCTTCAAATCTCCTTAGACTTTGCACTTGGCTTCCTCCTGTGGGCAAGACTTAGCCGTGACTCACCTGCTTTAGAATGTTTTGTTAACCAATCCCTGATTCGTTTTAAACCTCTGAAGCGTCAAGATAATAGCCGCCAGGGGCCTGGGAAGAGAGTGGCGACCTCAGGCTGTTAAGCAGTCTGCTTGTGGGGGACAGCAGGTGACCAAGAGAGCAAATCCCAAATCTTCCAACTGGTGCCCAAGCACCTGAGCTCGAGTCATGAGGATTTTTGCAGAAAACCATGAACCATCAATGTTTTAAATTTAGAGGATTAAATATACAATTTGGGACTACATCTGGCTGCGGAGTCATAGATAGCCCCGACTATATTTGTTAGCTGTTGGGCTTTGAAATAATTACTTCACGTCTCTGTGCCTCAGTTTCCTCGTGTGTAGAAGAGACTCGTAATACTGGTGTCAGGACTGAACGATAAAAAATGATATGTTTTATTTCAGCTAGTGCTTGGAGTATTGCAGACGCTCCATCAATAGTAGCCATGTAACAAAAGTTTAAGAAAAATGTATCAGAGGAACAGTTAAATTGAGAAGTGTCTTTCCATTGAAATGATCAATACGTTTATCTTGGATTTGTAAATTGGGAGAAGACTGGCAGGGTACGGTGGCCCAGTGAGTACAGTAGTGCTACCCAAAGTCCTTCACCTTCTCCTGGTATGACAACGCACCTGACCAATGGCATGAGGATGTCCAACACACAGCCATGAGTACAACCAGTGTCACATAAATGACACATCCAGAGCCTGGTTCCATCTCTCACCAGCTGCATGACCTTGAGCAAGTGATTTAACTTCCTGAGTTTGCAAACCAGCAATATTAATAATATTTACCTTGAAGGTTTGTAGGGGTGGGTGGGTAAATGTGACTGTGTACATAAAACACTGAAGATAGTGCTCAGCACAAAGTAAGTACTCAATTAAAAAGCAAAGCAAGGCAGCTGTGACTAATGCATGATTTCAGCCTTAACTGTAACCCCACCCTCTCTCCCTCCCACTCAGGGAAGCAATTTAGAAAATAACATTTCGGGGCAACTGGGTGGCTCAGTCCATTGAGTGTCTGACTCCTGGTTTCGGCTCAGGTCATGATCTCATGGTTCATGGAATCGAACCCCACACTGGGCTCTTTGCTGACAGTGTGGAGCCTGCTTAGGATTCTCTCTCTCCCTCTCTCTCTCTGCCCCTCCCCCACTGTCTCTCTCAAAATAAATAAATAAACATTAAAAAAAACAAAGAAAGTAACATTTCTACTCTCTAGGTCGAATCACCATACACCTGAAACAAATATAACACAGTATTTTAACTATAATGGAATTAAAATAAAAAACTTAATAAACAAAATAAAGATTATTGGGTCAGTTAAAAAAAAAAGAATGTTTTCGTAGGGGTAACCTTGGAATGGCTCAAAATTGCTTAAAACCCATTCACGCCTATTGTTTTAGCCATTCTGAGTATCAAATTGAGAACAAACTTATAACAGATATGGATCAGAAGTCCCCTAATGCAGGTGGGTGCCACACTTTTCTCCAGACTGCATGAAATCTGTTTTCATTTTCTATGGCTGCTGTAACAAACTATCACCAACTAAGTGGCTTAAAACAACACAAATTTATTATCTTACAGTTCTCGTGGGCAGAAGTCCAAAATGGGTGTCAGTGCATAAAAAACAGGATCTTGGCAGGTCCGTGTTCTTTCTAGATGCTCTATGGGAGAAACATTCCCTGTCTTTTAAAGGCTTCCCGGTTCCTTGGCTTGGCCACCTTCCATCCTCAAAGCCCACAACGGTCGGTTGAGTCTTTCCCACCATACGATCTCTTGGATTCTACCTCTTCTACCTACCTCTTCCTCGTTTAAGACTCCTTGTTAAGATGCCGGACTCACTCCAATAATGCAGGGGAGCTTCTCTGTTTTAAGATCAGGTGATTAGCAACCTTAATTCCATTTGCAACCTTAGTTCCCCCTTGGCATGGAATGGAACATATTCCTAGGTTCTGGGAATTCCAATGTGGACATCTTGGTGGTGGTGGTGGTGGGGGGTGATGGTGGTGGTGGTATTATTTTGCCCAGCACATGTGATAACCTTGAATCTGCTCAAAATTGTTTACCATTCATTCACACATGTTGTTGCTCTAATCTTTATCAATAACAAATACTGTGAATAACGTCACAACTAGCATTGATCAGAAGTTCTCAAATGCTGGCAGATAGATGCTACTCTTTTCTCCAGGCTGCATGAAATGTGAAAAGATAGGAAAATACAGTAATTCTTTTTAAGAAAACTAAATTTATTCCATTTAAATGACTATTCTTTTGGTATTAAAATGGTTTTTTTCATTTCTAACATTATTTGGCAAATATAAACTTTGGTTTTTTTAATTAAATATAATTCATTGTCAAATTGGTTTCCATACGACCCCCTGTGCTCATCCCAACAGGTGCCCTCCTCAATGCCCATCACCCACTTTCCCCTCTCCCCCTCCCCCCATCAACCTAAACTCTGATAGCTCAGTAAGCCAAGGTCCAAGAATTTCTTGAGAAGGAGGGGATTTCTCAGGTCTGTGCCATTCAAGGGATGGGAACGATTACTGCCATCTAGGAGCCCTGCTTCCATCCAGCAGTGTCTGGGGCCACACACCCTTCAGGGCCTCCAGTCCTTCCCTGCTCAGTTGTCTATGCTTCCCAGGGTTTATGGAGGCCAGCCCTTGTGAATTCAGAGCCAGAGACATGGGACATGGAACAAGTCTCTCCTCCGTTTCCCCATCCACAGAACTGGAAGGACAGAAAGCCCACCTTGCCCTCCTCACAGGACAGCAAATGAGGAAAGTGCCATAAACTAGAAAGTGCTCTACAAAGAGAAATGGTTGCTTCTATAACTGAAACTCAGACTCTCTGTTTCTGACTCTTTCTGTAGTGTTTTCTGAAGAGTGGGTGAGAGAAAGCGAGAGGGCCCCAGCGGGTGCAATTAAGCACTTAGGAAATAGCAGTTTTGTTTCTCTTCCAAACAAAAACAAATCCCTATTTTTTTTTAAGTTTATTTATTTATTTCAAGAGAGAAAGAAAGTACAAATGGGAGAGGGGCAGAGAGAGAGAAGGAGAGAAAGAATCTCAAGCAGGCTCTGCATCGTCAGCACGGAGCCTGACATGGGGCTCCATCCCAGAAACTGTGAGAATATGACCTGAGCCTAAACCAAGAGTCGGACGCTTAACTGGACGCTCAGTCGGACTGAGCAACCCAGGCGCCATGCCCGCCCCCCCCCCCCCGGCCTGGTTTTTTAATTGTGGCAAAATACACATACCATAAAATTCACCATTTTACCCACTTCTAAGCGTATAGTTCAGGAGTGTCAACTGTATTCACATTGTTGTGCACCCCATCTCCTTTATCTTGCAAAGCTGAAACTTTATGTTCATTAAACAACTCCCCATTTCTCTCTCCTCTCCCAGCCCTTGGCAACCACCATTCTACTTTCTGTCTCGAGGAATTATACTGCTCTGGGTACCGAATATAAGTGGAATCATATCGTATTTGTCTCTTTTATGACTGTCTTATTTTGCTTCGATAATGTCCTCAAGGTTCATCTATGTTGAAGCACGTGTAAAGAATCCCTCATTTTTTAAGATCAAATCATATTCCATTGTGTGTATATATCACCTTGATTGCATCCATTCATCTGTCTATGGACGCTTGGATTGCTTCCACCTTTTGATTATGTGACTGATGGTGCTATGAATGTAGGCGTACAAGCATTTCTTTGACATCTTGCCTTTAGTTCTTTTGGGCATGTATGGAATTGCCAGATCATCTGGTAATTCTATTTTTAATTTTTTGAGGAACTGCCATGCTGTTTTCAATAGTGGCTGCACCATTTTATATTCCCAATATCAGCACACCAGCGTTCTAATTTCTCCATATCCTCTCCAACACTTGTTATTATTTGTTATAGCAGCCATTCTTGTGCGTGTGAAGTGGTCTTCATTTTATTTTTATCACAAAAGTAACATCTCTTCAGAGTAAAAATATTCAAATGGTGCAGAAAGGCAAACATTGAAGCATAAGACTCCCCTAGTTGCCTCTTCCTTCCTCCTACTTCTCACAGGTAACTGCAGTCACACCTCTTTCCGGGTACAGCCAGAAAATTCTGTGCAAATATATTCATGTCATCTTGTTTATTAGACAAATAAGATTATATATACATACACTGCACACTTTATTTCACTTAGTTGTGTATCTTGGAACTCTTTTCATGTCACCACCTATAAATTGACTGCATTCCTTTTTCATAGTCACATAATATTCCATTGTATGAATGAACTGTAATTTATTTTTTTTTAATTTTTTTTTATTTATTTAAAAAAATTTTTTTTAACGTTTATTTATTTTTGAGACAGAGAGAGACAGAGCATGAACGGGAGGGGCAGAGAGAGAGGGAGACACAGAATCGGAAGCAGGCTCCAGGCTCTGAGCCATCAGCCCAGAGCCCGATGCGGGGCTCGAACTCATGGACCGCAAGATCGTGACCTGAGCCAAAGTCGGATGCTTAACCGACTGAGCCACCCAGGCGCCCCAAATGAACTGTAATTTAAATAATTCACTATTGGTGGACACTTAGTTGATTTCCAGAGCTTTTTTTTTTAAATTAAAAAAAGTGCCAACAGTGAGAGGCTGTACAGCACTGTGATCATGAGTGCAGACCCTGAAGCCTGGCTCCTTAGGCTCAAACTCCAGCTGTAGCCCTTAATAGCTCTGTGATGTTGGACAAGTAACTTAACTTCTCTGTGCCTCAGTTTCCTCATCTCAAAAATGGGAATAATAATAATAGCGCCTACTTCCTAGGATTATTGCAAGGATTAAATGAATCAATATATGTAAAGTTCCTAGCATGTAAGATGTGACGTGTGTGTAACCTGTTATTCTGTTTCAGTCAACATCCTGGAATGTACACGTGTTTGTACACTTTTCCGAGTATTTATGTAGGACAAGCTGTTAGAAACCATAATGCTGGGTCAAAGGTTATGATTTTTTTTTCTTTCCATAAACCTTTTTTCTTTTTTTAATACATTGTCATAAGCTGGAGACAAAAATAGTTCATACAACCTGGGGTATGATGGATTTGCATACAGTGAAAAAGTGCCAAACTGTCCTCCAGGAGGGTTGCTCGTCGACCTCCAGGCTCCAGCTCTTCTTGCATCCCATCACTTAACTCCTGTTCTTGGACTGTCTCCATCGTCTCTTCCCTGAATGCCAGCCATGCCCCTTCCCTCTTTCTGCCCAGAGAGAAGGAGTTGGAAGAGAAGATGTGCCAAGCCAGGCCTGGGGACCTTCTGTGGACATGAGCATTCGCTGGGCACTTCTCACTCTGTCAGGGAGGGGCTCCTCTGTGTGGTGCCCAGCTCTGCCGCCTCCCCATTCACATGTACTCCTGAAGCAGGAAGCCTGCCCACCCCCATCCGTCCCCAGCACCTCTCCTTTCTCTCCAGCCTTCGCCTGACGTCTCTGGAACTCAACCAGAGCTTACCAAGCCTCTATGAGAGGCAACCTTATTTTTTCAGGCCTTCTTGGGCAGTTAGGGTGTGGACATCTAGCATCCTCTCCAGAAATACATCTTCATCATTTCTGTTGATTATAAAGTGATTCATGTTCCCTGTCAAAAAAATAAAAAAATTTTAAAAAGGCAAGCAATACAGAAGTATGAACCAAAGTCAAAGCAAAACTTTTCCCACTATCTCATGTTCCCAGAAATAATCATCATTAGTCATTTGTTAAATATTCTCTTAGACTCTTTAAACACACGTATGTTTTTGCATAATTTTAGTGTGTGTGTGTGTGTGTGTGTGTGTGCATTTTAAGTAGGCTTCACACCCAGAACGAGGCCCAACTCGAGGCTTGAACTCACGACCCTGAGATCAAGATCTGAGCTGAGATCAAGAGTCGGATGCGTAACTGACTGAGCCACCCAGATGCCCTGGAACACACATATGTTTTAAATGCAATTATATTACACATATTCTGTAACCTGCTTTTTTCACTGAACAAAGGGCATCTCTCTATGGCAATACATACAGATCTATTCTAATGGTGGCATGACATTCTGGAAGTCTTTTTATTAAAAAAAATACTTCTTGGCCTTGGTTCCCCAAATTTCAAAGGGGGTATCCCCTTTGGAAGAGGTGTAGGGTGTGCTAGAAAGTGCACTAGACCTGGAGCTGCAAGATTGGTTCTTGACAGCTCATTGTACATCCTCGAACGACTAACTTCCTTTGTGTTGAGAAATAAAGTATGGCAACGCATGTGAAAGTGCAAAACTCTATTGAAATATACAGAAGCATTATTTTCATGAGACTGAAATCGTCTTGGGTAAGATGCGGACAATACAAGGTAGTCAAGGTCACATGGCTGTCTGGGCATGGCTTGTGGCATCCTCTGGAACAGCTCCTTCTGCTCATCCCCAACAATAGATCTGTCTGGACACTATAGGGAAGCCAGACCCATGAGCTTACTGTGTGCTGTGCTAGAAGGAAAGCAAGGCTTATCTGTCCTGCAGTCTTGTTCTTGGGAGGCAGGCTCAGAAACCAGACCCGGTTTAGTGTTCTCCCAGTCCCTACATACAGCCTGGCTTCCTGTAAAACAGAGAGGATGGGGCGCCTGGGTGGCTCAGTCGGTTAAGCGTCCAACTTCAGCTCAGGTCACGATCTCGCGGTCCGCGGGTTCAAACCCCGCGCCCGGCTCTGGGCTGATGGCTCAGAGCCTGGAGCCTGCTTCCGATTCTGTGTCTCCCTCTGTCTCTGCCCCTCCCCCATTCATGCTCTGTCTCTCTCTGTCTCAAAAATAAATAAACGTTAAAAAAAAATTAAAAAAAAAAAAAAAAAACAGGACAGATTCTGGCCAGAGCAGGGGCGGTGGGCACAGGGGACTGGAAGCTTTCTTGGCAAAGTCATCCAAGGTCAAGAGTGAGACACTCTCCAACGTGAGTGTGGGGAGGGCAATGGCCTAGGAGTCCAGAGATTTGGAATCTGGTCATTCTCTTGTCACTAACCTTACTCAAGTCACTTTGGGCCTTATGGTTTTTATCTATCAAATGAAGGGGTTGGGAAGTATGATGCCTAGGGACTTTCATTCATTTGTTCAACAAATATTTATTAAAAGCTTGATACTAACTAGGCACTGTGACCCCTGAAGACACAAAAATTAAAAAAACAAAACAAAACAAAACACCGACGAACACTTATGTAGCACTTATCGTGCTAGGCACTGTTCTAAGACTTTTATACATATTAACCTAGTTAATCTTTAGGACAGTTCTATGAGGTAGTACTACTAGTTTTCCCATTTTACAGAAGAGGAAACTGAGATACAGAAGATAAGTCCTTTGCCCAAGTTTACTGAGAAAACAAGACATAGAACCCAACTCTCTGGCTTACATCTGTGCTCTCACCACCACAAAAGTCACAATGTAGTGATAATAACGACATCTTGACTGGACACCTACCTCATACTTAACGATGCCAGGCACTTTACACTCTTTCTTGCATTTAATTCTCACAATGAGCCCATGAGGGAGGCAGCAATATTCCATTCTACAAGATGAGAAAATTAAGGCTCAAGGGGCACATAACAGCTTACAAGTGGTAAAGATGGAACGTGAACCCAGGTCTGCTGAACTCCAAGTCAGAGCTATGAAGTACTGTGCTATTCTATTCTTGTAATACAGCCAAAGTTGGAAACAAAGTTGAGACAAGACATGGAGGTCTGGGTCTGGGCAGCTACGGGCTGTCTGGTCATCCCATCAGGGCCTTCAGTGGATTGTATTTCACAGCCTGAGTTCTCCATCACTGGCTCTGGGGTGGCCACTGAATACCCGGCTGGCACCTTGGCCTTCCTGGAGTAGTAGGTAGAGAATAGACAAGACCCGGCTCCTTCCTCAGCATCCCCCACCATTCCTGGGATGGGCTCCTGGCTGCAGTAGCCTCAAGTGGATACGGAGCAGAGGCTACTCCCGGGCTGGGGTTTCAGAGACCCCGCAAAGTCTCCCCCACAGGCCGATGCCTCAAATGTGTTACCAAGCAACTGCCCCTCCCAGAGGGGTTGCACTTGACCCCTTGCATGAATGGGCTTCTCGGACCCGAGAGCAGGTTCTGATGGACAGATTGGGGCTAGGGTCCTAGGAGTCCCGCACACAGAACCGGGAGCCCCATGGGTGGGTTCAAGTTTGCATTCTGCTGAGGTTTCAATAAATGTTAGAATGCACAAGTTAATGGATAAATGATCTAACAAATGAATGCACAAATGAATGGATCAAAATGAACTAAGAAATGAAAGACTGAACAAAAGAATGAATATGTCAGCCAGCAAAGGAAGGAATGAGTCCCAGACCAGCCCTTTTGCCTCAGTGTCAGTTTGGGACCTGGGGCCAGCACATGGGTGAAGGGCAGGAGTTAAAGAGCAGGACGAAATTGCAGCATCCAGAACTATCCCATCTGAGATGCCAAAAGGGGGAGCCCAGCTGGCATCTCAGGCGTTTCCCCTCTGGAATCTTTCTGGCCAAGGTGCCACTCGCACCCTTTGCCTCCAGGACTGTAGGAGAGGGAAGCTCAGAGCTCCCTCTCGTTGGTCCCCAGTGGGCGGAGAGCTCCCCCTTCCCCAAGTAAAGGAAGGACCCTAACCCACTCCCTTCCCCCTCTGGGAAGCCACACAGAACTCCAAGTTAATTAAAGCCTCCACTCTGAGAAGAAGGGAATGTTCCATTTGGTAAATTTAGAAACAGCTGGTTAGTTTTACCCATTACTTTTGTGCTAACATCAGTGGAGCTCATTCAACTCTGTCTTTTTATGAAGCTGTCCTTCCAATGCTACCTGATAGCTACTAATTGCTGCAACTACATTTCTGAATTGCAAATTTTCTGCACTGATAAAAACTTTGATTGCCTGTCAGCTACACATAAGGAAAAGATCAGCAGTGCTAAATGAGGGGTTCCACGCTTGGATAATAATGCCTAATGAATTATTCAGGAAAGAATGCTTGAATGAAGCAAACAATTTGAAGGGTTACTAGCAGCCGTAACAGTTCAACAGGCAAAAGAACAAAAGTATCATCCTGAACATTACACTAATGATTAAAAAATGCGTATTAATTCTAGATTTGGAGAAAAAAGAAATGCCAATCTGATTTTAAAGGTTAATCATTATTTTCTCAGTAATGCTCTGATCTCTAGTTGGGGGGGAGGTGATGAAGGGGGAGAACCCTTTACCAATATTTTGGGATGTATAATATTATGACATAATAGAGTCATATAATTTCACACACATCATTTAAAAATTGTAAATTTCAAATTTCATTGGAAAAGATAACACAAAAAACTAACAGTGCGGCAGTGGAATGCTCGCTAGAGAGAACTTTGCTGAGCCCACGTAGTACCAGCACCAAGGACCCCCTCCCTGAAGCGAGGGGCCCTGCAGAAATAGCAAAATGAAATAAGATGTATGTGATTAAACACATGCAAATACATATCATAATTAGTGGCTCTTTCTGGTGGAATTTGAATGCATTTTACGTATTTTGCAAGTGCACCCGTGATGCGAATGGAAAATTCTTTCAAAAGCTTCTGCCTGTTGGGTCTGAAACCCAAGAAAACAAACCAATAAATCAGGTTTAAGCTTCTGTCCAACACTGACACATTCCCTGCTTTCATAAAAAATATATTTCTACCACCCAAAGTGCTAATTTGTTTTGACAGATGCTGTGGAGTTGCCAAATATGAGGGGGGTGCGGGGATCCTGGAAACTGTAATGCAACATAGTATAATTAAAGATGTTAAAAAATAGGAATGCAACTACTGTGATATTATGATGTATCTGAATATTTAAAAATAGCTCTTCAGGCTATTCAGCTCTCTCAGGATCACCTGGAGAATCTAAAAAGACCATGGTGTGGGACAGGTGGACTTTTCAGAGTGGTTTTTAATTATGGAATATGCAGTCAGCCACTTCACAGCTTCTATGAGATCTGTTTCTTCAGCTCAAAGCCTGTGGTATTAGTCACCAATTAGTAATTTTATTATAAAGATGTTTAACGTCAAGATAACACTCTTCGTTTCTGGCGGTGACGCTGTGCGGTGGCTTGGGAAGTCTGACTTCAGGAAAAGAGCTGACCATCTGCCAAGGCCTGTGCACTCACAGATGACTAATGTTTTCCCCGGAGGACTGTGGCTCCCTGTGTTTCTGTCGCTGTCTTTTCGATGTCACAAAGCAAGGTTGATAAACACATTCAAGTCACAATTAAAAAACATTTTCACTGACCAGTTGCCACCGATGATATCATCAGACAGCTTCCGTCGTTGTTGTAACAACGCGTTGAATGGTGTTGATGTACAGGCAAGGAAATGCTTCCCTTTATCTGGTCCTTACCTAGCTCTGTGCTTCTTTAATGACATTTCCGGGTACCAGGAGTCTTGTAAGGAAATGCCATTCAGCATTAATTGGACAGAACTCTGGGATTTTCAGGCTAAGTCCACAAACCGGAGGATCCATCTAAATTGGAACTCACTGAGCAAGGGATGAAGTAAGGGATTCAAACCAAAGCCAATCAATGAGCTATCCAACTTTTTCCACCTTCAACAAATCCAACCTAGAATGAAAAGTAGAGTGTTGTGCTTTTTTCCAGTGGTGACAAAATCACATCACTCTATTGTCACTCCTACAAGATTTATAGGAAGGCTGTGGACACTTAGCTTACAACAAGAGTGATCTAACTGGACTTCAGGCCTTTGTTCTGGATGATGAAGGAGGGGCTGGTAAATGGAGCAGCTGCTGACATTTATTAATCTCCATGCTGAATACTGTTCAGGTATTATGCCACTGAATCTCCATGATAACTTCAAAGTTACATGAATACATCATCTGTATTATAGATGCAAAAAATGGATGTTTAGGCCACACAGTGGTGGCGGTAGGATTTGAACCCAAGTCTGATGTCAAGATCTAGGTCCTTAGTCATTCAGAAATATACCTTTAGGTTCATAAAGGAGCCCCTTACAGCTGGAAGAGGACTCAGAAGTCATCCAGTCTTTCACTTTGCAGAGGGGAAACTCAGACTCAGAGACATGGAGAGGGGAACCCAGGTTATATTGTTAACTGGTGACAGAGCTGGGACTTCTTCTCCCCTTCCACTATGCCACACCATCCTTTTTTTTTTTTAATTTTTTTTTACTGTTTATTTATTTTTGACGAGAGAGAGAGAGAGAGGCAGAGCATGAGTGGGGGAGAGGCAGAGAGAGAGGGAGACACAGAATCTGAAGCAGGCTCCAGGCTCTGAGCAAGCTGTCAGCATAGAGCTCAATGTGGGGCTCAAACTCACAGACCCTGAGATCATGACCTGAGCTGAAGTCAGACTCTCAACCGACTAAGCCACCCAGGCGCCCCAACCACACCATCCTTCTTAAAGTGGATCCTAAAATGGGTCCATAAAGGCTATGGATCTTTTTTGGTCTTGCCCATGTACAGTCTCAGGATTTCCTGGGCTTTGTTCAGCCCTACATGGGAGTTTACACTTCCCTCCATGGTTCCAGCATTCTTGGGATCTCTGAGTCCTGGGACACAGCATGGGTCTTGTATCATACTCCCATACCTTCCAGCCATAGTGCTTTTAGAGCAATATCCATCACAGGTGAACTGAAGTGTCCTGTGGAGAGCAGTGACCATGACTAATGGGTGAGTACGCCTCACTGATGACTCTGAGAGTGGAAACTCCATGGTCTTTCCTTTCAGAACAAAATGAGAGTAAATGTGCTAACTAGTCAGAGGACTGGTTTTGATAAGACCCTCTGGAGGAAGCTTGGTCTACAGTGAAGTGGTCAGCAGGGATCGAGAGTTGCAGAGTGTAAGCAGAGGGCTGGATTTCAGTCTGGGGTCCTGGGCCTGCCTAAGTGGACTGAATGACTTCAGACAAGTTCCCCAGCTTCTCTGAGCTCTAGTTTTCCCCGCTATAAAACAAAGAGATGATTGGCTGACCACTCCCTGTTTGTTTAAGATAATTCAGGTCTGAAAACATGGGAAGAATGAGATCTTTCAGGACTTTTCCAGCAGAAGATTCTGTTTTAGGTTTCCATTCATGATATTCAGGGGTGGTGGTGGGATGGGGTGGGGCAGTCTTCCTGCCAACTGGGAATTCCAGAGGGAACAGCAAAATGTGATCTTTTCCAAGCCTAAGAAATACTTTCATCATTCTTTAAGAGCTTTCAAATCATTCTTGAGTTATTTCTTGTATCCACTGGATGACTTATTCCAGGACTGTTTGCATTAGAGCTCTGAGCTATATAAAAATGGGAATCTCAGAACCAATCTTGAACAGTGCTCAAAGCTTCCGGAGGAAAATTAAGCCAAACTGAACACCAAATCTTTTAAAAATTCAATTAGAAATATGCTTTCTTCAAGGCATATTTTGTTCTTGACATACAGTTGGTGGTAGTGGTGGAGGTGTGTGGGGGAGTGGGGTGGGGTGGGATGACAGGAACAAAAAGGGGCCAAAAGAGTCAAGAAATGAGACTGAAGGAAAGTAAGCCCAAGGCACACATGGGTCCTTACTTTCTCCTAATTTCTGTCTTCCTTATACATATACACACATATGATTGTACCAAACTGCCATCAATAGTAGCTAACATTTTGTGTCCCCATTACATGTCCGCCATATGCTAAACACTTTACCCGTATTAACTAATTTAATCCCACAATAACCCATTGATTAGGAAAGGCTATTAACCTTTCTTCTACAACTGAGGGGCCCAAAGGACAGAAATGCTTATAGATGTGCTCAAATTCACTCAGTAAGTGGCAGAGGCAGGAATTACACCAGGCAGTCTGGTTCTGACACTCAGTTTGTAACCACTAGGCTCCTCTGCCTTCAGTACGGTGATACCCACATGGCCTGATTATTTTTTTCTGGTATAGAATCTTTTTCATTACACACACACACACACACACACACCCCTCAACTGTATTCAAAGCCCGACACAACCAGGTTCAGAGAAGTAGAGGGCATCTCCCTTTTAATGCTATAACAGAATTTGTATCATAAAGAGCTGGGTCTTGAGCCAGGTCAGTTTGCACTTGGATGGACTGGGCCTTCCAATGTGATTGAGTTGCTGGATTTCTGAAGTTCCTTTGCTTTGTGGAATGATATGTTTCCTTTCTCTTCAGGAGCATAGAGCTCCTTGAAAGAATGATTTTTCAAAAGTCCATTAATCCAGGAGCACAGTTCAGCTATGGGGTATTTCCATTGCTTTAACCTTCCAGTACCACCTTGCTCTCTTCAGCTCCAGACATGCACCCTGTGAAGCCATGAGGCTTTGGTGGGGTAGGCAGCTGTCTGTTAAAATGCTAAATCGACTGCCACCCATCCAGTCCATTTCTGTGTGTAGAGGGATTTGAACCTAAGCTGGGCAAGTGAATTAACCCTGTGCCCTCTTGGCCCCTCAGCCCTCCAGGAAAACTATGAATCAAATGGAATCTCCCTCATGCTAAGAGGCTATAGAGCTGTCATTCCATTATGCTTTGCTCAGGGTAAGAGGTCCCTGGAGACAGTATAATGAGCCGTGACTCCCGGGGTAGGGGGAGTCACGTTACTGAGTGTCCTCAGCAGCATGGCTACCATGGAAGCAACACATGCACTGGCATGTTTCTGGGCAAATAACACAAGTTTTTATTTGTTTGTGTAATGAAAGATTATGTCTAAGCTCACTGGTGAATAGCAGAAGATTGTCAACACCCAGGTGGCCACTTTCCTAAGAAGTGGAGTGAGCCCTTCTGCTGTCGAGGGCACAAGGGGGATTTTTCTGAGTGGAAATGTTACCTCATTACTGCCCTGCCACAGAAGATAAACACTGGAGGAGTTCAGGGACAAATAAGGCCACTACTAGAGATTCATGGAGATACCGTCTGACCCCTTCTGACTGTAACCCCACAGATAGAAGGGAAAAGAGAAAAAGACAAAACATACCTTTTTGTTAAGGAAAGACTTTGTGGGCAAAGGGTTAACCTCCAAGCTTCACTGCTGGTCTAGAAAGAACGCCCATTTCCCTTACCCTTCAAGGTGCCAGTCCCTGAACAGAGACAGCTAGTTAGATATTAATAAGTTTCACTCTCCAGAGAAGAGTAGAGGCCAGACTGGGCCTCTCAGGATTTTTCTCTTCCTCCCAGTCTGCCAGCCCTCTCAGTGATTATATTAATTTATCCAGCAAATATTGAGTGTTTACTTTGTGTTGCCTCTTTGTTAGACATTAAGGATAAGATGGTAAAAACACTCAACAGACATACGTCTAGAAAGTGGTAGAGCTGTAAGCCCTCAGGAAATTTACATATCCTGGAACCTTCAGTTTCCTTTCTGTATAGTGAAGATAATATTTATTTCAATGAAAATGAAAGAACTTGTTTCTAAGACTATCCCTTACTTGTCAAATGTTTCTGAAAATACCCAACATTAAAATGTGAGTCACCTTTCAGATGTCAGTTAATTCCTATAGAATGGAATGGTCCAGAAATCAGAATGGTGGCAGTTATGAGGGAAGAGATTTAGGATGGAAAGTTTGCAAAATCAGATTCCCAACATGCCATTCTCGAATCGTACAAATTTCCACCAGTATATTCTGGTGTTGGCAACATTTGTTTTCAAGATGAAATGCCTAGGCCTCAAATTAAATGCTGTTATCATGAATTGCAAATATGCCACTCTTTTCAAGCCATTTATACTGCAGAGGTATGGCTGGTTATTGATTACCTTAGGCTGAACCAAGACCACCCATTAAATTAAGCCCTTGCAAAAGAGGCGATCAGAGGCCTTCATGCACAAAAAAGTCCATTTTTAAACCTGATGGGATTAGAACTAGAGGACCAGGAATGTCCAAGTCTTGCCTTGTCAGTTACCACTCCTCTTAGCAGCTAAGGGACCTCTGTGTAAGAAGAAAAACAAAAAACAAAAATAATTAAATGGAAATAAAAATACAGTAAAATCCCAATGTAATGCTTAAAATAGGGTTACGCAGTCTAGTCACATAAACCGTGGGGATGTGTTATTGTAAAAGTTAAGGAAATGACTGGGATCAATTTGCTACAGAGGATGGGACCGAGCCATCTCCAATTTTGCCATAGTCCTTCTCTGATATGAGGCAGGTTGGAACAGGTGTCATTGGCCTTAAGACCTCAGTAGAGTCTTCTCCCCAACATCTAGACTTTTCATTTAAGAGCTTAACGTTGTGCCTACAGAACGCACATGGAAAATCAGCCATTAATATTATTGTTGTGGTTGATGCCTTAAGTCAACCATAAAAGTTGGATAAGAGCCACATGTCCTCAGTAAGACTTGCAAAGTCTAAACCAAAATTCATTTTGTGGATTAGAATCCGGTGCAGAGCTCTGAGAGGCCAAGTTAAAGTTATCTCTCTCAAATGCCTGCACACCTTCAGGAGGACTTGTCTCTGTCCTGAGGTTGACAGTACTTCAACCTCTTTTCTAAAAAGAGCCTGTGCAATGACGGCCTGGGCTGGCACAACAGGCAGAACTGAAGGCTCTTCTTCCCGATTCAGCTACTTCAGGGAACCAGGAACACACCCCCTCTTTCATCTTGAAATTTTACCACCACAGCCCTGGGGTGGGGAGGTCAATGGGCAAAAGAAGGCAGGCCCATGACATCTGCCCCGGGGTACCTCTCTCATGTTGCAAGGCTTTTTGACAATACACTGTTTGATACAAATTCATTTCCAGACTCTTACCTGTTCCCGAAATCTTCACAAACATGATTTGTTGTCCTTATGTTGATAATTAACAAAAAATGATAGTTTCAGGTTGAACCGGGTGAAATTTCCATTTTTGTAGTTCTAAATTGATTGAATATCAGTAATTTCATATGGTTTAGCCTAATGGGGCTAATTTACACACGGGTAGCACTTTACAGTTTGCAAAGTACATTTACATCCATTATCTCATAACCTAGTAGTAAGTGTATGAGGTAGGGGTGACCGATTCTATTTTACAGATGATAAAATTGAGGCTCACAAAACTCACCATGAATTTATATTTGTTCTTTAGGGGGAATCATTTGTAAAGCCAGAGGCAGAAAGAGTCCAACACCCTTAAGGATTGTGGCAGCAGGTTACAAGCTGTGGGGTTGCACACAGCAGAAGGGGTCTGCTGCTGTGCCATTGGTATATTATACTGTTTTACTGATGTCACTTGAGTATCACAGACAATAAGCAATTTGCCCATCGATAGGACAGGAACATGCACTCAGGTGTTTGAATGCTGACCTAGCATAATCTGTCACACGTTGTCTCTTCTCCCCATTTCCTGACTTCTGGTCATTGTCAGCCACTCACTGACTCATCTAAACCACCAGAGCACTTTGCCTGGGTGTACACTTTCCTACCAGATGGTTGCTCCATGGCCAAGGTGTCAATACATTCAAAATGGTGCGACCCATCCTAGTTGTATTCAATCAGGCATACAAAACAAGAGTAACAAAACAATATTTCTCTGTTCCTCTTCCACCTACAAAATTAGAGGACTTCTAGCCCCTCTCAAACTCCTCCAAGCCAGCCCAGAGTCCAGAGGGCTGCTTACACTTAGTCCCATATGCCGTCAGGTGTCGTCCACCATCTCCTCCTCCAGAGCTCAATATCGACAAAGACCTCCCAGGGGCAGCTGACAGGCTCCATCAGGATCATTGTCCTATTGGGTTTCTTCTTTCCTGGCTGGGTGCGGGGAGTGGGTGGAAATAGAAACATGAGTGGCACCACTTTCCCCATTGTTCTCAGCCAAGCTTGCTTCTCTCTTTCCATATGTAACCCAGATATCCTCAGAGATAAAGGAATTGGATCCCAGCCATCTCTACGGCCTGTGAGGGTCTAAAGTTCTTGGCACAATGTCTGCTAATTCCAAGAGCTTCTGTTCAGTGGTCCAGCTCCTGAATGCACACGTGCTGTTTCTCCTCTGCCTGTGTAGCCCACCGCCCTCCCCACTCCCACTGCTGTGCAGACCTAAACCTCAGTCTGTTCATCAATTGAGATGAGAAGTCCTGCGTCAAATACAGTGGTTACGGGAGCAGGGGGAATGGTCATGGAACATACAGCCTTACTGTATTCTCTCTTCCTTCCTCTGCCTCTACTCCTCACCTCCCCCTTCTTGGAATGACCTCTGGAGGATTCAAATTCCCCTCCTCTATCATACTGCTTCCCCCTCTCTAAAGTCTTGAATCCAGCCAACACATACTCCCGGGGTCTTACCATCTACCCCAAGAGGTCTCATCAAGTCATTCCTTCTAATAAATTCTGTGGTTTCCCTTAGAGGAATTCTGGAGGACAAAATTTCCCCATCCAAAGCTCAGAATGAGGTCTTTCCCATGAGATGTCTTGGTTGCTCCTACAAGTAGCCCCCAGGAGGGCCCCTTCTGGGTCTGCAGTGTGCCTGGTCATGTCTGGGTCTGCAGCTGCTCCACACACAGCTTAAGCTAACCCCTGGGGGCTTCACTCTGGAAACAGGTGGATTTGTGGGGATATTTTGGAAAGGTTAGGAAGCTTTTAAAAAAGCTTTAATTAAAAAAACTTCAACAACTAGATGATTATTCACTTTCAAAAAGAAACAGGCTGAGCCTGGGTGGCTCAATTGGTTAACTATCCAACTTTGGCTCAGGTCATGATCTCGCAGTTTGTGAGTTCGAGCCCCGTGATGGGCTCTGTGCTAACAGCTTGGAGCCTGGTGCCTGCTTCGGATTCTGTGTCTCCCTCTCTCTCTCTGACCCTCCCCAGTTCACACACTGTCTCTCTCTCTCTCTCTCTCTCTCTCTCAAAAATAAATAACCATTAAATTTTTTTTTTACAAATAAAAAGAAATAGGCTCTTAGTCTCCGTATAGGGTCTCAAGGTCTGTCCCACTCCGCCTCGCACCCCACATCTTTTTGAAAGTGGAGTGAGGGACTTCATCAGCAATTGAATCAACTAGAGGGCTCAGACAAGGAACCATGAGAGCTACATTCTAGCCCTTTGTATACCACTGGCCAGCTAATGTGGCTTGTGTGAAATCAGTTTCCCCAGTCTCTGAAGATATTGACAGGGTCATGTTTCTCGCAATGGTTCAAATTGTCCCTGCCTGCTCAGGCAAGACCTCAGTCCTCTGTATGCTACCTGCCTCCCCAGCTCCCACTACCAAATATGCCTGAAAATGCCTGAAAGGTGTCCTACATATGTACAACATAAGTTACTTAGTGGTCTTTAGGGTATCTGGGGACACTGCACCTGCTTCTGATGTCTGTTACAAGGTATCATGGTGTCCTGTGAAGGCTACCACCCTCCTACCTGATACACAAATGTCTGAAGTCTTACGTCAACATTCCCAAGTGGTCAGTCTTGAAGGGCTACCTTTCCCTGTGGGTCACACTCTGTAAGAGGCTGTTACTGCCCCCAGAGTCTTGTAGACTTTTGTAGACAGCTCTGAGGTGGGATGTTAAAACTGAGGTCCCAACCCTCTGGGGACTGAGGAGTGGCTCCGGGCCAGCTTGTGATGCATGGATCCTCAGCACGTCATGGAAATAATTATGGAAGACTCTCTGCCAGGCCTGCTCATACAGCTCTGTACCCAGGGATGGGAACACTGAGTGAGAGCCCTGCTAAATCGAATAGATGTGGAAAATGGTGTGGAAACGGGTACGTCACTGACCTCTCTGGATCTCAGTCTCCTCACCCACAAAATGATCGGACTAAATTGATAGGTTTTCTTTTTTTTTTTTTTTTTTTTTTTTAATTTTTTTTTTTTCAGCGTTTATTTATTTTTGGGACAGAGAGAGACAGAGCATGAACGGGGGAGGGGCAGAGAGAGAGGGAGACACAGAATCGGAAACAGGCTCCAGGCTCCGAGCCATCAGCCCAGAGCCCGACGCGGGGCTCGAACTCCGGGACCGCGAGATCGTGACCTGGCTGAAGTCGGACGCTTAACCGACTCGCCACCCAGGCGCCCCGATAGGTTTTCAAATACAAGGACTTTCTTTACTTTTAAGTCCAGTTTATTAAGGCCTAATTTACATAAGCACATTCACTCTAGGTATCAAATTTGATAAGTTTTGACAAATGTGTGCAGTCATTTAGCCACTACCACACATGAGATACAGAACATTTCCATCCCCCCAAAAAGTTTGCTCATGTCTTTTTGCAGTGAATCCCTCCCCATGCCCCCACCCTGAATTGGCATCCACTGACCTGCTTCCTGTCTTTTAAAGTCTTTGCTTTCCCAGAATGCCATGCAAATGGAATCCTTTCTCATTATTGAGGTGAGAGAGCTCTTTATATATGATGAATTCAAGCCCTTTATCAGTTATGCATTTTGTGAGGAGTTCTTTTTTTTTTTTTTTTTCTTTTCAACGTTTTTTTTAATTTATTTTTGGGACAGAGAGAGACAGAGCATGAACGGGCGAGGGGCAGGGAGAGAGGGAGACACAGAATTGGAAACAGGCTCCAGGCTCTGAGCCATCAGCCCAGAGCCTGACGCGGGGCTCGAACTCACGGACCGCGAGATCGTGACCTGGCTGAAGTCGGACGCTTAACCGACTGCGCCACCCAGGCGCCCCAATGTGAGGAGTTCTTTTTATAAAAATAACAAAAGGACTCTCATGATCATCATGTATAGTGCTAATAATCCTTTGAGAAAAATACACAATAACAAAAAATTGCTCTTTTTTTTTAACTCAATGCTTTCAATGAATTTGTAGTGTATTAATAACAAAATCTAATATATTTTTAAAAGATTTATACATGGTATTCACTTGGGTAGAAAGTTTACTTGAGTAGGATGGTAATAAAATGCAACAGTCCTTTTTCCTAGAAATACTGTCAAATGCACATACATATAAAAATATTTGCAGTCAATTTCAGAAGGTTCATAAAGGCCTCAAGTCCACCACGAATGCCTACGGATAGATCCATGGCGCCAAGATTAAGCCTCACTGGTTGATTCAGCCCACAGTCAGGCATAATGTAAATGTGGGTTTGAGCATCTCTTGCAAGGCTCCAGGGTTCCCCAGAGGTTCATAATCCACTGTTGGGAACCTCAGCACCGGTGACCTCTGAGGACCTTTCTAGCTCAATAAAATCTGCAATCCAAATGGCACATTTGCCCAACAATGGGGAAAAAATCCTTAAGAAAACTTACACTTGCACCGACATTAGAAAGGATGGGGGCGGGGGCAGGGGTGGGGGTGGGGGTGGGGGAGGCATCCCCGCCTGGGACTGGTGGGCCCAAGCTTCTCTCTTCAACTCTGTTCCTTCGTGTGTCAGGAGTTGAGGTTCCCTCTCTAGGCGAGGCGATGAGATTTGGTTCTGAAGCAGCGTGTCCATGCCTGCCTTCTTTCTGTGGGCCTCACTGCAGACTTCTCTGGTGCCTCCCATGAACACACTTAATTGGCCATGTGTCAGCTCAATTGCTGAGCTGATCTAAGTCATGATGAATCTTCCCTGCTCTTTGCCCTCCGCCCCAGCTTGCCACATAATTCTGTATCATCAGCACTCACCATGAATTTACATTTGTTCTTTTTTTTTCTGGGTCATTTATAAAGCTGGAGGCAGAAAGAGCCCCAGATATTGATTTGGAGGAACTGTGTTTCAGCCCCTCCACTTTGCTGTTGAATATTAATCACAACAGACATGCGTTTGTGGGATTTGTGGGTGGGAAAGGGGGCCACAGTCAAGGGATACTTTGGAGAGGGATTAGGTGATTGGATGGGGAAGATGTTGGGAGGTAGAGTTGGGAATCTGATGGTTGTTGGCTCAAAAACAATTGCAGGGTAATTCCAACAACCAGGAAGGCGGGAATCAGGGGGAAGAAGAGAGGGATAAGTCATGAGTTGAGGTTTGGAAACACTGATTTTTGAGAAGTCAGTGGAGATATCCAGGAGAAGCTGGATAAAATGTCTGCAGTTCAGAAGCGAGGTCTGGGCTGGAGACAGAAATCTGGGGTCATCAGGAGGTAGCTGTGAGAGTGAAAGAGCTGGTCCAGAATTGTACAGATAGTGCTAGGGATATGGATGACCTGTGGTCGTCACCCTCTCAGGCATGCTATAGAAGTGACTGGGGTGTGTAACTTCCATGACGCCCACGAGCAAGCAGCCTGTTATACTCTGTGATGTGTATGTCAGGGGCATGTACCTCTGCATTTCTTTTCATTCCTTCCAAAGAAAATCCATTGTGCAAAACATTATCAAGCAATTCAGATTAATAAAGTGTTGCTGGAGAGCTGCAAGACAAGGCTTACATGCACCCCTTACAGCAAAACAGTCCCAAATCTCCACTGCATGGATGTGTCCTTCTTCAGTGGCCTTCTCTCTCACCATCACCTGTGGCCTTTTTCCACTGCCACCCTTCTAGCACAAAATGCTCCTTTGCTCCTCTATTGTCCTAAACAATTCAGCTCTGGCTCCTAATTTGCATAGCCCTCTCAGTAAAACAAACCCTCTGCACTTAACCAGGCCCACCTTCTTTTAAGGAAGTAGCCAATAGTATTGGTGCATCATGCCTCTTGTAGGGGGGGAGGATCGAAACACACACACACACACACACACACACACACACACACACACACACCTCTTAACTGATCTGAGGCATAGTGTGGGGTTTACAAGCAGTTGACATTTGGGTCTGGATAACTCTCTGTTGTGAGGGATGTCATGTGCATAGTAGAATGTTTATCAGTGTTTGTGGCATCTACCCACTGGATGCCAGTAGCATACACTGCCCTCTACCTGCAGGGGATTTTTCAACACTCGGGGATAAAACCCCAACTCCAACACACACTAATTCTGTGACTTTGGGCAAATGGTTCAACCTCCATGTGCCTCAGTTTTCTCATCTATAAAGTAGGGGTAATAATGGCATCTACCTCATAGAGGTTCTAGTGAAAATGAAATGATATAATACTTGCAAAAGACTCAGAACAGGACCTCCCATATCGTAAGTACTCAGCTAAGGTTAGTTCTTATTATTCCAAAGGGCAGACCAGCTTATTCCTTCTGACTCTATATGGAACTCTCCCGAAGAGGAGCTCTGCTGAAAATGATTTTCTTTTTCCAATGTGAATTACTTTCATTCTTAACAAACTCTGAAAACTTCAAAAGAAACCCATTTAGCCCTGTTTCCAAAAAAAGGATTTAAGTCTTAATCTAACTAAATGAACAAAGATCAAGGAGTCTTTGGTGTCAGGTTGTCCCCTTGACTCCAATCTACCTGAAGATGAGAAGTTGTACTTGAGTGAAAATAACTTGAATACTCATCCTGGGTGCAAGGGGAAACCCGGCATCCTCCCTCTGACGTCTGGGGATGTGTGTGTATGGATACATCTCTATTGGATGCCTTTGCTCTGATTCCTCCACCAAATTCTTGCTCGTCTCACTTGGCATGTTTCACCTGTTCCCTTACCCCTGCATTCCACACGAGAGATGGTCGATCCTTTCCTCTGATAACCCCGGCAAGGAGTTATGTGTGGGAAAGTTTTACGAGTGATTCAGCAGTCACGAATGGCAAACCCCTTAAAGTTGAACACTAGACATTCCTTTGTTTCAGTCTCTTAGCAGCGCCTATTGCCAGGGACGTCTCCCAGGCTCTCTCCTCCTCCAGGTCCTACCCTTTCTCATCTTGGCAGAATCCGTCTTTCTGCCTCTTCCTTGCACTTCTTTCCAAGCTGTTGTTGTTGTCGTTGTTGTTTTGTTGTTCCTGGGCTCTTCACCTGCTTCCTCCAAATCCTTTACTCTGCAGGGCAGTTTGGTTGTGTTTGTTTCACTCCTGCACCAAAGGGAAGGAACACTAAGAGAGATCTTTTCACAAAATGGCTCTTCAAGGAACTTGAGAGTTTTTTTTAAGTATATTTATTTATTTTGAGAGAGAGAAAGCACTAGCCCAGGAGGGACCAAGGGAGAGGGAGAGGGAAAGGGAGAGGGAAAGGGAGAGGGAGAGGGAGAGGGAGAGGGAGAGGGAGAGGGAGAGGGAGAGGGAGAGGGAGAGGGAGAGGGAGAGGGAGAGACAGAATCCCAAGCACCACACTGTTAGTGTGGAGCCCAATGTGGGGCTGCAAGCCACAAACCTTGAGCTCATGACCTGAGCCGAACCAAGAGTCAGCTGCTTAACTGACTGAGCCACCCAGGCACCCTGGAACTTGAGTTTTAAAAGCAAGTTACTTTCCTGGAGAATTCCTCAACTCGCCTTTGACAAAATTTTTTTCTCCTGTATACTCTCATACCTTCATATGACATTATAGAGCACACACTCCATATTCCATCACTATTCTAATAAAGATTGCCATTTTTGTACACTCCTTTCTAGCTTGCTGCTTTCTTTTTAAACCAAGTTATTGAGATAAAATTTATGTACAACGAATGCTTCCAATTTAAGTGTGCAGTTTGATGAGTTTTGACAAGTGTATATACCCATGTAAGCATCACAATCAAGATAACGAAAATCAGCATTATCCTCCCCAAATCCCTAATGCCCTTTTGCAGTCAACCCTAACACCCCAGCCCCAGGTGACCCCTGATTTGCTTTTTGTCGCTATAGAGTAATTTGGCCTGTTCTAGAACGTTACATAAATTGAATCATCCAAGAGTTGTTTCATGTATCCCTTCTTTCAATTACCTGATGTTTTTGAGAGACATCCATGGCATGTATATCAGTAGGTCCTTCCTCATTATTGCTGAGTTGTTTCCATTGTGGGCATATATCAAAATGCATTTGCCATCTTCTTGTCAATGGGTATTTTCTAGTCTTCCCCCCCCCCACATACACATTTGTATTTAATCATTTTGTGAGTTTATGTGATTATTTTGTAGAGAATTTGTAAAGGAAAGAAAAGCAGTAAAAAGCAGACGGAAAAATGCAAATTTATCAATTGGTCACAAACATTGTTAACATTTTGGTATCTTTATTTCTAGATTTTTTTCAATTTTGCACATACTTAAGGTTATAGTTCCTTAAGTGTTTCTGTCCCTTAAGTACTATATCATAAACATATTCCTCTGCTAATAAAGGCTGTTAAAAAGGATGGCGTTAACGGTGCCAATGTGAAAAGGTTGTCAAGGTATGGTGTTAAGTTCAAGCAAACTGCTGAACAGTATATTTAGTGTGATCACATAGAAAGGGATAGCAGAGGACGTTTGTGAGTGGGAAAGTGGTGGCTGAGTCAGAGGTACCTTGCTGCTGACTATGCAATGCCTTGGTTCCTAGGCTTTATCTGGGGAGAACTGAGGAGCCATTGGAGGATTTTGAGCAGAAAAGTGGCATAGTATGGCATGAGATCACTTGTTTTATAAGCTTTCTCTGGATAACGCTTTAAAGAGACCACTGGGCAAGATGAAACGAGGAAGGCCAAACTGGCAGCTGTTGGAATAATCCAAGTGCAAGTTAATGGAAGCTTGGAGCAAGACGGTGGTGGTAGAGATGGCAAGAGATGGTGAGATTCTTGATATATATTCATATATACGTATGTGTGTGTATACACATTTTTTTAAAATTTATTTTTAAGTTTATTTATTCATTCAAGAGAGACAGAGAGCAAGTGGAGGAGAGGCAGAGAGAGAGGGGGAGAGAGAGAGAGAGAGAGAGAGAGAATCCCAAGCATGCTCTCCACCATCAGCACAGAGCCCAACGTGGGGCTTGAACCCACCAAACACGAGACCATCACCTGAGCCGAAACCAAGAGTTGGACGCTTAACCAACTGAACCACCCAGGTGCCCCTATACACATCTTTTAAAAGTTGGGCTTCATGCCCAGCATAGAGCTCAACACAGGACCTGAACCTACAACCCAGAGATGAAGACCTGAGCTGGGATCAAGAGTCAGACGCTTAACCAACCAAGCCTCCCAGGAGCCCCGATCCTGGACATATTTTAAAGATGCATCTAATAAACTGGATGTGAGGTGTGAGAGAATGATAGAAGTCAAAGATACTTCAAGGATTGTGAACTGGGCAGCTGAATGTGTGGAATTGCCATTTGCTGAGCTAGAAAAGACTATGGGAAGTACACATCTGGTGAGAAAGAGGTAGGGGAGCTTTTGGAAGTAAGTTTAAGAAATCTTTTACACATCCAGGTAGAGATGTTGATTGAGCATGTGGATATATAAATCTGGAGCTCTGGGTAGTGATGCAGTCTGAAAATAAAAATTTGAAATTCATCAGCATGTACATAGTATTTAAAGACACACTACTGTGGGGCGCCTGAGTGACTCAGTTGCTTAAGCGTCTGACTTCGGCTCAGGTCATGATCTCGTGGTTTCCAAGTTCGAGCTCCATGTCAGGCTCTGTGCTGACAGCTCAGAGCCTGCTTCAGATTCTGTGTCTCCCTCTCTCCCTGCCCCTCCCCTGCTCACACTTGTCTCTCTCTCTCTCAAAAATAAACATTAAAAAATTAAAAAAAAAAAAAAAAAGACACACAACTGGATGAAATCACCAAAGTGAGTTTAGATAAAAAGTTCCAAGAACTAAGACCTGGGGCACTCCAGTGACATAAGGGCAGGGACATACAAATAAAATATCAAAGGGCCTGAGAAGGAGCAGCCAATGAGGTAGGAAGAGATTCAGGAGAGCATGGTGTCCTAAAGACCAAGTGAAAATGGTATTTTAAGGAGTAAAGAGGGATCAACTATGCCTAAGAGGAGTTGTCAACAACTTAAGTTGAAGACTGATAACTGACAGCTGAACTTCGCAACATGGCAGGTGGTCTTAGTGAATCTTCACAGGAGCTGCTAAGTAGGTGGTAGGGTGAAAGCCTGGTTGAAGAAGAATCGAGAGAGAATGGGAGGTAAGAGTTTAGACAAAAGCAAAACCTTGGTTAAAGTGGTGGCTCAGTTGAGCGTCTAACCTCAGCTCAGGTCATGGTCTCGCTGTTCCCAAGTTCAAGCCTCACGTTGGACTCTATGGTGACAGCTCAGAGCCTGGAGCCTGTTTCAGATTCTGTGGCTCCCTCTTGTTCTCTGCTCCTGCCCCTGCTTGTGCTCTCTCTCTCTGTCTCTCAATAAACATTAAAAACAAAATTTGAAGTCTCATGCAATGAAATTTATGAGGAAAGACTACTGTGACCCAGCTTTCCCAGTCTTAAAAGGGATGGTGATATGACAACTACACATCCCATTCCTCAAAGGGGAGTTTAGAGGTTCTAGAAACAAATGGTAATGAATAAGCCCCAGAATGAATGGGAAGCAGAAGCCCCACATTCAAATCTCAGATGTGCCCTAATTCATTGTATGATTTTATCAAGATTTGCTCCCTCTGGACCTCAGTTCTCACATGTGTAAAACTGGAGTGTTGAGCTAACAACCGCCTGAAATCATTACATAATCTAATATACTATGTAGTCTCTAAGAATTTAAAGATCTCTTAACACAAAGCAGTTGAATGGCTTTTTTCTCCTCCGGCTGTTCACAGCTGTCTCCACAGGACATTGACTCTGATGCACTGGAACCTGCAGATGACTTGGTCTTCTTCACTGAGAAGGGACATGATGTCAGCTGGACATTCTTCAGATGCCTCTCCTTTGATTCACAAATCCTCCGTGCCTCAGAAGAAAAAGAGTTCCTCTTCCTTTCCATCCCATCGCCTCATTTCATCAACTCTCATCCCCTTTATAAAAGTTAGAATCGAAAGCTCTGGTTTCAAAGGGGTGAGTGAATGAACGGTGTTCTGCTGGGGGGACATTATTATCTGTTTTTCAGATGGCAAAACTGAGCCTCCACGAGTATAAACTACCTGCTCAAATTTACAGTGAAAAAGGAGGGTGTAAGGCTGTGAAATGGGTCTGCCTGACTCCACAGTCTCCCTCGGATGGAATGCACTCACAAATGGAGGTCTCGGTCTACATTCTCTCTGCTGTTTTGCCCAACAGCATTATCATCTGTGTGTGGCTTTGATTGTTTATGTTGATCTGGCCGGACCTGCTCCTTGGCAGAATGCCCATTTGAAAGTCTGTTTACCTGCTTACGACTGTAATTTTATAAACTCTTGGCTGATTTAGGGCTCTTTGCAATCACTGACTTGTACCTTTAAAATCCTCATGCCAGCTATGCAAAAGAATTCAACAGTGTTGTACCTTTTTTTTTTTTTTCAACGTTTATTTATTTTTGGGACAGAGAGACAGAGCATGAACAGGGGAGGGGCAGAGAGAGAGAGGGAGACAGAGAATCGGAAACAGGCTCCAGGCTCTGAGCCATCAGCCCAGAGCCTGACGCGGGGCTCGAACTCACGGACCGCGAGATCGTGACCTGGCTGAAGTCGGGCGCTTAACCGGCTGCGCCACCCAGGCGCCCCACAGTGTTGTACCTTTTATACAAGGTTTGAAAACACATGTTTTCATTGTTTGAAACAATATGTTCAAGGGCATATCTGTAATAAAACTATAAAGAAAAGAGAATATGTGTGGAAGTTAGCGATCACCACAAAAAGCGTTATAGAGGGACTCACCTTAAAATTCAGTGTCTTGGGAGGGAGGGGAGGATGGGTGATGGGTATTGAGGAGGGCACCTTTTGGGATGAGCACTGGGTGTTGTATGGAAACCAATTTGACAATAAATTTCATATACTGAAAAAAAATAAATAAAATAAATAAAATTCAGTGTCTTGCAGCCACAACCATTTACTCTCCTGGAACTGGGGGTTGGCTGATGCAGGCTGGGTCCTGCTGGGATAACTCCGCTCTGCTCCACGGGTCTTCCGTCCTTCTCCTTGACTGACAGTCCAGGCATGTTTGTTTGTTTGTTTGTTTATGGTCATGGAAAAGGTGCAAAAAGCCAAGTGGGAACACAGAAAGACTATTGAGGCCTGGGCTTAGAACTGACATCATTTCTGCTTCTTTCTCTCGGCCAAAGAAGGTTATGTGACCAAATAGAGAAGAAAAGAGGGAATTGTGCACTATCCGCAGTGAGAGGGCTCTGCAAAGTTACATGGAAAAAGGTGTGGCTACAGTGAGGGGTGAAGAGTTGGGGCCGGCCATATCATCTACCTCCATAGCAAAACACTAAAGTCAGGGTAGCCTTTGCCTCTGGGGTGGGGGTGGAGGAGGAAGGTTTGCCATCAAGATGCAATGCACTGCATTTGTTGACGAAGCAGAGTTGTAAATGTATGGCTCTTTACGATCTTGCTCTTTATAGATTGTATATTCTATGGGTGAAATATTATCTAGTAATTTTTTAAAGTTATTGGAATCAGATGAATAAATAATAAAAGTTACAGCATTTGGGAGATTCAGATTCTTTCAGCTTCACTTAAACAAGTTTTTTTTAAATGTTTATCTATTTTTGAGAGAGAGAGAGACAGAGACAGAGTGCGAGCCAGGAGAGAGAGAGAGAGAGAGAGCCAGGGAGGGGCAGAGAGAGAGAGAGAGAAAGGGAGACACAGAATCCGAAGCAGGCTTCAGGCTCTGAGCTGTCAGCACAGAACCAGACGCGGGGCTCGAAATCATGAACCGTGAGATCATGACCTGAGCTGAAATTGGACGCTTACCAAACTGAGCCACCCAGAAACCCCTCAGCTTCACTGTTTAAATTTGTGCTTCTCTTGGGAAGCCTGGCTGGCTCAGTCAACAGAGCATGTGACCCTTGATCTCAGGATTCTGAGTTTGAGCCCCACATTGGGTATAAAGATTTTTCTTTTTAAGAAAAGAAATTCTTTCTTGTCACCCATTTCTTTTTCATTTCACCCATTTCTTTTTAAGAAAAATCTTAAAAAGAAAAATCTTTTAAAAAATGTGTGCTCCTCTTTCCTAGTTTCTGATTTTCTAATTTTGTTTACTCTCACTTGTCAATACAAATAATTGTTTGGTTATCTGACATCTGGACATTAATACCATCTACATGCATATTTATAATCTTAGTAGGCTGCTCACACTTTTTTTTTTTTTTTTTTAAAAAGACAGCCTTTACATTCTAACAGAGTTCATTTTCTTTAGTTCCTTTCAACGTAAACTCATCTAAAAGCACAAATTGTTGTCCTGGCAGTTATTAGTCTGGATTGATTAAGTTTGATCTCTGGGTTAATTTCACATGTAATCATATTATAGTTAGTCACACCTAGTGGCTCTATTAATTCAGATGTATTTGCACTTCCTTACCTATTAATTACAACCACCTCTGAAGACTGATTGGGTCTCAGCTACCGAAGAAAAGCAATCCCCATATATCAGGGAACAAATTACTGCCTCCCACGCTAGGAGAACTTGGTTGAGGCTCTGTAGGAATATTATTGATGACATCTTTATTCTCTTCCTTCTTTGCAGATGAATGGTGCACTGGCTAAATGAGCCAGAAATACCAAGGCCAGGTCTAAACAGACTGGCAGACCTTGCTTGGACCAGGAGCTGGAAAAGCAGCAGCAGGAGAGGCACCTATATAAGATCTGTGCAAGTTGTATTTGTAAGAACTTAAAACTACGTATTTGGGTGAGGTCCACTTCATATAACTTATTCATCTTTCTCTCTGGATTTGAAGAATGTTCACTGAGTGAGCACTGAGTGAGCAGCAAATTTGGTCATGGGCTGGATAGAAAGTTTGAGGCTGGACCTGCACTTAATGAATAAATGCAGTACACATACTCAAAGTTTCCACTACCTCCTGCCTAAGTCCTAGCCCAAGCCCTACTGAGGGAAGCACTATTTAGGGAGTGTTATTTGAAGGACATGTGGTTCCGTCTATTTCTCCACAAAATCAGTCTTTAATTTCTGCATTCAGGGAATTTCAAAACCCTATCTCCATGGCCCTTCAAAGCACTGTTTTCACAGAGGTGCAATTTTGTGTGTTGTCAGCTCATCTTGTGAAATGGAAACTACATTGAATTTACCATAAGATTTTTGTAGAGGACATTACAGTCTACATTTCTTAGTAGATGAAGCCCCACCCAAGAAAATTCTCTTTATTCTAGGTTACAAGAAAAGCTCAGCATCTCCTCAGAGAATACTGGAATCATATAATGCATTGTGTTTCCCTTTGCACTCTGGCCACTAGGAAGCTCAGAGTTAGTTTGGAAGCTCAACAACAGCAACTGTTTAGAATGTTACCATCTGCACACCTGCATTCTAACTCTCTTCTCCATCTTGACCATTTATTTTTAATGCATACCTTTATCTGATTTTAGTTTTAGCTAATGGTTTTTAGTTAATGTTTTTGTTTTTGCTAATATCCAATTTTGCCACATGTCTAACATTGGAGAACATAATGGGATTTGAATACATAATAAACATCAAGAGTAACCTTGAAGACATTAACCACAAAAATTTGTGGGTTTGGATGGAGAAAAGTAGGGATAGGGAAATAGGTTGGGCAGCCAGGAGGTTGATTGTATGTATATGTGTACCTCAATCTTCAGTATAACCCAAAGGCAAAATCATTATCTTCTCTACAGGTAGCACAGCCCTCTTGCCTGCCTCCAAGGCTTCCTATTTTCTCTATCCTAATGTTGTTGACCTTTCCTACACACCCTCCCCCCCCCCCATAGCTCCAGGAAATTCCTGGGAACAAACTGAAGCCACAGAATCAAGGTGCTCTCTGCCATGGTTCTGAGGCCATTTCCACCAAGTCTCACCTCTGACCTGCACAAAGTCCTCTCCATGACCACCAGCTGGAGGTGGATCTGGAAAAGTCTTTTCTGCATGGCTGCATATGCTCCTGGAAGTTCTGAATGCAGCAAAGAATAAAGTGCAGTGGAATTGCTATTCCTAAATGCTCTGATACATTTCATTCAATGCACCTTTCATTTACAGAGACACAGGGCTGGGCACTGTGGGGTGATCCATAGGGGAGACAAGATTGGATCTCTAGAAGTTGTGGGACCAATAGTATTGTCTATTACATCCCAACTTTTAAATATTTTTGGCCCTGGAAATTCTTTGCCCAAAAAAATCATGCAGATTTGCCTTAGGGGAAAAGAACAGAGCTGGCTGGAGTGGACTAGGCTTTCAGGACTGCTCAGCCACATGTCCCTTTGCCTCAAACTCCTTCACCTCTGGGCGGAACCCTGGGGTTCCTTGGAGAACAGCCTGAAAACTACTAACATGGTAATACCAAGTGGTGAATTGTCTGGGTTGGAATCCTGACTGTAACTCACGAGTGCTTGGTCCTGGGGAAGATACTTAACTTCTTGGACCCTCAGTTCCTTCATGCGTAAAATGGGGACTGAAATGGTGCCCACTTCACTGGAAGTTGTTGTGAAGTTTAAGTGAGCTAATGTATATAAAGTATTCGACATGTTAATTTAATAGCGCCACTCAGTCAATAAGTGATGAGTACTAAGAAGCTATCGCTATTAGTCCTGTTAAGGACTTCTTGCTCTTAGTCTTTTCAATGAACTGCAAGTTACTGAATTCAGTAAATGAGCTGCATCAGCCTCTGTCAATCTGAGACCTCTCAAGGAGGAAATCGTTTTTCCAGTCAGGGAAATGGTTATAAACGCAGCCAAAATTATCAACCTGCATGTCGAGCATCAGCGAATGTTAAGAGGTTTTTTAAAAAAATCACCAATAAAATCATGCTTGGATCTTTCAAAAAGCAATGAAAACCATTTGACTCCACGAGCCTCTGTTCCCTTTTCTGAAGAATGGAAGGCAGTGAACCTCAGTCCCCCAGTTTGGGGGAGGTTCAAATGACGTCTTGAATGTGCCAAGCGTCTTTCGAGCTATTTGTCAAAAAGCCCCAAGGAGCCTTTGGCACCTAGTAGACATCAGTAAATATTTGTTGCTTCTGAATTCTTCCCATCTGGGAAGCTCTCCAACGTCCTGGAATCCCTAGCTCTCCCACCAAGCAGGTCAGAAAAGCAACTTAAAGGATTCATTTCAATGTCCATTTTTCCACTTTCCCCCTGAAAAACCACTTACAATGCTGCCAACTTTCTCATTTGGCTTTTTCTGGCCTGGTTGCATCTTATTAAGGGTCACTTCATTCATCAGCATAAGGAAGACTCCATTCTGTCAACAGGAGAGGAAGGGCTGGGTCTCCAGTCACAGGGCAACAGGGAGGCGGGTGAAGAGAAGGATGGGAACAGCCACAGGACACATTTAATTAATAAAAAGCTGCAGTTGAAAAGGCCCAGAATTTCCAAACAGCCCTTCATTCTTATATTACCTGCCCTCCCCCTACCCCCAACCAGCTGATCTTTGGATGGTGAGGAAGCAGGTGCTAGTTCACAAAGCCTGTTCATTTATTCACTCATCCATTCAATTACTCATTCATTCACAATTATTTCTTAAGTGCCTATTATGTACTGGGGGTCTTATGCAGAGCAAAAAGTGGACACCCACTTCCTGTCCTCAGGCAACTTACAGCTTAGGGGTAAGGCGGGAGCATACACATCAATCAGTTGGTCAAAACTGTGATCAGGGCTATGATGCTATTCCGGGAAGGCTCCCGGTAAGTGACACCTGACCTGAGATCTGAAGGAGCCACTGGAGGAAATGGGGGGTGATAGCAGGAAGTGGGGAGAAGGTTCAAAAGAACATCATATGCAAAGGTCCTACAGAATGAAGAACATCTTTTGGGACATAGGCAAAATTAAGAAAGTGCCTTACTTTTTGACGGGACCCTTAGGTTGGGGACACAGTGGTCCCCATGTGGAGCCAAGCACTCAGGCAGGAGTCAGCCAACGCCAGTTCTAGTCCTGGTCCCGTTGTTGGTCAGTTCCTTCTTGGACCTCAGTTTGCCAGCTGTAAAATGGGACTAAGACCATTCTTGTAGCTTTATGATGAGAAGGACAAGTGGAACGTGTGGTTGTCACCGAGAGGCTGGGCAGATGCGTCACGACCAACCCCCTCCCCCACGGACGCGGGTCAGAGTTGGGGTTCAGAGCTAAGATCCAGGGCTAGTAACCGGCCGCCTCAGCGGGCTCGAGGTCGTCCTCTCCTCCCGCCCGTCCGCAACATATGCGCGAAGGAAAGTGCTACGAACGCCAAACGGCCGCCCCCCCCGCCGGCGCCATCTGCTCCGCCGCGCTCGCCCGCGCCCGCCCGGGTCCCGCAGAACCGCGGCAGCTGCGCGCCCAGCCTCCGCCCGCTCCGCGCAGCCGGCGCCGCGCGTCCTGTCCGCGCCCGCCGCGCCCAGGACGGCACCCTCCGCCAGGACAGCGCCATCCCCTGGGTGGAGGGGCGCTCGACCTCCAGAAAAGCACGTCCTGCCTGGGCATCCCAGGAAAGCATAATGCCTGGCTCCGGAGGCAGATAAGCCTGGGGTCTAACATCGACAGTAAAACTGACTGCATGTGTGCTATCGGGCAAGTCACTCCTGGCCTCTGTTTTTATCTTCTGCGAAATGGGTATAATACGACCTGTCGTCTAGGATTGCTAGATGGATTAAATAGGAAGTCTTATGAAAAGCGTTTAGCACAATGTCTGGCATATAAGTGAAACTTCATTGCTATTGATTTTATTCAAAGCCTGCCTTCCTGGGGCTTTATGGTCACTGGCTGGATTTCTGTAGCTCCTTTAAATTTCAGCTTGCTCCCACATTTCCTCCTCTCTCACCCTTTTTGTCAAGCATGGATACAGAGGCAGAAAGATGCTGCTGCTTTTTGGAACACTGCCTGCCAGTGAGTGGCCGGGGAACTGGGGGATCCCTGGATTCCTCACCCTCTCCTGACCATGAATGAGGTGCAGTTTGCAAAGATCTTTTGATGATTGCCCAGAAACACCCTTTTGCTCTAAAGCCCACTGCAGGACCAGCCCAAACAGTGACTGATAAGAAGGCAGAGTAACAACAAAAGGTGAAAGGAGAACAGGAAAACAAGAAATGAAGACACTCCAAGTCAAGAGGGACTGCATTTGTTACATGATAGGTGGATCATTCCCAGACTTTACATAATGCAAAGGTAATCAGAAGGCATGGGTTTTAGTCAAAAGTCTGTCACTTACTAGCTATGTTACTTTAGGCAGTTGAGTTAACAGATGTACATTGAGCACCTACTATATGTGCCAGGTGCCATTCTAGGATGTGAGATTACAAAAGCAAACAAGACCCAGACCCGAACCTCAGGAGTTTGCAGTTTAATGGGAGTCAGACAAGCATGGGTGCCTTGGCAGAAAGTGCTTTAGGGCTCCAAAGGGAAGCTTGTCAACATTCTAGGGGTGTAGGGGCAAGTCACTGAGCCGCACTGTCCTAATTTTCCCCGTCTGAGGCTGGGGTCTAACCGTGATAAGTAGAAGCTCATTCTTTCTTCACCCCTGTAACCTCACCTCCTACCCCATCCCTAAAGTCCAGCACATTTGCCCTGCCTCAGCATCCAAGCAGCTGCCGCAATTCTTTAAAACTAATAGGAGGAAAACACTAGAAAACACAATATACAGAAAACCATCGTACAACATAGGAGATGTGAATCGTTGATACAAACACTGATGTCAGAGATTACCTGCTACACTTTAAGGTACTCTGGGTGCTGCACAGTAGCAGGTGATGGTGGGTGTGGGAGAAGGTGAAGGGGAGGGCGATGTGTGGTAGCGGAAGGGGAGGATTTGCCTCTCATGGGAGAACTGAGTTTTATACAAGGGCCCTCAGTCATCTGGTTGCTTTTAACAAATATGTACTAGGTATATGCTCTGGGCTACACAGTGAACAACAGACCGAAGCCCCTACTCTCAGGAACTTATCTGCTCCTAGTGGGAGTTCAGAGTGGAATCAAATAATTTAAAAAACTACGCAGTGGTTGATGGTAAGTGCTCTAAGGAAGATAGAAATAGAGGGTTAGGGAATAATGGTCAGTGCCCCTTTATGTGGCATCTGAGCATGTTAATCCCAGTACTCAGAGAATTTTTGGTCTGAACCTAACTGTCCTTTTGAAGGGAAGCAAATCATGAATATCTAACTCTAGGTAATATGTTTAATCCACCCCAGCTTTTCTGAAATGGTCTTAGATTATATAGGCAAAATGAACATTTAAAAACTACCCTTAATCTCATTCAGACTCAACCAATGCAACATATTAATATATATCCTTCCAGAGTCTTAGCTATACATATACTATATATTTCTCCCCAGTTCCCTTACTTGCAAAATGAGCAAGATTATTCTTGACTTGAGTTATGTTCACTTGAGGAAAGTGGTGATACACAGCAGCTAGAACCCTAAATGTTTCATAGCTTAGTAATATAGCTCCCTTTTTTTCTGACTCAAGCCTTGCCTCCCCCACTGTACCCTAAGTAACCACCATCTGTGCAAGTCAGGCCAGAACCGCATTTCCACCACCATTTGATAGATGCCAATGAGACTCCATTGCAGTTTGCCCCAGCCGATGATGGTTTCGAGAGATGAGCTGGAGATGATACGGCTAACGTTAAAATGGCAATCCCAAGGCAGGGGGTCTCAAGCATTATGGAGTTTAGAGAGACCCTTTTAGAGTATCCTTTTCATGGCTCCTTCTCTCTGGGAGCAGACCTTCTGCCAAGGTGGGTAAGTCAGGATGAATTTTGAGGTCAGCAGCTACCCTGGAAACATCAGTCCCTCTGATCTCTAAGCCATTTGCTAAGTGTGACTTCCATCATGCAACATTGTTATGACTCCATCATGTCAACAACCATTTATTGAATTCATGCCACGCATCAGGTGGGTGTCCACTATTCTATGAACTAGAGATACAGTAGCAAAGAATATAAATATAGTTTCTCAGTCTAAGAGCCTGGAAACACCGGCTTTCCTTATGAAAGATTTTCCCTCAGGACCCCCAATGTCTTTTCTGGCGATTTGGCTTCCATAAGAGTACTAGGAAATCCATCAGATATAACTTTGTGTGTCATAATCCCAACTGTGGACCAAATTCTAGTCTTTATTTTCAAAAGCACCTTGGCTCTCACTATATTTGACTTAAAGCCTTGGACTCCAGAGCCATACTGCCTGGGTTCAAGTCCTGACCCTGCTCACTCTAGTTACTGAGCTTGGCCAAGCTACTGAATCGTTCATGCCTGGGTTGGGTCATTTGCAAAATGGAATAATAGTAATAGTCAACATGATCTGGTGCTTACCATATGCCTGGCAGTGCTCCAAGTACTTTAGATATATTAACCAGAGATCCTCACAATTCTACAAGGTAGGCGCTATTGTACCCCATTTTACAGATAGGAAACTGAGCCACAGAGAGGTCAAGTAATTGCCAGTTGTGGAACTCTAATTTTATGAGATTGTTTAAGGATTTAAATAAGGGGCATGGAAAGTGGTCAATTAATTCCTTCTCCTATTATTGTTATGGTCATTTTAAGTGGAAAAAAAAAGTAGGCAAATCTCAACTATGAGGAAAATAGCATAGAAAAATCTAGAAGGAGGGGCACCTGGGTGGCTCAGTCAGTTAAGTCTCTGACTTCAGCTTAGGTCATGATCTCACGGTTTGTGAGTTCAAGCCCTGCGTCGGGCTCTGTGCTGACAGCTCAGAGCCTGGAGCCTGCTTCGGATTCTGTGTCTCCCTCTCACTCTGCCCCTCCCCCTTTCATGCTCTGTCTCTGTCTCTCAAAAATAAACAAACGTTAAAAATTTTTTTTAAAAAAGGAGAGAAAAATCTAGAAGGAAATTTATTAAAACACTAATAGTGTTTGCCTCAGGATAGTGAGATGATTATAGGTGAAATCATATATAGGTGATATAGGAAATCATCATTATATGTGACATTTTTCATACTTCTTTAGACTTTCATAAAAGCTTTCTGAATTATTTTACTGTGAGTAGGTATTTCTTTAATATTCAGAAGGAAATAATGCTAAAATTCCTGGGAGAAAATAAATTTGGGAAGCTTCTCCTCTGGGTCCTGATGACAGCTGTGCATTCCCCTCCTTGAGGGTGCAGGGCCCTCATCTGAGCTGGTGACCCCCACTTTCAGGGGCGGGAGGGGGCCTCAGGCAACATCCGCTTCCTCGGTGAATCACAGATCCCATTACTCACTTAGCTTCATTACATCTTTAATTATGACCTTTTAGTCTGAGTGAAAAAGAAGTATAATTTTACTTTAAGAGATATGCCAGGCCTACGCTCCCAACATTTCCAGGTTTCATGGAAATTGCAGGGATCATAGAAATTTAACCTGATAATTACTTCAATATTTCAAGGCACACAGTTTTACTCTCTCAGAATAATTATGGGTTGTTGTTTTTTTTTTTTTTTCTCCCAAATTCTTTTATTTCTGGGGCGCCTGGGTGGTGCAGTCGGTTAAGCGTCCGACTTCAGCCAGGTCACGATCTCGCGGTCCGTGAGTTCGAGCCCCGCGTCGGGCTCTTGGGCTGATGGCTCGGAGCCTGGAGCCTGTTTCCGATTCTGTGTCTCCCTCTCTCTCTGCCCCTCCCCCGTTCATGCTCTGTCTCTCTCTGTCCCAAAAAAAATAAATAAACGTTGGGAAAAAAAATTCTTTTATTTCTCCGTTATTACAGGTTATGCTCATTTCTGTTGTGTATGCTTGGAGACACAGAAGAATGCAGGACATCCTCATGCACTCTGGTCTGTAGCACCTTATTGTTAATTTTTATTCTTTTATTTTCTCCCATTATTATTTCTCTTAGACTATAAGTTTTATGTGGGCAAGGAAAACACATACTTGGTTCACTCTGTCCCCAGTGCCTAAAACGGAACTTAGCACATAGTAGACATGAAAAAAGTATTTGTTGAATGAACACCTGAAGGAATATATTTTTAAGTGATTATGTTAGTTGCATTTGTTGTATTATAAGGAAATCTTGGTATCATCAAACTCTTGTTGGGTGCCTACAATGCAAAGGCAGTGTAAGATCCACCATATGCCAGGTAGTAAACCCTTGGAGCCAGAAGTGCTTCAGAATTCAAGAGTTTCCAAATTGTATGAAGGCCATTTTATCTAACTCTTAGCAACCACTGAGCCAGCCTCCTGTGACTAAACAGCAAATGCATGTATTTTGCTGTGAAAATGTATGAATATACCCAGTAAGCGGGACAAATAAAGACTATAACCGTAAATCAGCTCAGGTGAGTTTTTGGTGCTAAACAATTCAAGTCAGGTCCAGTCCTGCTGTCAAATGAGTTGGAGGAACTTCTGGTTGTTGGCAGTTTGGCATTGCCAGTGAAGAAGGAAGGAGATGATCACGGTGGAAGTTAAGAAGGAAATCATCAAGAAGTACGAACAAGGTACGCGAGTGGCCGAAATTGCAAGATTTTACAAGTCTGTGTCTGCCTCTCGTTTGCAGAGGAGGCAGAGAGAAAGGCAGAGGAATCCTTCACTTCAAATGAGATTAGGGAGATAGTGTAAAATGTGGGAAGCAGTGCAAAATTTTGTAGAAAAGCACCACATGAATAAGGCTGTAGCATTGCTAGTGATGAATCTTTTTAATGACAATGCAATGTCACATTTCCACCAAATCCTTAAAAGGAGGCAAAAGCAAGTGTCATTGGATAGGTCCTTTGTTATATTTGCATGAATAGAAAAAGATTCAGTTGGGCCAATAGACAGCAGTGATTCCATTAGGGAAAGTCGTCCTACACAATAACCCTCCTGTTTTTTGTCTCCCGCACACCAGCCATGAAGGTTTTCAAAGGTAAGTGCAGGTTATTTGTTTATTTTTCTTTATATTTTGTATTCTCTTTATTATTTTGTATTATATTACAGTTTTGTCATCATTTTTATATGAATATTTTTGGGTTGTGGAATGAATCATCTGAGTTTCCATTAGTTCTTATGGGGAAGTTTGCTTTGATATACAAGTGCTTTGGATTACAAACATGTTTCCAGAACGAATTATGCTCACAGACCAAGGTTTTATTGTGTTTACTGGGCACTCATCGTGGGTCAGGTTTTTACATATTAACTCTTAAATTCTCGTAACAACCCTGTGTGTTAGGCCCTGTTATCATTCTCCCTTACAAATGGGAAAACTGGAGACAAAGAATGTAAATAATTTGTCCAAGATTACAGCCATTCAGTGGTGGACCTGGATGAAGCGACACTGGCTGTGGGTTTCAAGCACTGGGTTGGTCACGTCCCCTTTTTTCTGCACAGGGGCCATTGTACACACTCCCACAGATGTTGACTGCAGGATAGTATTAATAAACTCTTGTCATATACTGTATTTAATGTAACTGGCAAAAAGGCAGCAGAGGAATGGGTCTATATCTGCAGGCAGCCAGACCTAGAATGGGGCAAAGCATTCCTAAGCTTACTCTTGTATGGAAAAGCAAAGGACTATCCACAGGTGTTTTGAAGTGACAAAAAATACACCAGTGCCAGTTGTGGGCACCTTCCAATGTTCTGAAAAATCACTGATTTCTGCCAAACACTGTGGCCTGAGACTGAGCATCCGAGCAAGGGAGATGATCACCCACAATCCTGCAGTGAGCGAGAGAGAGAGAAGAACCATTGACTCAGTTGTGATCATGTGATGTTCCGCATCACGTACTACTCGTATTGTAAGACATCGCTTGTTTATCAAGTGAAAATTTATTAGAAATGTTTGCTCATCTTGTGGAACACTCGCAGAACAAGTTACTCACAATCCAAAATTTTACTGTATTAGCTACTAACATATTACCTCATTTTGCGAGGCAAACAGCTGGGGAGACATACACGATTTTGGTCATTTGACAGGTGGGGAAACAGGAAGCTGGGCCGCTTGAGAACCTGGCTCATAGTCACACAATGGGAAACTGACAGGGTGAGGATTTGAAACTCCAACTACAGTATCTTGCCCATTACACCAGCTCACGTAAATTCTTGTATCCATTCAAGATTCCTTTTGTCAGCTGTTACTCTGCTTTTCCCTCTCCAGTATGGAATTTTTGAGGGAAAAAAATGAAAAGCCTAGGAAAATTAGAAAGTGTTTAGACATGCATTTTATTAGCAGATTCCCTCTCTTCTCTCTCCTTCTTTCTTTCTCTTTTTGTTGAAAAGCAAGAGGCAGAAGAACTTGGCACCATTTCCATCATGTCGATTCTTCTGGGTTTCTCAAATGTTGCGATCCCTGGAAAGCCGGGATTCATGCTTACCTCCACTCTTCATTAAGGCGGCCGTGGCCACGAGCTCAGGAAGGCAGGCTGCTGGTGCAGTGGGTGGGCGTGCTGAATAACACCCGGACCACAGCTGGGGCTGCCCTTGTCAGAGTGCCAGCCTGCCTTACCCAGTCTGTTCTCGCCCGCTACCTGGCCCTCGCCCATCTGCTGCAGAATTCATAAAGTGCTGAAGATCACAAACATCTGAACCTATTATAGGTAACATACTTCAATTACATTCTGATTGTGGGCTTGGCTTCCTCCAACCTTGGTCTCTAATGGCACAAGGATCAAAGCCTTCCCCGCAAAAAAGGCACTAATCTCTAGGTAGTTCCATCATTTGGGGGGTGCTTAGAAAGAAGCTATTCTCCTATATGCTATGTGCTTTGTATTATTCGGTTGCCTGGCAGGGGTACCCACAGATGTAAAGAAAAGATCTGAGAGAGAGAGAGAGAGAGAGAGAGAGAGAGCGCGCGCTGATTTAAAGTCCTCTCATAGGAACTTACCATGTTAGTTGAAATGACCTTCATTCTCCTGAGGGTTATCTGTCCTGGTTGTTGACTTAGATCATGCAATCTGTGACCACTCTTCCAAGGACATCAAAGAATAAACTGCCCACATGTCCTCAGTCTACTGCTTCTACATGTCCCTGCCTTGCCCCTGCCAGGGAGCCCTGGGCAACATTACTGGGGGGTGGTACCCCGAGTCAAGGCAGACCACAGGTGGCTCCAATTAGAAGCCTGGTGAGGACGACATCTCAGCCTGTTTGAGGCTACTCTCGCTTCTCTTGTTTACTGGGCTTGCAAACGAGCAGTTAAAAGACACACAGCAGTGTCCAGCTGGGCCATAGTAAAGCCTGAGACAAAAGGAAAAAGTAGTCTTATCAGCACAGCTCTTATTTAACCTTTTGAGATTTTGTACACATGGAATTTTGGTGTTAACTTTTGTTTTTCAAAAATGTTGCCTCGAAACCTGATTTCTCTTCAGTACTGGGTTTTTCTGGCGATCTCTTTTGGCACCCAGACTGGATACACACCAGCTGAGGAGTGAGGAAGCTGGACTATATGCACCAACTCCTGCACCTCACTGGTTGCAGGTTGCCTGGGGCGTATTAATGAACTCTGACACTTCCAGCCTGCCCTGTGTGCAGGTTAGACAGGCGCCGTCAGCATCAGGCAGTATCCATTTTGGACCAGTCACTGTGGCCAGAGAAGTATGATTAGCCACAGAAGTCCTTTCCAAAAACTCTATGGTTTGAAGGAGCATATCCCACAGCTGAACTTGGAGTGGCCTTGGGACACATGGGCACCTTACATAGTCAATGCCTTTCTCTTTCTTCCTCAAGGCAGTTTAAATTTCGTCACCTGAAACCTGAGTCCTGATTCTTGCTGGCAATGGCTGAGGATACTGTGGTTCCTCCAGCTTATTAAGGTAGGGACAAAATAGGGGTAAGTGGCCAGCAGAGTGTTCCTATGCTTGGACCGTCTTCAGGGCACTACCTCTCCAACTTGTAGGGGAAGAAATTGGGGGAATCCAAGGTCACACTAGTAACTAGGATAGCAACAACATTAGACTTTCATGGCACTTTACAGTTCCAAATCCCTTTCACTCTGTTTTTTTTTTCCTCACGAAGGCTTAGAGGTACAGGGAAGGCAAGCTGTGGAGCCCCCATTTCAGAGAAGAATGAACTGAGCTCCAAGAGGCCCAGCAATCCATGTATAGCTAAGGGATGGCAGAACACCTTGCCTTCTACTTCACCATCCTCAAGCCAACAGAGACACAGAACAACGGTGCCTATCTTAAAGCAGACTCTTTTCCTTTCCTTCTGTAAATGTAAACTTCAGTTTACTGGTTCCATTCCATGCATTCTATAAGGAGTGACAAGTGAGTGAGTTGGTGCCTCTCAGGAAAAGGGACCTTCTCTTTGTCACCTTCAAATCTGTAGCTCCAGCACGTCCTGGCAGGAACAAGTGCTCTGTTGGCATCTGTTGAATTGGATTAACACTGAGGAGGGAGCAGCTCAGACCAGAATGTTGGACCTTTTAGAGGCAACACTGTAGTGGTAAGAAGAGTTACACCCTCCGTTTACCGAACATGTACTGTGCCCAATGCTCAGCTGTTTCATACCCATGGGAAGTAAATGTTCTTGTTGTTTTACAGATCAGGAGAATAAAGATCAGGGAAGAGGAAGGATCTCACTCAGGGCCAGGGGAGGGATGAAAACCCAAACCTTCCTGACTCCCAAACCTGCTTTCCTAAACCACACGTGCTCTGTCAACTCAGAAGCCACTCAGTGCCACATTGCAGTTCAACGTAAGAGGCTCGATAAAATAGTCCCGTCTTACTGAAGGAGTTACTTTTCCTCTCCTGCCCTCCAGGCGGGCTCCAGGGTTATTTCATACTTTTGCATACAAAATCTAGAGCAAAACGGGGGCGGAGAAGTAGCAGGAGTTATGGAGTTAAGGCAGGATGGAGGCAGTTGAGGCAAGTTTGAAGGAAGCATGTCTATGAGAGTATGGGATGTGAGGTGACCAGGAGAAGAAAAAGGGGTACAAGAGTGTTGCTGGGGGTTAGGAATCAGATTCCCGTGGAATCTGTAGATATGTACAATTATTTTTGGCTCCTTTGGAAGATGTACTTTTATTTATTTATCTTTAAAGGCTTATTTATTTTTGAGAGAGAGAGGGAGGGGAGGGGCAGAAAGAGAGGGAGACAGAAGATCCGAAGTGGGCTCTGTCTGTGCTCACAGCAGCGAGCCCAATGTGGGTCTCGAACTCACGAACCGTGAGATCATGACCTAAGCTGAAGTTGTACACTCAACTGACCCTGGAAGATGTACTTTTAAATGCCAAACTGTTCAGGACTAAAGCGTGTGGGTCAATGGGATGTCATAGGAAGGTGACAGAGCCACTGGAGGTATCCAGGCTGAGGCTGGGCAGCCCCTTAGTGGGAACATTGTTGAGGGGCTCCCAGCATTGACTGGAGGAGGGCTGGACAGCTACAACTTTCTGATTTTTGTTTATCTACGCAACTCCCATCCTGGCTAAGCATGGAGGCAACCCAGCCAATTTGCTCATCCCTGCCACATGCTGTCCCTCTCCTGACTTATCAAACGTTAATCAGTCCCCACCTCCCACCCCATCTTAATTATTTGCAATGATCCGTGATAGACAAACAACTCTGCAGCTTGAAATCCCCCCATCAGGCAAATATTAAATTATTCACATCTTTCTTGCAGATTTTTCATGAAGTGAGTTGGTAATCAAATGACTCTCAAGCGCCTTTACCATTTTATGGTGGCGACCCTGCCCTTCCCCTTAATGTGTGTATCTTCATGCCTCAGCTACACTGAGTGTTCTCCTTTCCTGTTTATGTTTATTTTGGAAGCAAAATGTGTTTACAAAATCAGTTAAAAAGTGTTAATGATCAGTTTCCAGAATGCTAATGTGAATCCAAATTACTTTCACATGAATCAAGACAAATTTTAAAATGCCATTTGATCATAAGCTGTTTTAAATTTGTGTTACAAGTAGCGCAACAAATCTGAACACATGCCTTTTTAAAAAAGAGCAATTTAAAATAACCATTCTGATGGCATGAGGAAGTTCAGATAAAAAATTTCCTCTGACAGGGAAAGAAGTTAACTTTTGGGCATTCACATGGGAGGAGGTGGGAGGGGACATACACCCAGAGGAAAAATATCATTTATAATTGTTAAAAATAGGATAGAGCTGTGAAACTTACATGGTTTTCATTCATCTTGTTTATTATTATTTTCCCAGTGTCCAAAAGAGGAAATGTGCCTGGCACGTTGCAGGCACATGACAGTATTTGCAGAATTCATGGACAAGTAAAATCAGTTTCATAAATTATAGAATTTAATATGAGATTTTATTTTCTCTGATATAAAAATTATGAAGTTCATGGCAAGTTAGAATAGAAAATTGAGAGCCACATCTTGCAAAACTACTGATTCCATATTCAGATAATATGCCTCTTGCTTGTGCATGCTGCCCCATGTGGGTTACCCAGTAAAGTTGCTCACAGCACTGGGGGGCCTGATCGTCTGGGACACAGGCACAGTGTTGGTTTTGGCGTGTCCTGTGCAGAGTCACAGCTGCTGCCCACCTGAATTTACTGGAATGCATTTTTTTCAGTGGGTCCATCACTAGTGATAATGGAAATGGAGACTGTGAGGTGGTCCAGTGCCACTGCTGGGCTGTTAGAAATCATCTTCTCCCGAATCAGACAATCTAGGACCGGCTTTCCAGAGGTCCGAGGGGTCTAGGGGAAGACAGATCTGGGGTAGAGGGAGAAAGCAAGGGCTTTTGGAGAGACTTCCACCTCTTGCCCAAGCATCCCTGTCTTGCTTTGACTTGCATACTAGGTTGCAAGGTAAGATTTTCTTTGATAAAAATCTTCAGGTGCTATTTTTTTTTAAAGCGTTTAGAATATTTATCTACACAGCCAAAAGTGCTAGCAAAAGATAAGTCCAGGGATATGGATCCAACTCCCCAAGGAACTGCCGACCTTGAGTTAATGTACGTGTGTGTGCAAAGCTGTGCCTTCATTAGAAACAATATAGCTTCAGAATCTCTAGGCCATTTCACAAAAACTCCCCATGTCCCTGTTTTGGAATATGCCCATGTCATGGGTTTGGTTCCTACTCAGAGGAACACATAAAAGTGGGGAAAATTTTACTTCCACGTTTCCCAGTGTTCTAAATGTTCCTATTTCTGGGCTGGCAAGGGTTCTTCTGCTCTTGGTGCCCAGAGCAGAATCTGATAAGTCCATTCATGAGCAGGTTTGAGAGTCCAAGTCTATGCCTTAAAGGGACAAGTAATGGTTTCAGACCAAGGGGTTTGTTGGTCAGGATAAAATGGTGGCTAAGAAGCCTGGGGGATGGGGAGCCCTTCCTGGAAAGCCCTGGGAACCAGAACCTGCTCCATGTCCTTGGGTCATCCCCTAGACACCAGACAGGAAAGACCTAGCTGGATGCCACAGTGACCCAGTTGTCTCTCTCAACCCACTGAAGCAAGAACAATATGAAGGGAAATAGCTTTGGAGTCAAGCTGACTTGGGTCACAACCCAATCTATAAGAGCTCTGTGACCCTGAGTTGCTAACGTCACTATTCCAAACTGTGGGTTTCTTCAACTGTAAAAACATGGTAAAAAAAATGCATTCTTCCCACTAGGTTATTCCAAAACTTAAAGTAATGTCTGGAAGGTTTTTGACAAATAGTAGGTACTCAATAAATCATAGCTATAACATATTCTACTGTCTCCACACTGTTTTGAAAGGACCTACTTCTAGTGGAGTCTACTTCTAATGGGGAGACATTTTTGGCTTTTAAGTAAAATCTACAGAATATCTACATTATGCTGGGGGTGCCTGGCTGCCTCAGTTGGTTAAGTGTCGGACTCTTGATTTCTGCTCACATCATGATCTCATGGTTTGTGAGATTGAGCCCCACATGGACCTCCGTGCTGACAGTGCATAGCCTTCTTGGGATTATCCTTCTCTCTTTCTCTTTCTGACCCTCCTTTGCCTGTACTCTTTTTCTCAAAATAAATAAATAAACATGAAAAAACTGTTTTTCAATTTACACTTTGTTGGATGGAATATGTGCTTTAGAGAAAAATAGAGTGGGAAAGAAAGATTCAGAACACTGGGTCTAGGGGGTCTGAGGGGAAGCCCCATATCTGGTTATAAGAATGAGAAAGAATTTCTTTCTCAAATTATCTTTCTCTTCTTCATGAAAGATATTTTTACTGCCAAATAAGAATAAATAGTAAAGGAAAGCAGAGTCTGGAAGACACACAAATGTTGTCCTATGGAGGCAGCTGGTGTGCTGTTATGATGTGGGACTTCAGGTCTTGAGTTTTAGTTTGTCATTTTCAAAAAGAAGTCCTGATTGTCACTGCACCTATCTTTGACTTTATTTCCTTACCTCTAAATTGGACATAATAACCACTGTCTTTTTACATGAGATGAAGAAAACTTCTCACCTCAGCATAACAAGCAAGGGTCAGGGTGTGGCCACTGCAGGCTGCTATCCCAGGAGACAAAACTACAGAGGATACAAAGGAAATAGCCCACTCCTCCTTTCTACACACACACACAGACCCACACACATTTTCTCTCTCTCTCTCTCTCTCTTGCAAATTGTCAGGAGACTATAGGTATTGTCCTCTGAAATGAAAGTTATCCTAAGGCCAAGGGAACAGACTTGCATTGAGATGGTCCAGAAGGAGCTCTTCCATCAGGAATGGCTAACTTACCATGTCCCCTAATGGTGCCATCTTGATTTGTGGATTTCAGCACTGTCCAGGCTCCAAGGGACCATTGACTGGTTGCAAGTTGCTGACAAGCGAATGCTTGGTCCTGAGCTGTATATATTTACTGTACCATATAAATAATAAACACTAATAACTCACTTTATCCCTTACGATTTCCCCATCCGTTTCCTGGCCATTTCTGGACCTTTCATCACATACCAGATTGTGTGGCTGACTTTTATTGCTGGCTGCTCATGCAGGGTGAGAAATCATTGTTGCCTCATAAATAGCTAGCATCATTTTTTTTCTCTCATTGAAAAGTTATTCCAATTCAACCTAAATTTCCAGCAACCAGGAAGTGTTTAAATAAATCATCCTCCATCCATTTGATGAAATTATGTAACCATTAAGAATCATGATTTTGAAAGCTATTCAACAGTATAGGGACAAAAAAGCACACATCATAATGTTAGGTGAAAAAAGCAATACAGAAAACCATATATCCAGCATGATCCAATTTTGCACGTGCATTTCTATGTAGATTTACCTATGTACATTAAAGAGATGGCAAGAAAATGCTTGAAGTGTCATTTCTGAATAGGATGATTGTAGTGATTTTTTTTTCTGCACTTTTCAAATTTTCCATGGTATACTTTTAGAATCTGAAAATAGGGTTATCTCTTTATTAAAAATTATTTTAAAATAACATTTCAATTAGTTTACTCAAACATTTTATTTCTTTGTTTAAAACATTTCAAGTTGTTTGACAGATGAACATGGGGAAGGGAAGGAAAAAAGATAAAAACAGGGAGGGGAACAAAACATAAGAGACTCTTAAATACAGAGAGCAAACTGAGGGTTGCTGGAGGGGTTGTGGGTGGGGAATGGGCTAAATGGGTAAGGGGCATTAAGGAGGGCACTTGTTGGGAGCACTGGGTGTTATGCATAGGGGATGAATCACTGGAATCTACTCCTGAAATCATTATTGGACTATACGCTAACTAACTTGGATGTAAATTTAAAAATAATTTTTTTTTAAAAAAGGGAAAAAAAATTGACACAAATTAAAACAAAAAAATCTCAAGCTGTTTGAAATCACACAACAATAAAAACACGAGCTCTGTTGTCGGCCTAACAGACGGTTGCCAAACGGGGTGAGATCAGGGGCAGCCTCTGTGAAATCGGCACGATGTGGCTCACACTTATTTGGAGGCTCCTAGTCAGGCTTTTTGTTCTAATTTTTTCCCCTCTAAATATGAAAAATTCTATCTACACACTTGCACGGCCCTACATATATAGACATATGAAGTGTATTTTCTGGTCTCAGATTGACATCCACCTAAGAAATTAGCCTATGAAAGCCCCATCACTCACATACACTATTGCTGGGGAGGAGGGGACAATTTTATTTAGCTAATTTTTAACAAATCTCAAATGGTACCCACATCTGAAGCCTGGAGGAAGGATAATCAAGTCAAGCCCCATTGACTAGGAGAACAGTGAACTGTGGAAAATGACTTCTCAGCACTGCACAGGGCCCCAGCTCCATTTAAATAACATGTTCATTATTCAGATGCTCGGCCTTCTTACAGGGGCTGTTGACCTGCCTGGGGTTTGCCCCAGCTTCTGGGGTTTCTGCAGCATCCCGGGACAGTCTGTCATTTGTCCCTGTCATCGTGAGTCCCCAGACAGCACCACAATGGATCCTCAACCAGCACCAAGAGAGACATGAGCAGTTAACTACTGTTTTCATTTTACAGATGGGGAAACCAAGGCTCTGACAGATGGTGTGACTTGCCAGGGTCACACAGCCAATCAGGGATGGCTGTACCTAGGTGTTCTCACTCCGAGACTATCTTATGCACCAACATGTCTCTCCACTGGCCCATTTTTAGAAGATATGATTCTGATCAGCTAGCTTAGGTAACATGCGTGTGTAAAAGCAGACTGTGAGCACAGAACAAACAAAACTATAACAAGAAAAGAAACAAATTGCTGAAAAAAAATTTTTAAATAAAATGTAAGAAAACAGACTGCAGATTCTGAAGTTTGGGCAGCTTACCAAGAGTGACACCCAACTTTTGGTGCAGTGTTGGGCAAAGTTCAGTGGGAGAGTAAAGAAAGGAAAAAAACAAAAATGAAAAAAATGCTATTTTTTTTTAATTGAGCAGCTACCATGTATTATTCTGACCATTTCTGAGCATTTTCCAGGTTTTAGCTAGTTTCATCCTTACAACAGCCCTAGGAAGTAGACACTACTATTATTCCCATTTTGCAGATGAAGAGACTGAATGACAAGGTCTCATCGCTGGACCTGGGAAGGTAGAAAACCAGTTTTGAGTCATCTGTGAGAAGCACAAAGGCAGACAGAGTCAAGTTTGGACTCCAGCTCAGCCACTTCCTAGTTGTATGAACTTGGGTGATAACTCAACCTCGCTGAGCTTCAAATCTCTCATTTATAACACAGGGATCATAAAATCAGGCTCTTGCCTTTGCTGTAAGGGTTTAATGAGATAATATAGGGGGAAAATCTGCTACCACACCAGGCATGCAGTAAATGCTCAATGAATTGTAACTAGTTTTGGTCTCCTCCCCTTCTACCTTTCCCTCCTCACTTCTCCTTTTTCTTTGCTGTTTCTTCCAATGGTTGTGAAAAGGGAAGCAGGCTAATTCCTTTGTTCAACAAACATCTTGGTGTTGGGCAGTAGTCTGGATGCTGGGGAGTGAGCACAAGACCAGCACTGCCCCCTCTGGAGATTCCTAACCCTGCATGGTGACCCTGGTGGGAGAACCATAGGGGCCGGGGCATGTTCAGTGCACTCCTCGATTCCCCTGTCTACTTCCTGCCAGCATTTAAGTTTAATGACTCTGGTCTAAGGTGACATCAATCAAGAATTTTTGAAGACTCTGAACACTGTTAGGTTCCTCTTAGTTGGGCCTGGTTTCTGGTGGGTTTTTAGTTGCAAAGCTCAAACCCACCAAAGCTTGTGTTCAACCTTTGCTGGGGATGTCTGCGAAAGGCTGGTGCCCCAAAGAGCAAGCCAAAAGACTGATAAATGAAATGGTTGTCATTAACTATTTCATTAATTCACCCCCAAGTCACCCATCTAACATCTATGTAACCACAGTAGATCCTAATCACATACAGGGTGCTGGGGTGTATATGAAGGAATAAAACTTTGTTCCTGGCCTCAAGCAGCTCCTGGTTGAGCAGAGATGCAAGCTAGTGAAGAAGTCATAGCTGGTTGGTGCCACAGCCAGGACTAGACTTCGGGTCTCCTGGTCACAGCAGAGAACCTATCCTCTGCCTCACAAATACCACATTCACTCTCCTCTTTTGTGCCAGCAGAGCTGGGAGCCTGGTTCTCATGACAGCTGTGCCTCTTATGCCTCACCCGGAAAGTGCCAAAGTAATAGCTTCTGTTATCTAATGCTGTGTAACGAGCCACCTCCAAACTTAACAGCTTAACGTAGTTTTTATTATCGCTCATGATTCCGCAAGCTGACTAGATTCGGCTGGGACGTTCTTCTGCTGGTCTGGCCTGGGAATCACTCATGCGGTTGTAATCAGATGGTGAGTGGGCTGGTGTTATGTGAGGACAGCCAGGTTGAAGATGATTCCCTCACTCACATGTGGGGTCTTTCTCTGTGAAGAGTTACCCTGCAGAACCCTTCTGCGTGGACTCCCTCCAACAGGGTAGCTGGGCTTCTTACGTGGTGGATGGCTTACAAGAGCACACAAGGGAAAGGCCTTCTTAAGTCTTGGCACAATATCATTTCTGCCACACCCTATTGGCTAAATGCAGATTCCTGGGGTGAGGAGGGAGGGGGCCCCAGAGGGGTATGAATACCAGCACCCTTGGTTATGGGAGCCATCTTGGGAGACAAACTACCACTTGAATGCAAGCAAGAGGAACCAGCTTGGGTCTCAGTTGCTGCACCAGGAAGCAGGCCACCTAGGCCGGGGCCCTCAGGATACCAGACAGTATGCAGACAGTGATCCAGGGAGGACAAAGCAATGACTGTTTCCTTCCTCTGCTTTTCTCCTACTCTCTTCCCAGACTCCTCTGGGCAGTTCTTCCTCAGCTTTATCTCCCTTGTGGTAAAGTTTGAAGGATGGAAACTCTAACTGGCAGTCAGACAGTGATTGGCATCGGACCCAGCTCTTTATTATGCTGAAAATCATTGTGCCAATCTAAGGGAAACTGTGTAGGATTGTTTGCAATTGATGACAAATTCTTTTCGCCAAGAGTGGCAGGTCCTTCAGTCAGCACAACAAAGTGTGCTCACTCCTGGCTCCCCTTCTTAGCTCTGGAACTCATCAGACTTCTAACCTTTTTTTTTCTCCTCATAAGAAATATCTAAATTGACAACAGATAAAACTTGAGAATGAATAGTACTGGGACAAGATTAAACTATTTATAATCAAAGATTCTTCAAAATCAACTCTCCTGACCTTCCAGGATGGTGAGATTTAAAAAACCAAAACTAAAGCAAAAAACCAAAGCAGTAAAAAAAGAGAACAACTTCAGGACATTAGGAAAATACTTTACTCAGCTCATAGTTTTGAACCCAAACGATTGTACTATTTCTAGCATAAGGAACCCTTAAATCTCCTGTGTCCATCCTGTGTTTGGAATATTCCCTGGTGTATTGTTCTCAGAAGTGGGCTGAGAGTGAGTTTAATAAAGGAAAACGTGCTTGGATTTTCAGACACTGACAATAGTATGTTTTTACCTAGTGTTTTTCAAACTTAAGCAGACCAATGAGAGAAATGCACTGCCCTCTGTTGGAGAGTTAGCAAAATCGGCCAGGAGCTGAGACAGCATCGTGATTTCAGGCTTCCTGAGAAAGCCTCCTTTGGGGGTTTTTTGACTGAGGGGACACAGGTCTCCCATTTAAGTGTGGCCCAAGAAAAAGAGAAGTAAAAATGTTAGAGATGCCCACATAAGTAAGACTTACATTTCTACAATATATCCAGCTGTGGGTTCTCAGTTTTAACAAAGAGAAAAATGACTGAAGTAGTAAGTTGTAGGGTTTGGAGATATAATATGTGTTGGTAAATATTTTACATTGGAGAACTAGGGGTAGAACTATTTTCTTCCAACGTTTACGTGACACAGAAATGACTCATCTGACATCGTTAAGGTGCTTTATCCTGTGATGACAATTTGCAGGGTTTTAGAAAATCAGTCAAGTTGCCACTGTCTCCTTCAGGAATATGGTCACTATTATACTGAAATGCTGCCCTCCCCCACAAATATCCACAACTATTGCTTTCTACCAGCCAGGTCACCTACAGAAGATTAAAAAAAAAAAAAAAAAAAGCAAACAGGCCTTTGCCTCTCTTGGGGAAAAGATCATCTCAGCAAGATTTGCGAGGACATTGACTCAAAGGAAGAGAAAAGTCTATTTTTGTTTGCTCAAAGGCAGCCAAGGATGCTCTGAGCAAAGAAGAGACAACGATGTTCTACTTTTTCTTCTTCTCAAATCTAGAGCACCATTCCCCCAAGCACCTGTTAGCATCTTGGGCTTGCTTTCAAGTATTTTGAGAGGAATGGAATTAGAGAAAAGAGGATGGGTGAGGGGAAGCAGTGCCGAAAAGAACATTTCACATGGTGATTGAGACATGAGCATAAAGAGTATTCGTCACTTTGACTCAGTACATTCCATTTCTAGAGATCTGTCCAGAGAGATACTCACAGAAATGCCCCAAGTTAGCTACGAGGAGATCCACAGAAGCATTGCTTGTGAGGATAGCAAGTTAGAAACAACCAAAATATCTTGAACGGAGGACCGGTTGAATAAGCAAGGTTATACAATGGAATACTCGGCAGCATTAAAACAACAGCTAATGTTGTTGTATTACTACCTCTACAGTATTGTTGAGGTTCTCCATGGGCTGGCTAATGTGGTCAGCACATCCTGACAGGGTAGAGTATGAAGTGAACCACACAAGTTGCAGAACAAAAGTGCTGTCTTCCATTTCTGTAAATACAGTTATATTGTTATTATAGTTTATTGTTGAAAAATAAACCTGGAGGAATATACACCAATCCATCAACAATTGAAATCTCTAAGGGCTGAGATTATACAATGTTGCTACCTCTTAAATGTAATCAAATCATATTTTTGGGCATTTTAACCATTAGCATATATCCCTTTTGTTATCAGAAAACATGGAAGATTTTTTTTTAAGCTGGATAGGTATGTTTTTCTTTCTGCAGAAATACTGTCAGGAGGTCCCCCCTCATATGTATTAGTACTCTAATGATGGAATTAAGTTGATCAAGCAAATCACAGAAAGAAAAATCAGATGAATTATATTATACACACACACACACACACACACTCAGTGTCTGGCACATAACAGGTGTTCAATAAATGTTTGCTGAATGATGGTATGAATAAGTGAATGAATGCAGAACCGTTTCCAATATGCCTTGTTTAATTTGCTACCTGTTTTTTTTTAAATCATAAGTAAATGTGTTCCTTTTCAATAATATCTCCAATTGCTTTCTCTGATTGCAGAGTTCACTTTTTTTCTCTTATGCATCTTCAGAAACTAAAATGCTAGGGTAGAGGCTGAGGGGGAAGAGGACATAAAAAACAAGGTTTTAACAAGAGGGAAAAGGGATTTTCACAAACCACCAAAGTGCTACTTCTCTTGGAAGAAGTGCACCCTGGATTTTTTCCAGCTGAATTCTGCAACAAAACCCAAGGAAAATGAACATTAATCTTTTATGAACTAAGCCCCCGAATGAACAGGCTTTGAGCTCAACCCTAATTAGGTTGCATCTCAATACAGAGAATCCTTAACGAATAAGGACACATAACAACACAGGCAAGCTCTCTTCTGGGACTGACTCAGAAATGAAGGGGCCGCCCAAGCCACACTCAACTGCTCTAGTGCATTAGGGGTTCCTGACTTTACTTGGAAAATGCACCATCATCTTGGATGCAAAGCAAATGGAGTTTCCTGTAACTGAAATTCTTGGCCACCTGGCTACCTCCATGGCCATCTGGGGGTCTGTGGATAAATGAGAAGAGAAAGGGCAAGAAGCAGGGCTCTTAGAGAGAGTGTCAGCAAGTCAAGCAGGTTTCTTGTGTCCAGCAGAGCAGCCAATACTTGCTGTGTTCAGAAACAGGATAACCCACAGACACACAGGTACCTGATGTGGAAGGCAGGGTGGTGTTGTAGAGTCCCAAAGCCCTGAGTTCAAATCCCAACTGGACCACTTTCTAAGATAAGTTACCCAGCCTCTCTGAGCCATCATTTCCTCATCTATAAAAGGGGGCTAGAGGTACAGCATGGTTGGAAGGATTGAATGAAATGAACTAAGCATCCCTCAGATTGTTCATTGTTGAAACAAACATTATTTCCTCAACCAGTGTCCCATTTGATCACAGACTCCTGCATTCTCCCATTTGCTCTTATCAAAAACTTAGTAAGGTAAGCTGAATGATCCCCATTTTATAGTTGAGGAGCCTGAGACTCAGAGAGGTGAGGTAATTTGTCCAAGGGAACAGAGCAAAGGACCATCAAGGCTAAGATTTCTAACCCCCAATCATGTGCTCACCACAGGCATGGAGTTCAAAGGGCTGATGTCAAAGACAGAAAGAACTACTGATGTTTGACATCTCAGAGTCAGGGGACTCTGGATCTTGGGACTCATATGCATGTTCCAGGTCAGCAGAGAGAGACCCCAGGATGGGCTGTGGATGGTTTTGGTGGAGAGGCAAGGGAGCTCCCTTCCCAGGGCAGCTGGGCTTGCTACGCCCACCCTAAGGAAAGGCACCCATGCTGGAGGACGCCTCTAGGGCCATGTGGGTAACATGGCTTTGATATAAGCACACATCACTTCGTCCTGTCTGTATTGGTTCTGTCTTCATCCAGGGAAATCTCCCAACCCATCTAATTCTCTTCCATGTTCACACATTGGGATGGCCCTTGATCCGCATGAAACAACTGTTTCAATATCCTCCTCCAATCTTCCTTTTGACCAGTCCCCCCATCCCACCATCCCTTGGGTTCATTGCAGTAGTCACGACTTCCTCATCAATCCTCTGATGCCATTTATTTGGCTTATAATAAATCCCCCAATCCAACCCTGCTGTCCCACATTTGTCCAGCACATCCCTGCTGCCCAAGAATGCCTTATCTTATTACTGTAATTAACCGGTACCATGCTAGAAAGCTGAGCCAGAGTAAGAACTCTTGGGTGAAGAAGATTTGCCAAGGGTTACAATGCATGAGAATTGGAGTGGATAGAACTTGGCACTTGAAACCTCTTCCTTCCACATAGAACTTTATTCTAGCAACTCATTAACTCTGGGCAGTATAGTCACATTTCTGAAGCTGGTGTCTGGGAGTCTATTTGGATTCTGCAATCCTGCTCTTTTAATTGCCAGTCCAGACTGTTTCCTCCTCTTCTACTTCTGCCTTCAAATTTTGTTATGTTATATAAGCTACGATTGTTTATTGGAATATATTGTATTTATGTTAGCCAGCATTTACTGTTCATCTACCGTGTGTCCATCCTAGTGCTAAATATTTCACACATGACATTCATCTAACACTTAACAAACAGCTCAGAGAGGGGTAGTATGGTTATCACTATCTTGTGGACATGGACAGTAAGCCCAGAGCATTAAACACTCTGCCCCTTACATGCATTAACATTTGAGAATGTCTGGCTGAAGCACTGTGGTAATCTAGAAGGGAAAAGATGACATCCAGCCAGGAGAATCAAAGTGAGAAGGTAAGAACAGAACTGGTTGGAAGAGAATAGGAGGAAAGAAGGAGAAACACGTTTTAGGCAAAGGAATAGCATGAATGATGGCTCAGAGACAGAATGGTACAGACAACAATGAATACCATTGAAATACTTGTTGAATTTCTGGTTTGGCCATGGCAAATGGGTCTCAAATGATAATATGCAATCTAGAAGCCATTACATGAAAAGGAAGAGGGGGGCAAGAGCCCCTATGACAGGTGACAGCCACTCACCTCATTTTCTGAACAATCCAGTAAGTAGCTTTCATGTCCCCCTTTTACAGACAAGAAAATGGTTTCAGAGAAATAATCCATCTAAGAAATATTAAAAGGCTATAGAAAGTGGTAGAATCTGTATTCAGACCCAGCTCTGTCTGGCCATCATCCTCACCATGCCCATGAAGGAGGGCCTGGCTCCTATTTCTGACACTGAGTCTGGCTGGGACCAGTCTTGATCAGTGACCTTTGTGTCCTTTAAGAAGCAACTGTTTTCCATCCTCCTGACATTTTCTGCATAAGATGCAGCAATGCTGAGATTCTGGGTGTCCCCAGTTGTGAGGGAAAAGGCTACGAGATGCCTTTGGGCAGGCGAGGAGGCAGCCACATTTAGGGCACAGCTGAAATCAGCAGGGCAGGCAGTTGCTCCAAGCGAAGCCCCAGATGGGGCCTCCAATGAGATCACCCCCTCATTCCTGGCTGCCAATTCAACATCTGCTCCCAGCATATCGGCTTGCAAATATTTCAGATCCACACCCCCAAATCCAGATGTGTTTGTGTCATGAACTCTACACACTCTGCTAGAAATTACTGAGGTCTGAAAAAGGAAATTAAGTATTCACTCAGGCACACACAGACCAGTGACCCCAAATATTCTGCACATGTCCAAAGTTTGGGTCACTCACATTTAGGGATACTGAATACCAGCTCCCACCCATCCACTGGCCCACCTTACTCTCATCAGATGTCATATGTAAAGGGATTCATGTCTGCTTTCAGTTTAGTGCCAGTGAAAGGTTTATGAACGTGGAAATCATCCTTTGCATGGCGGCCAGATGCTGCTTTGTTTTTATTTATTAGCAGATTGGTTGGAGCTTCAGTTCAGTCTTCAAACTCAGCATTTCCAATAGTAGAGAAACCACAAATCAAGAGAGCTAAGGAGCATTGAATTTCACTCTGGTTACATGTATGGGTCATCTGGGAAGCTTTGATTCAATCCCAGTGGGAAGATCTGGACTATAGGCCCCGGCATCCACATTTTGTTTAAAGTTCCTCAGTTGATTTTAATCCACAGCTACTGCGGAGAACCTCTACTATGGAGATTACTTCTGGACTGATGTAAAGAGATCAAAACACGAGGTGGGAGATGGGGTAGGGGAGGTCTAGGAGATAAGACCAACTGCTTTATCTCACACAGTTGCAGGTAAACTCAACTCTTTCACTGACTAATGTGTCACTCTGGACAAAGCATCTGATCTTTATAAACTGGTTCCCTCATCTGTCAGTGGGGGTAATGATACTTGATTGGGCTGAAAGAATGCTTAAATCAGAAAATGTTGATAAAGTGCTTTATATAGTGCTTGGCATATCATAGGGATCTAGCAAATGGTAACCATTAATGTTATATTACAACACACACACACACACACACACACACACACTTGCCCACAGGGAGGAGGAGGAGAGATAGACCAGAATAATGCACATGAAAATATGAATACTGGTGAGGGGAATTGCAGACAAATTTTTTCTTTTCTCTTTCTTTGTTTACTATATGCATGACAATGACTGTTTTTCTTCTAATAAAGGAATACAGATTATACTTTATGATGATAATGGTAAAAGATACAGAAAAATCTTCAGGTTTTAGGAAGAATGTGGAAAATATGACAAAATATGACAAAATAACAAATCTGGAAGGTTTCCAGGTAGCCCTTCTTACCCCTTCCTTTCTTCCTTTTGTGTTCTTCAATTTATTTTGTAGTGAGAGGTATTCATTTTTTTTAAAAAAACTTTAACGTTTATTTATTTTGAAGTGGGGGAGAGGCAGTGAGAGAGGGAGAGGGAGAATTCTAAGCAGGCTTCTGTGCTGTCAGCTCAGAGCCCCAGGAGGGGCTCGATCTAACCACCTGGAGATCATGACCTGAGTCAAAACCAGGAGTTAGGTGCTTAATGGACTGAGCCACCCAGTCCACCCCCTCCACCAAGGTATTCATTTCATAATAGAAAAAAAGGTGTTGGGGCTCCTGGGTGGCTCAGTCAGTAAAGGTCATGATCTCACAGTTTGTGAGTTCCAGCCCCTAGTTGGCTCTGGGTTGACAGCTCAGAGCCCAGAGCCTGCTTCAGATTCTGTGTGTGTCTCTCTCTCTTCCCTTCCCTTACTAGTGCTCTGTTTCTCTCTGTCAAAAAAATGAATAAACATTAAAAAAAATTTTTTTTAAGAAAAAAGGTGTTGTACTTTGTTTTCTTACCCTCCCTCCATCCTCTGAAGGTCCACCCTGGGGCTGCTGATGCCAAGTCTTTGTCTAAGCCTTCCTCCCTCTGCCCTGCCTGGATCCTTGCACCAGTACCAGGGCCGGGAGCAAGCAGAGGGTGAGCGCAGGGTCCCAGCAGTGCCTTGCCCTGGTTTCCTCCCCAGGCCTTTAGAGTAGCTGCAGAAGTGACATAATGCCATCAGCACTGCCCTTGCTGCTAACAGCGACCGTGCAACCAGTAGGCAAAAGATCCATTCGCTGCAACAAGGGGTAACTGCCACCGAGGTGGCTCTGTTGTCCCCCGCCTTGGCTGTTCCCCAGGTCCATGTAGGGTGGGCAGACTCCCTGGATAGCCGTGGGTGGGGTCTTTGGGGACAGATACACAAGGCAGCAGTGAAGCTTCCAGGAGCCAGAAGTTCCTTCTTCATTTAATCACCATCACTCCTTCACTCAACAAACATTTTGGCATTCCTACCATGTGCCAAGCACCACCTAGCATGTGGGAAGACAAATAAAGATGACCTAGTCTTTGCTCCTAAGGAGTTCATGGACAAAGGGACATTCAACTTACAATGACAGTATAGTGTGAGAAGTGCCTTGATGGGGAATCCCTGGGTGCTGAACACAAGAGAGGCATGTACTGGGGGGTGGGGAAGGCCAGAGGAGACCCTGATTCCTGAGACAGTTCTTCTCTGATAAGCAGGAGTAACCAGAAGTTGGGGAGAAGGAAGTTTTAGTAGAGGAAACCACAGAGGTGGCTCAGAGGTGCAGGGTATCTTCTGGAAACGTCAGGGAGGCCAGCAAAGTATAAGTGAAGTGCAGGAGAGAAGATGAAAAGAAGACTTGGAGTGGGAAGTGTCAAGAATGCTCCCAGAACTTTCTCTCTGACTCTCCCAAACCTCAGTAATTCCCATACTACCCTTATGGATTTGGCCTCATCTATGTCCTACCTGTATTATTTCTTTTTAACTTTTAAGTGACTCACTTTTAAAAAGCTTCACTTAATAAAAATCAAAACCACACTCAGATATCACCTCACACCAGTCAGAGTGGCCAAAATGAACAAATCAGGAGACTATAGACGCTGGAGAGGATGTGGAGAAACGGGAACACTCTTGCACTGTTGCTGGGAATGCAAACTGGTATAGCCGCTCTGGAAAACAGTGTGGAGGTTCCTCAAAAAAGTAAAAATAGATCTACCCTATGACCCAGCAATAGCACTGCTAGGAATTTACCCAAGGGATACAGGAGTGCTGATGCACAGGGGCACTTGTACACCAATGTTTATAGCAGCACTCTCAACAATAGCCAAATTATGGAAAGAGCCTAAATGTCCATCAACTGATGAATGGATAAAGAAATTGTGGTTTATATACACAATGGAGTACTACGTGGCAATGGGAAAGAATGAAATATGGCCCTTTGTAGCAACATGGATGGAACTGGAGAGTGTTATGCTAAGTGAAATAAGCCATACAGAGAAAGACAGATACCATATGTTTTCACTCTTATGTGGATCCTGAGAAACTTAACAGAAACCCACGGGGGAGGGGAAGGAAAAAAAAAGAGGTTAGAGTAGAAGAGAGCCAAAGCATAAGAGACTCTTAAAAACTGAGAACAAACTGAGGGTTGATGGGGGGTGGGAGGGAGGGGAGGGTGGGTGATGGGTATTGGGGAGGGCACCTTTTGGGATGAGCACTGGGTGTTGTATGGAAACCAATTTGACAATAAACTTCATATATTGAAAAAAAAATAAAAAGCTTCACTTAAATGCACTGTAAAAGAAATCTGGCATTGTTACCATGGATAGGAAATCAATAATGCCTGCTTGCCATAAATGGAAAGTCATGTTAAAGACAAATGTAAGTCCAAGTTACAAAACTCTACTTAGATTTTGGTGGGTTGAGCCTGAAACCTGTATTCTCTTTGTCCAGAGGGGGACTTAGCATGTATTTGAGGGCAATACAGACACATAGAGGCTTTCTCCTGGATAATCAGAGGCTCAAAAGAGAATTAGGAAAGGAATAACTTTCTCATTCTATGATTCAAGTTTCCTTAATGTCTAGAGGCTGGGTACTGCTACCTTAAACCTTCTTTGCTGCCCCTACAGGTGTGTGCGTATCATGTTCTGGAAAACACAGTCCCAGAGAAGGACCCTCCCTGGAAAGGTGGTCCTATTTCCAAAGACACAGACAGGAAAGCCCAAGGAAGACCAAAGGGAAGCCCAAATCAGTCACCTGCAAATCCACCCTGAACTTTCTGTGCATCTTAAGCAATGTATCATGCACTAACTTATGAAAACCACAAGTGGAAGAAATCAAGAAGCTGTCTCTGTGCCTTTCGTGGCACAATAAGGGAAGCTAAAATCCCACAAGCTCTCTAGAAACAGTCATTTCTGGCAATACTCACCACTCCCTAATTGACTATGCTAAATATTATTCCTGGTGCCCCCCAAAGTGAGCTTTTATCTTATCACAACTTGGTAAATATTATGATAGGCTGTGGTTTTTATTACCACAGAAGTATAAATGCTAACTTTTTCATCGATGCAAGATGTGGCCAGAAAATCTCAGTAGTGAGAGCTTGAAAGCAATTACATCCTTGTTATTTAGAGGTTTGGCCAGATGTCAAGGGAGTTTATAGCCAAACCACTACTTTGGTGGTGTTTTGTCCCCCAAAGTAATCCAAAAATTAATGTACCAGAAGGAAATAATATGTTTGTATACTACATTGGGATAGCTGAGGCTTTGCTCTTAGATGAAATACCAAAGGAAATTCCTTTATTGATAAGGAGAAACGGTGTATTGGAAAGTAGTTTTTGGCTTGGGTTAATATGTTTCTCTTTGGTCAGTGATATTTCTGAAATGGTAGAAAGCTCAGAAAAAAATTGGGAAAATACTATAGGTATTCTGTGTGTGTGTGTGTGTGTGTGGGTGTGGGTGTGGGTGTGGGTGTGTGTAGACAGATGATAGATAGATAGATGCCTAGATGAATAGATACACAAACAGGTAGATATCCACACCAAAAAATGAATTAACCTGCTGGCAGCCTTCCATTGTGTAGTTGCATGAAGCTTCTGGAAGACAGAAGAAAGCTTTGCCTGTTCAAGTCCACTTTGATGCACCTGCTGACTTGAGCCCAGCAGAGAAGAATTGACTGTGTAGTTTTGGAAATGACCCAGGTGACAGTCATTTCCAGAATCCATGGAAACCCCAGTGCACTGGACAGGACCTCCCTCACACCCACAGGCAGCTCCTTGAACAGCCAGGTCCAAAAACCGGTTAAGATGTCAGCCAAGCTCAGGTGGCTCAGTTTGCTTTTCTAGGACTTGTCGTTTGTCCATGATCTGTCCAACACGTTTGCTATGTTGCGCTCAAAAATTTGTTTTGCATTTTTAAGTTTGATAAGCTTCTTAAACACAAGGACAGCAGATGAGTGTGCAAAGTCGTATGCATGAGATATTCATTCTTTTGTTTTTCTCTTATTAACGAAAGTTTGGACACAGCCAAAGTTTAAGAGATGTATTAAATATTCTGCTGCTGTTAAAAAAGATAAGCCCTTATGCATTCACACTGAAAGGTGTTCACCAAGTAGAAAAAAACTTCACAGAATAGTGTACTTCTCTCTCCCTCTCTCTCCCTCTCTTTCTCCCTCTTTCCTTCTAAGGTAATACATGTTATATATTTCCCGTTTATATTGAAATGCATATAGTGTTATTACATTCACATACACTTGGAAGTTCTAGGAGAATAATACAAACCAATCTTCAGGGAAATTTGGATCGTAGAGGGATTTTCACTTCATATTGCTTAAAAATTTTTTTATGATGTACCATGCATTTCCAAAAAAGTTTTAAGAAAGCTGATTTTTTTAAAAAAGAACAAAATGAAAAAGAATTGTACATGTGCTTTCTTTCATTCTATCAACCAAGGAACCATGAAGAAGACTTTAAAAAAAAATTAACCCAGAAAGATGATATCAGACCAGAGACTTTTCTGTTTTAGCCTTAGTTCTTGATTTCTATCAAATACTGCTTTAAACTTTGGTCCATCTCATGAATCTACATGACAAACTCAGGCTCAAAGCACTTCTTTTTTTAAAAAAAAATTATTATTTCTTAAATTTTATTTATTTACTTATTTATTTTGAGAGAGAGAAAGAGCATTTGCACACATGTGGGGGAGGGGCAGAGAGAGAGGGAGACACAGAACCCGAAGCAGACTCCAGGCTCAGAGCTGTCAGCACAGAGTCCAACGTGGGGCTTGAGCCCACGAACCGTGAGATCATGACCTGAGCTGAAGTTGGATGCTCAATAGACAGTGTCACCCAGGTGCCCCTGAAACACTTCTAATTTGCAGTCACCATGGGGGCAACAGAAAGACCAGCAACTCAATCTCTGGCTTGATGGAGTCCACTAAGAGCTTACTGATCCAAAAAAGCCCAGGTTCACTTAAAAGCCTTCTTCCTAAAGAATCTAGTAACCTCTGGAATGCCCTGAACATTTTAATAATAGATGTCATTTATTAAATAGCAGCTTTGTCACAAATACTATGCCAAGTTATGTGTGTTATCTTTTATCTTCACAAAACTTGGAAGGAGAAACTATCTCCCATTTTACAGAGGAAGAAACTGAGGCCCATGGTGCTTAAGTAATTTACCTAAAGTGGCAGGCTAGGAAATGGCAAATCTTGTGCCCCCATCTCTGCCTATCTACTGATCTTCTTTATTTTCTAATTTCTAGGCTATCTGAGGCAGTAAGTGATGTGCTGTCTACTTAAGGACCATGGGAAGCTAATATCCCTTTGAAAGTTTTCAACGTACCCAAAGACTTACTTATTCACCTATGGTATCTGGCCCATCAGTAATTTCCCCCTTTGCTTGGTACAAATTACTGTAGCAATCAAGATGCATGCATCCCATTGTTCTCTGACATTTAGATATTACAAGCCTTGGATAGTTTTTAACCAAGACAGCAAAATCCTTTCACAAATGAGTTCATTTAAGGGAGAAAAATGTGTTGGCAAGGAATAAACTATAACTTGTCAAAGGCATGCATATTATTTTTTGCTAAATTCATGTTTTCCCTTGTTGACCAATATGAGCAAAAAGACTTTTGCAGCATTTGTTCTGGTAATTCATGAGTGGTATCATTACAATATAATATCTTCTTAGTAATAAAGAATAAGTTATGGATCTGGGAATGAGGTTTTTAATGATAAGTACTCATAGGATATTGGCTCATGTGAAATTTTTTCTGGGTTAGATTCTAAAATCCTTTTAATAAAGTAAAATGGAAGGATTATGAGGTAAGTGCTTTGGTGATCTCTTGAATACTCATTACTCCCCTCTCCACTGTGTGGAGTCTAGTGGATGAGGAGTTGATTCTAGCTCCAGAGGTGGACCCTGGACAGTCCAAGCTGACTGCCAGGGGACCCCTTTGCCCTCTGGTTTAGGAACTTATAGCTAACTTAGTCAGAACATGGCATTCCCCCAGACTCAAGAATTGATGTGGGAATAAACATGTGGTCTCATATGCACCAGTAAGTTATATAGGGAAGTTGATGGGGTGGGGGAGTTCTGGAAAAAGTGTTCTTACTGTTAAGAGGGAAACTACAGGAAAGCTAATTTGTCTGTGGATATTGTCCTGCCTGGGATTCAAGGCCTGAAATGACTACAGCCACCTCAATATCACACTGAAGGTGACATTGGTATGTAGAAGAGGATTGAGACAAGAGAACCTCAGAAAAAAGAGCTGGAAACATGGGTCTAAATCAATCACGGAGCCTGCCCTTCTGTTGGGTGTTGATACATGAGCCAACGCATTTTCTTATTGCCAAAGCTGTTTTCCTGTTATTGTCACCTAAGCATCCTATATCAGGCAGCTCAGGCAGCTCAAACACCAGAAATTTATTTTTTCACAGTTCTGGAGTCTGAGAAGTCCAAGATCAAAGTGCCAGCTGCCTTAGCTCCTGGTGAGGGCTCTCTTTTTGGCTTGCAAAGGCCACCTTCTCACTGTGTCCTCACATGGCAGCAAGAAAGAGAGCAAGCTTTCTGGTTTCTCTTTTTATAAGGACACTAATCCCAATATGAGGGCCCCACCCTCATGACCTCATCTAATCCTAATTACCTCCTAAAGGCCCTTTCTCCAATGATCATCACATTGGGAGCTAGGCCTTCAACATATGAATGGGGAGGCGGTTCCAAAACATTCAGTCTATTACACATCCTAAAAAAAAATTAAAAAAAAAACAACAGTTGCAACCATTCTTTTGATCTAATTCCCACGTTACTATGCTTTTGTCATAAAAGACTTCAATAGGGACCAACTCTTCAGAGGTAAGACCAAATCAACCATTCTACTCTTTGGACTAGGAAATTAAGACCCAAATCACAAAGAGCAGATGACTTAACTTACCCAGAAACACGATTCTACTTGGCTTTCAGCTTTCTTGCTTTCTCCATAAGGATGTCTCACTCACAGTCACCAAATATGTCCAACTAGGGTTTCAAAGGTCTTGGCAGTCAAATCAGAAGAATCTATGCATTGGTTCTCTGTTGATAAGGCTGGGCCTAAATTGAAGCCAAAAGTCATGTAACCCCCTACCATGGGCCTATTGGTAGAAAGGAATTCTAATCCTGAAACCTTGTTTCAGGGTGCCAACACTAGGTAATTTTGTTTTTGCAGATCTTGATCAAGTAATTAGCATTAAAGGTATTCCCCTTTGTTTTGCTTAGTAATATACATGTACTCAGGGAGAACCCATGTCTCCAGGTCTTCTGCAAGAAACCTGTTTATTTTTGTTTAAACCAATATTGCTTATTGACATTTGGCCAGAAAGCCAAGCCCTGCCCCTGCAGTACTTGTTAACATTCTAGAAATACCGCTGGGAAAACGGAGGTTGAAAACTGAAGCACTCACTCCCTTCAGCTTTCTGCACTGTGATTTGGGGGATGAGAGAGGGGTGTGTGCATGTGTGTGTTATGCTGTCAATTGGAGCGTCAGTGGCAGCTTTCAGTAGCAGCAATAATGTGGCAGTTCTGAGTGGCACATCCTCTGAGTAGAGAAGGATGGAGCAGGTCTCCAGGACTGGGAAACACTGAAATATTCCGCCTGCCACATGCCAGGTTTCCACTACCAAGGAAGTTGCCAGGCTAAGTGTTGGCTTGGACAGCCCATCAGAGAGAATTGCTCTGTTTTGGAACCGAGGAATTCACACCCACTCTGAGGCTGGCTTGGGCACATGCCTCTCCCAGCTGGTCCCTTTGAAGGAATCTCAGCTTCCAGAATGTCTGAGCTGCTTGAGAGATACAAGAATCACAGAGACCCAGAGAAGCTGTCCTTGACATAGTATAAACCTCTGTTGAAGACACTCCATTTGAAGAGGGAAAACAAAGCTCCTGGACCTCAGAGCTCTAGCTGAAGAGGCTACCGAAGCCAGAAACTAACTGCCAGAGGAATTTCCACAATCCACATGCCTGTATTTGGCCACTAAGTATGAACATTCTGGTAGACAATAGAGGCAGAGGGTTTTCTGGTCGGAAAGAATAGAGCAAAGAGCAAAGCAAAGACTGGCAAAAGCAAATGCTGTGTCCCCTGGGTGTAATAGATCTCCCGAGACATGTGACTCTAAAGAAAGCTTAATTAAATTTAATGGACAAACCTCTCGGTGCTAGGAGGCATTTTAATGTGATATTTCGGTTCTGGGTAGACAAAAATCACTCTTCCTTGCCTCGCTGCTCTGTCCTTTAAATGAAGCAAACTTCCTGATTAGTGCCATAACTCTCAGGACTGAGCATGTCCTGTCTGCTGGTAACCTCTCCAGGACACCTGAGGGGGCTGCTCACTAAGTCTGCAGGACCTGGCTACGTATGTCAGAAGGGAGCTCCCCACATGAAGGACGGTGGTGTCCAGACTGTCTGGGCACCTCAATGTCTAGCACAGGACGTGGTGCAAAGGATATTTGATGAATGGATGAAAGCAGGAAAGAGAGAGAGGGAGGAAGGGAAGGAAGCGGGGGGGCAGAGAAAATAAATTGACTAAGAAGGGCTGCAATTGGGGCGCCTGGGTGGCGCAGTCGGTTAAGCGTCCGACTTCAGCCAGGACACGATCTCGCGGTCCGTGAGTTCGAGCCCCGCGTCAGGCTCTGGGCTGATGGCTCGGAGCCTGGAGCCTGTTTCCGATTCTGTGTCTCCCTCTCTCTCTGACCCTCCCCTGTTCATGCTCTGTCTCTCTCTGTCCCAAAAATAAAAATAAAAAAACGTTGAAAAAAAAAAAAAAAAAGAAGGGCTGCAATTAAAGAAAATGTCTCAGGCACAGCCGAGTGAGAGAGCAGAAAGGACAGGGTAGGTTTATTTAGAATAAAAGACTAATAGAGCCTCAATATTCCCATTTTGATCCGGTAATATTCTTTCCATCTTCGATCTGTCCCCCGTTCCCCACCACCACCCCTTTGGCTCAAGAGAAATTGACTCCGCTCCTAGCTGGGCCTGGTTGGCTGAAGCTAATTCCATCCTCTCAAGTGATGTGTTCAGGAATGATTATATGATCCATTCGGGGCCAATGGAATGCAAAGAAGGTTTGCTATGGGTATTGGGGAGTTTTCTTGTCCTGGGAGAGCTCCCAGAAGTGATTCTCTTTCTTCTTTTGAGTCCCAGAATGATTGCTAACATCCTGCTCCTGGCCTGAGATGAGGTCAACACATGGAAAAGGGTGAGGTCAAGAAAGTAACAGGAGGATAAAGTATAAAACGAAGCCAGAAATTGCCCTGGATAAAGTCTATAACAAAACCCATCTGACTCCTAGACTTCCAGTTATAAGAGTCAATCAACAACCTTATCTTTTGTCCACTTTGAGTTGGGTTTTCAGTTACTTGCAGCCAAAAGTGTCCCAACTCACCTACCCTTGGTTCAAAGATTGCTCTTTGAATCACAGCCAAGAAGTAAGCTGTTCTCCAATACAGGTTGGAAGTTGGATGGGAAGGTAGTGGAAGAAGCCAGAAATCACGACATTAGCAGTGAACAGCTGCTCCCACCCTAAGCCCACCACCCCAAGCCTGCTTGCCCTGGGATGGCTTTTTTGTAGATTGGTACTTAGAGTAAGACTTACAAAAGGGTCCTCAAAGAGCTGTACCTAGCTCTGCTTCTAACTGTGTGACCTTGAGCAAGATACTTAATTCCTGAGCCTTGGTCTGCTTTAATCCATGTTAAATGGATTAAATGAAGATTAATGAAGATTCCTGTCATACATTCTTCATGAAGTTTCTGGGAAGATCACATGTAATTCTGAAAGGCTACAAATCTCAATATAGATACTATTACAGTTGATGCTTGAACAGCACAGAGGTTAGGGATGTCCACCTCCTTGCAGTCAAAAACCATGTATAACTTTTAACTCCCTCCAAAACTTAACTACTAATAGCCTACTGTTCACTGGAAGGCTTACCAATAACATAAACAGTTAACTAACATGTATTTTGTGCATTATATATATTATATAGTGTATTTTTACAGTAAAGTAAGCTAGAGAAAAGAAAATGTTAAGAAAATCATAAAGAAGAGAAAATACACTTAGAACACTTATTTATTTTTTAAAATCCAGGTATAAGTGTACTTACACAGTTCAAACTCGTATTTTTCAAGGGTCAACTGCATTATCTTTAACTGATTTTTTAAAATTTATTTTTATCTCCCTTGTCTGCCTCCCTGATGATGCTAATATCTGATAAGTATACATAACTTATGTATATATTTAACCAAAATACTGACTTCCTTTCAAACTTTATAACTATTATTTCTGCCTGTCTACTTCCAAAATGAATTTGAAGTAGTTTACCATAAAAAACCCAGTACAATAAACAATAAAATAAGAGTACAAAGATGAGAAACAAGTAGGGAAGTGAGGACATCACCTGAACAGAGAACCCAAATGAAAAGCTACTGTAATTGAAACTGAAAACTTAGTTCTGAGCTTCCTGATAGCCAAAGCAAAAAGGGGGAATTATTTTTAAAGCCAATGTCATACAATGCACTATTCCAGGCACAGTGAAAGTATAAAAATGAATAAGACATGGCTCTTACCCTCAAAGATTTAACAAGATAATAAGGAAGACAATCTATCAAAAAAAAATTTTTAAGTAGTATAATGCATTACTAAGTAATACAAGTACTATTACTTACCATCTAGAGAAAATCCATGGGATCAGTGAGAGGTGAGAGATTAATTCTAGCTCTGGGAAAAGACCTGATAGAAGAAAGGACATTTGAACTGGATCTTAGGTGGGGTTGGAATCTGATCTTTGGAGATTGGTGGGAAGGAATTCTGGCATGAGCAAAGTACCTGAATACAGTATATTTAAGAAAGGTTGACTGATACACTTAATCTGGAGTGTACTAGAGTGTGTGATCTATGTGTGTGCATATACATATGTGTATATTAGGTAAAGGAGGAGATAAGGTTAGTGAGGGAGATTGGGGTCAGTTATAACAGTCTTTCAATGCCATGCTCAGAACTTTGAACTTTGTTCTGTAGGAAATGAGGGAAAGTCACTGAAAGCTTTTCAATAGGAAAGTGACATGATCATAGTTGTTCTCCAAGTAATACATTTTTGGTGGAATTTCCCCCCAAGAGATCAAAATGGAAAGTGTGGCTCTGCTGTGAGCTAATATATTTCCATCAGAAACTTATCCTTTCTCTATGCCATTCTGTGTTCACTTGACAATTTTTCATTACATTGATTCTAAGTCAGTTATTCCCAGAGAAAAGACAGAAATTCATCATCTTTCCCTTTATGATTTTCTCCTCTGTCATCAAACACATCAGCAGGCATGAGTTTTATCATAATTCAATTCCCGCCTTCCGCCCACCTTAATTACATGCATTTCCACTTGATAATAATTCACTGGAGTATTCAGGAAGATCAGGAAGTTAAACTTCTGTTTGTCTTGGCAACTTTTTTGGGAGAGCTCCTACAACGATGCACAGGACAGGAAGCTGTTTCACACTGCCTTTCCATGAGTAAAAGAGATGCTTTGTGCCCTTAAAGGCTCAGAGTTTATCCACCTAATGGAACCATGAAATCTGCCATTAAAGGGGGGTTTGGGGACTATCTGCTGGGATGTAATGAAGGGAAGAAGCACTGGTAATGATTTTTTTACAGCCATCAGTACCAAGAACATTGCTTTCTCTTCTCCAACACATTAGTCTTGACTCCAATCATTGGAGTAAATGAGTTGTTGATAAAGCCTCAGGATCAGAATCCTAGGATAAAACTCAAGGGCACCCACTTTTTCCACAAATGCTTAGCCCATCACTTCTTAACTGAATGCAGTATTTGAACATCCACCAAGTGTAAAGTTAGAGAAGGGTCTCTAGGAGTCTTCACTGATTCCTCCTGGTTGAGTTAGATGCGACTCCTTCTCTGAGTTCTTGTATAATGTCTCATGCATCTCATTATATGACTCACATGCTATTATGATATGTAACATTTGAGTGCTTAATATGCCTCATGAATATTATGTTATTTCATTGTCTTCCTAATGATGCTATGTGATAGATACTATGATTATTCCCCTTTGATGATGAGGAAGATGAAGCAAAGCATGGTTAAGTGACTTGGCCAAGATCATATAGCCAATAAGTAATGGAAGTAGAGTCTGATCTCCCATGGTCTGATTCCAAGTCTAGCTCTTAAGTTCTTTGATAGAATGTTATCCTGATCTGTTTTTGTGTCTGCTGCCCTTGTACTCCTCCCTGACCCCACTCCTGATGTGGGTCAGGAGAATGGATTCCCTGGCATGGGTTGGTTTATCTATTCTCATATCCCTATTGCCCAGCACAGCACATAGCAACTAGCAGGAGTTCAACCAGTGAAATCCAGCTACATGCATGAATATATGAGAAAGTCAACTGGTAACTCTTCCTACCAGAATCACTGGTTTCTACGATGTCTACATTTTAATTCTGGTTGAAGACACATCACATCTTCAAGGAGGAACAAGAGGAGCCTTTAGTATGTATCTTTATTAACTTATAAATTCAGCCACGGACATTTCCCCTCTATGTCAGGTGACCCAATTGTGGGAGAAGTTGAAAAAGAAACATTTCTCTAATGTGTTTTCCCCACAGAAATTTATCTCCAGCCACATTGGACATATACAGTTTAACTAACGCGTAAAGAAAGAGGACCTGTAGGGAACCTGGGTGGCTCAGTCAGTTAAGCATCAGACTTTAGCTCAGGTCACGATCTCATGGTTTGCAGGTTCAAGCCCCACATCAGACTCTGTGCTGGAAGCTTAGAGCCTGGAGCCTGCCTTGGATTCTGTCTCCCTCTCTCTCTGCCCCTCCACTGCTTGTTCTCTCTCTCTCTCTCTCTCAAACATTAAAAAAAATTTTTTTAAAGAAAAGAAAAGAAAAGAAAAGAAAAGAAAAGAAAAGAAAAGAAAAGAAAAGAAAAGAAAAAAGAAAGAGGACCTGTTTCTGAAACAGGTGTCCAAGTCTGCATGAGCAAGGATAACTCCATTTCTCCCGTTCAGTTTTCTTGTGCTGCTCTCCACCCGGCCAGCAGGGGCACAAGCTTGGGATCTGGCCTGTGATGGGACCCTCCTCTCCCACTCATATGGCGAATCCAAAGGAAATTCTTGGCCAATGCTGTCTTCTTGTTTTGCCTGGAGATTCTTTCTAAGTTGCACTCTAAACTGATGCCAGGGACCAGACATAATTTGATACGTATATCAAATTGAGGCTTCAAGGGAGACATCTGAACACAGAAAGCAACTGGCTTCTTGGATCTGAGATACAAAAATACAACTGCAGAATGCACTGTCTTCTAAAGAAGACCATGGCTAACGACGCTGAGCATCTGGGAAGTGCAGTCAAACCCAAGGGAGTTGGGCAGAGTCTCGGTCTCCACTGCCTTTCCCCCAACATGCCCAGGCACTTTCCTTTAGAGGCCTCACTCCTGCCGTGGTAGGGCTTTATTGTTTCTACATGGGTGGTAGGAAACAGAATGTGGTATTTTTGAAGATGGAAACAGAATTCCTCCCAGAAAGAGAGAGATAGTCAGATCTCAAGGATGAAGCCCCCTGGCCATGGCAGGAGTGGGCTGGAAAGGAGGATGAAGAGGACCAAAATGCGTGGACTGGAAGATGGGAATTTGAGGGTTGGGAGAGAAAGGAACAAATCAGATAAGAGAAGAAAGATTGAGATCAACACAGAAATAGAAGTGGGTTCTCCTTCAAGAACTATCCCAGAGTGGGAACACCCAAAGTGCTCTGAAGTGCTATTTTAAGTTATTCACTGAGCCGTGAAGTCATCCCCTCCATTGCCTCAAACCTTCAGGAGGCCCTCCCAAGTGTTGGGCCAGAAGTGCTCTGGGGAGCAAAGTAAGTGGGTTGATGCCCAGTGGGGTGACCCAGACCAGAAAAGGGGTGTTATACCTGGAAGGCAAAACAGAGTATCCGTAGAATTCAGCAACAACAGGAATTCAGATCAGAGATGATTGTGGAAAATCTGAGTCACCCCAAGAGCCACCCCAAGATAGCAAGAAGAATATTGTGTTCCTTCCTCCCCCACCACATGTTAGATGAGGGTTCAAGACAAAAAACATCAAAGGTCAGCATGTCCCCAGTAGGCTGGGCAATTTGGGAATATCCATGTAGCTGACATTTGAATTATACATGCATAACATGATTCTTTAAAATGCTGTGGTGATATTTTTCCCTTTTAAATATAATACAATTTGGGGGGTATACAACAATTTTGACCCCTCTTCTAGGATTCCAAAAAGCCCAAAGGAGGAAGAGTGGGAATTACCTTTGTATCATTATTTTTTCCCTCCAAAAAAGAGATTCAATGTTTCTAAATAAGAAACTCGTGACTTGGGAGAATCTTTGTTTGCCTCTGATTCTTTGGAACTGGGCTTCACGACTATTGAACAACTATTAGCTGTGGCGCATTCAGGGATTCACTGGTCAGCTTAACTCAGATCTGATTCATTTCACCATTTCACTTGTGCGTGTGGTAGGGGAACAGAGGGCATGAAACCAGAGCTGATAAATACAACAGCTAGTGTCCCATTGGGGAGAAACACTGCCACCACAGAATGTTCTGAGTGAGAGGGTCTTTCTGTCCTCAGCCCCCACTGCCATTTTGGGATGTGCTCAGTTTCTGATGCTTGTTTTGATGCTCTAATTCCTTCCTCTGCAGCCTATCTTCTCCATGTGTTTGGGTGGAGATGTGCTTTAATGAAGACAGGCAGGAAAATATGAGGTTTGAAGAAGAAATCAAAAACCTGAAAACAAATTATTTCTTCGAGTTCAGATGTTCATGAAACTTTAAGAGAAATGAAAGAAAATATTTTCAGGAGCTGGACTTTCTGTTCCCTCTGAGGCCCCTGATATGTGTGTGCGCACGCACACACACATACACACACAAACACCATCTCCCATTAGCTGATTCCTACAAGGCTGCTTGAAGCCATTTGGTAAGTGTTGGCGTTCTGCACAAGCTGAGGCTGGGGCAGATAGGAAACAAGACACAATAAGCATTTCAAGAAAGATCTCACAATGTGATCATCAACATGTAATATGAGCTGGGGGTTAGTTAAATAAAATGTGAAAGCCATATTAATGTCCCTTTTGGCTGTCCAACCTAGTATTTCATTTTCCTTTCCAAGGAGGCAGAAAGTAGGGCCAGCACATAAATTATAGATGAAACCCCCATCATATGTTTATAAATACACTAACATTAGCATTTTACTTCCTCATAAATCTGCAGCAAACACTCAGGCGCAAGATAGAAAGCCCTGTAAAACAATGATATATTCTCTGCTCCCAGGCATTGACTAGTGGCCCATTCACTAGCGGTGCTGTTCTTTAAATACGCTCCCTCCGCTCATGCCCCCTCATTTAAAATCCATTTTAATTTAAAGATGCGCAAGCCAGTGCTCGTGGTACATTTACTCATCCTAGTTATACATCATGGAGCAAGGAAAAGAAAATTGTTTCATCTAGAGATACGGTTCAATGTGGTCACCACTGAACAGTGGAGTAATTACCATATCAGGCCCACTCAAAATGCACTCAGGGTGTTCTGTGACCTATCATTTGCTAATCTGCATAGTGAAGTATAGCTTCATAACTATAAATTGCTGACTTAATTAAAACCAGGACCTTTCTGTCATTTAATTACAGGGAGAAAGGTTATTGCTTAAATGCAATTTTCCAAATGTGATTTCTTAACAGTTATTAACTGCTTCACCATCATTTATTGTTTCAGATTTTTCAATTTGAAAATACTCCCCGTGACAGAAGTAATGACTTCATGAAAAACTCAATCTAGAGGGAGGCCAGCCAGCCCATTTGTTTCTCATAAGTGGAGCCGACAGGAAACTGGAAAATGTCACCGAAGGATCCTGGGATGGCTCTCACTTTCAGAGAGTAATTAAAACCCAGAGGTTGTATCAGAAACGAGGGGAGGTTGTTTGGGATATTTTAAAGGTGGTGCCTCCCTTCCGTCCTAGCTGATATGTCTGTTTGGCCTTATAAAATATGGCCATGCCAGGGAGGTAGGACCGGACCGGGCTAAGGCCAGCATGCAGCAGAGTGAGCCTCAAGGGGACCAAAGACACCAGTTGGGGTCAGACAGCTACTAGGCATCAATGTGAATGTATACGTAATGCGCTGTTTATAATGTCCCTGCACCTAGGACTTCTTCTCCCACAGGACGAGAACCACTGCAAGTCTGGGTGCGATAGGTAGCCACACCAGGAAGAAAATAGTCCGTTTTCTTTCAACCTATGTCTTTCTTTAATCCTTGAATGGTTTTGTCTTCTCTTTCTCTCCTCATTTTAATAGGTAGCCTAGAGGTTAAGCAGGTAAAGTGGAGTGACAGGTTGAAGTTGGCCAACAGAGATAACCTGAACAACTGGGTATCCTGTGAAGCACTTCTTCCATAACACAGGATTTAGTTATTGTCTTCATGCTCATGTACACTGAATGTAAAAATGAGAAACTCAGTCCTTCACTTCCTGTTGTCGCTCATCTCCAGCAGAGGATATGGAAAATCTGTTTTCTCCTGTTTTTGCCTACCTCCATGCTAGGAAGTTTGGAAAATGAACAGACTTTCTGCTTCCAGAGACCTGAGTATGGCTCTGGGACAGGAACTGCTTTGCTTACTATCTGAGGAGAACTCCCTGCCTCCCATTCACTTTAGAAGAGGGTTACAGTTACAATGGCTCTGACAGAGAAGTGAAAATTCACCCAACTTCTATGTATTTTAGCCATTACTATTGGCTTTATTCATTGTGGCAGATACACAAAAATGACAAATGGGGATTTCATAAAATCTTAATCAGATTACTAATAATCCCTACGTTCTCCATCAGCATTGTGTTCTACAGTTTTCAAAGTATCTTCATGCACTTAACCAATTTCAGTTCAATTAAGCAAATATTTTAGTAGCACACATATTAAAAAGATATGGCTCCTGCTCACATTCAATCAGGGGAAGGCATTTGATCCTTACTCTAATTCTATAAGGTAACAGAGATGTTTGAATAAGGCTACACCATACCCACTACCTTCTTTTTTTTGCAGTAAACAGAAACACACTCACACTTGATCAGAGTAAGTAAAAGTGAAGCTCAGCACAGGCATTTAGAAACCCCAAGGAATCCAAGGATAGTAGCCTAGTATAATTAGTCTCCCAGTGAACCAGAATAGGAAGCTCAGATCCAAGGCTGCTTTGCCTCTAGAGGCCACATGGCCTCATCTCTGTTTCTCTTTGGGTTTCTACTCATAATTTTCTTTCTTAACCAGTTCCTGTCCTTCCTCATTTCATACATGATCCAACATGGCAGCCATCACATCTCCTCAGCTATACTATGCATCATCAACCACCAAATCTGTGTCTCTTAATGCAAATTTCTGGAATAGGTAATCTGGTTGTCTGAATGCTTTGCTATTAGCAAATTATGATTCACTGGCTAGCTGGGGCTTTGGATAGAGCAAGAAATAAAACATACATAGGACAGCAGAATAAGAATTGTGATCTTCAAGGGCTCAGTCAGTTAAGCTGCCGACTCTTGATTTTGGCTCATAGTTCATGAGATCGAGCCTTGTGTCCGGCTCTATACTGATAGCACAGAGTCTGCTGGAGATTCTCTCTCTCTTTCTCTATCTGCCCCTCCTCCTGTCTCTCAAAATTAATAAATTTTAATTAAAAACAGAATTATGATCTTATTTGAGAGCTAAGGAAACTTAACCTCAGAGCTAAAGGAAACTTGCCAAGATTCACAGATTATACAACTGAGTCAGATCTACATTCTCTCCTAGTCAGTGCTTCTCCCAGGGGCTAGAAATATTGAACTCATTAAAGTAAGCGATTACTGCTATATATATGCACACAACTGCAGGTTTTCATATTTGTTATCTTTCATTTTAGCAATTAACTTTAACACTTTTTCTTCCCCTTGACAATTGACAAGAGTACAAATCTAGTTAAAGGGGAAATTCTGCTGTTTTCAAATGAGAAAATAAATTATTTCTTTTTGGTAGTTTATATTAGTTAATACAACTAAAGCTCTCATTTGTACCCTAATAGCCAAGCCACTGGCTATTAATATCACTTCATCAGAAAAATGGTGGAAGAGAGTAACAATGACTAATACACATTCAAGAATTTAATTTGGAAGCCAAATGCTACATTTTTTTACACACCAAATGCACAACAGTGACAGAGTTCATTTCATTCTTGCCATGATTGCTTTATGTGGCAGCCTTATGTTTTGGTATAAAAATATAGCTCTATCATGGATGGGGTATCCAAAGTGCCCTAAATGACTTCCTTTGAATCTTGGCAGAGGAAATTATTTCGATTCCCTCCTTACGATCACGACAGCCACCAGAAATGAGGTGGTTTTGGAGAAACATTGCCCTATGTTTTATGAAATGACAAGTTTTTATAAGGCATCGTCCCGGATGGAATGTACAATATGCAAATGTAAGAGAAGGACAATTCCTGGATGTGGGTGCTGGTGACATTTTAAAAGTAGACACTCCAGTTTGGTCCACCACATTATGACTTTACAGCAGACCACAAAACCACATAAGGCTTGTACTATGGGTGATTTCTGGGTTGATTCTGGATGATTCTCCTCCCTCCCTCCCCAACCCAATGTCACTCCGGTTTTTTGTTTTTGTTGTCCTGTAACAGTTCTCTTGAGATCTTAGTCACAGATAAGTTCACCCACTTAAATTATACAACTGAATCATTTTTAATATATTCACAGATTTATGCAACCAACACCACAATCAATTTTAGAATATTTTCACTACCCAAAAAGAAACTTCGCACCTCTTAGCAGTAATCTTTCAGTTCCTCTAACCCTAGGCAACCACAAAATTACTTTCTCTAAAGATTTGCTTATTCTGCATATTTCATATAAATGGGATCATAACTTTTGTGACTGGTTTCTTTCACAGAGCATAATGTTGTCAAGGTTCATCCACGTTGTAGCATGTGTCAGCACTTCATTTTTATGGCTGAGTAATATTCCATTGTATGGACATACCACATTTTATTGACTTATTTATCAGTTGGTGGATATTTGGGTTGTTTCTTCTTTGGGCTATTATGTGTATAAGATTTTATATAACTATACATTTTCAATGCTCTTAAGAATAAAGAATTCCTGAGAATAAAAAGGATTGCATTAAAAATATATAACAGGGGGCCTGGGTGGCTCAGTTGGTTGAGCATCAACTCTTGATTTCATCTCAGATTATGACCTCAGAGTTGTGGGATTAAGCCCTACATTGGACTCCATGTGGAGCCTGCTTAAGATTATCTCTCTTCCTCTGTTCCTCTCCCCTGCCCTTGCATAATTTCTCTCTAAAATCTAAATAAATAAATAAATAAATAAATAAAACACCACAGATTGGGTATATACAACAGGCAAAATGGGCAAAGGGGAGTGGGAGATACAGGTTTCCAGTTATGGAAAGAATAAGTCACAGGGATAAAATGGTATTATAATACCATTGTATGGTGACAGGTGGTAGTTATATTTGTGCTGAGCACAGCATAAAGTATAGACTTGTTGAATCACTATGCTGTACATCTGAAACTAATGCAACATTGTGTGTCAACTATACTTCAATTTAAAAAAAAAAGAAAAAAGTGTAAAAGAAAAAATCAATTATAGATATTTGAAGAACAGGATTTTATGTTCTCTTTGGGGATGATCCATTAAAATATTTTGCCCATGGTTTAAAAATATATATCCAAAAGAAGTCTTGGGATTATTTTTCTGTAACTTTCTCTCTCTCCCTGTCTTTCTATCTCTTACCTATACAGCAGAACCCTCCAAGGTCTTCCTTTCCCTTACACTAAGTACCAGAAAAGACTGCCTAAAACTCAGCTCAGAGGTTCTTTCTTCTCTTTGCCTTATCTTATCTTTTCTATTCACCTTTCCTTACCTATTCTCTTCCTCAGGTCTGTACTTCCTGGTCCTTCTGATTTAACTCTTGCTGCCTCCTTATCTTCTACATTTTTCCTACTACCTTCCTTTATCTGCAATAATGTAGCAAAAAGCCCAGGCTGGTAGGTGCTTCACAGTACCTAAGGGCGTAGTGGAGGTGTGTCAGAGTGGGGTGTTGCTGGGGGGCAAAAGCGGTGGGGGAAGGAGAATGAGCAGAAAACACCACTTAATTAGGCTGCTTCCAGTCACTCTTAAATTGTGATGTATCTTTTTTTTTTTTTTAATGTTTTATTTATTTTTTGAAAGAGACAGAGACAGGGTGTGAGCAGGGGAGGGGCAGACAGAGGGAGACACAGAATCTGAAGTAGGCTCTAGGCTCTGAACTGTCAGCACAGATCCCAATGCAGGGCTCAAACTCACAGACTGTGAGATCATGACCTGAGCTGAAGTCAGACGCTTAACCGACTGAGCCACCCAGGCGCCCCAACATTGTGATGTATCTAAACAAAATCCAGCTCTGAAAAAATATCTTGAAAAAGTATATACATTTTACTTAAGGCCACCAAAGAGAACTGCATAGTCTGATTCCAGCAGCGTCCTAGTAATTCTTTCCACTCATCTTTCTCAGCAGAACCCACTCAACATGACACCTGCTCTCTTTCTTCCCTTTGCCTCCCCAACGATCTGTAATATCTTATACACAAATGTCTCGAATGTTGTCACATGCACCAAATAATGGCATTGAGCTAAACATTTCCTTCCAGCTGAGCAGCCAACGGTTTCACGAAATCTGTGTTCTTGAAGTATAAGTGCTTTGCAACAGGAAATTCAATGAATGATCTGGATTGTAGAAATTGTGCCTTTTGTGTTTCACCAGCAGGTAAACCCCAAGTTTTATGTCTAGGGTGGTGGACAGCAGAAGTGGGGTAGTTCATGGATCTGTGAACTCTGACATCAGACTGCACTAAATTCTTTCCCATTGGGAAGAAGATGCTACGATTTTTTAAAAAATATATGAAATTTATTGTCAAATTGGTTTCCATACAACACCCAATGCTCATCCCAACAGGTGCCCTCTTCAATGCCCATCACCCATCCTCCCCATCCTCCCATCCCCCATCAGCCCTCAGTTTGTTCTCAGTTTTTAAGAGTCCTTATGCTTTGGCTCTCTCCCACTCTAACCTCTTTTTTTTTTTCCTTCCCCTCCCCCATGGGTTCCTGTTAAGTTTCTCAGGATCCACATAAGAGTGAACACATATGGTATCTGTCTTTCTCTGTATGGTTTATTTCACTTGAAGATGCTATGATTTTTATCTGCCCAATATTTCTCACCTGCCAAACCTCAAACAGATCTTGCTTCCTCTTGTGCTAGTCACGACCCCTCACTGGTCACAATGACTGACCATGAAGATGGCCACGTAACTGAAGTCCAATCAAAGTGTATTTGGGGGGATGTCCCCAAATATAAACTGGGAGAAACAGCTCCTTTTCATCTTTCTTTGTAACAAGTTCTAAGAATAGAATCCTAGAGTGGCCCAAGGTTGTGTCTCCTGCCATTTGGAGAATCTCATCTACAGAGCAAAGACAAAGTGCAGGACAAGCAGAAAACAAAGGAAAAGAGACTCCTGACAGTAAAAGTCCTTGATCTTGGCTTCCCTGAGCTCAGATCCACCCACCCTACTTTTCCCACAGTTTGAGTCCATGAACTAAAGAAGTCTACTTTTTTGCTTAAGCCAATTTAAATTGTTTGTGTCTCTTGCGTCTGAAGAGTCCTTCCTTACACTTTGGGACATGACAAGGCAGTGTTTTGCATGAGCAAAGGGATCAGAGGTTCTAGAGACATACCATGTATTCTTCTATTTGCTTGAAGAGTATAACACGGCTACAGCTCTCTATTCCTGCCTCAGCTTTCAGCGGGTGTTTAAATAAAATATCAGATGACTCACTCACTATCTTCCATCTCTTCTCTGTCCAGTTCCTTGAAAGCAACCTCTGCCTGGTTGTATTGGGAGCAGGTCTCCTGTGTGTCATTTATTCATTGACCATGCCCCTCAATCAGAGAATCCTTCGTCTACAAGTTAGAGAGCATTTTTAACCGCCACCAAATGCAGATGTGGGCTATGTCCCTTCACTTTCTGATCATGTAATTTATATTTGCATGTTGTGTATTACACATTAGCCACAAGATAGGCCATCAGTTTAAACAAGGCAAAACCTTCAAGGTAACTTTTTAAGAACAGGTGATTTGACGATTTAAAGGTACTCATATGCATGCCTGAAGTTCTTGAAATGAATATTTACATAATATTATTTTGAATTATTCATACCCCAAATTTTTAATCTAAAGGATTTTTTTTTAAACAAGAAGTGTTGAGTCCTCTTCTATTTGAGGAAAATGGCAGTGTCCAAACACACACTCTTTTCTCCTGAATCTCAGTGGTATGAAAAGAAGCTTGGGAAAGTTTCTTTATCACTAATCTTGCCACTGGGACAAGATAGAAAATGAGCTTAGGCTGTACCAGTGTCTCCATATTAATTTGGAAAGTGACTATGGCCAAACTTGGCATCACTCTAGTATGTTATTTGGGTAAGTCCGCACCACTGCCCCAAACCAAAGTTCCTTTAAGGTCAAAAACTATAACTCACACAGCCCAGTTCCAAGGAGACAACCTGGCATAAGGAGGTACACAACAATCCTGACAATGGCTAATATTGTTAAAGCATTCGTACATACTGGCACTCCTCTCATACCACTCCCCTCATGTTACACTTCAGCCTCATTGGCTTTCTGTCTTCCCTTGAACTTGGTACATCCAACTCTGCCTTAGAATGTTTGCACTGTTTCCTTGCCTGGAATGTTCTTCTGCCTCCCCTTGACTCCTACCGGTCATGGAGGTGTTCAGGTCAAATGTCATCTTCTCAGAGAAGTCTTCTAGATTGCCCTGTGCTGGTCCTCTATTGCCCCATAACAGATCCCCTCCAAACAGTGGCTTACAACAGTAAAAATTGTTTGGTTCAGGAGTCTGAGAGGGTGAGGTCTCTCAGGTGGCTGCTCTCCAGTGAGCATCTTGAAAGCATCATCATCCTATTCCAGGTGCCTCGGCTGAGAAGACTCAGCTGGCTGCTTGAGTATCTCTCTCTTTCCCTGTGTGTCCCTCCAAGGGGTCTATCCACATGGTGGCCTTAGGTTAGCTGGACTTATTACATTCAGCTGAAGATGCCTAGAGTTCCTGTTCTAAGAAAACCCAGCAGAAACTTCATGAAGTGTCACTTCCTGTGCATCTTATTCTTCCATGCAGTCAAAAGGCCACCCAGGCACAAGGGGAAGGGACCTAGACTTCTCGTCTTGGTGAGGGGAATGACAAAGAACTTGTGGACTTGCTTTAAGACAGCATGTATGAAATAGTATCACAAGCACTCTGTCACCTCACTTTGTTACAATTCTTGGCACAGTATGTAGTGTTACCTTATATTCTTATTGGTTTGTAATCTCTCTAAGCCCCCAAAGAATGCAAATTTTGAGAAGAGAGGCCTCATGTGTCTTATTCACCCCTGTGTCCCCTGTGTTTAGTAGAGCAGTGCCTGGCATTTACAGATGATAAATACATATCCAATGAATGAATGAACTATGAATGACAAGGGCTATTTTGAAGTGGCCATCTCATCGAGATTGATACTTGTGGGCTCCATTTTGGATGAAGATGGACGGTCCTCTCCTTCCTTTTTGTACTCTTTTTCTTTTTATCTCTCTTCCCCCTCCCTCCCAAAATAATTACAAATCCTTAACAAGACAGTATTTCAAACCTAGAATTCTTAGGAGAATTGTGATCCTTTGGAGATAGCTTACACTATCCCGTTTTTCAGGAGAACAAACACACGCAAGCATGCTGACTGCATCATTTGGTTAAGTCAAGGATACTTACGCAAGTTTTTTTTAAATTTTTTTTAACGTTTATTATTGAGAGACAGAGAGAGACAGAGCATGAGCAGGGGAGGGGCAGAGAGTGGAGGAGACAAGGAATCCAAAGCAGGCTCCAGCTGTCAGCACAGAGCCCGACACGGGGCTTGAACTCACAGACTGTGAGATCATGACCTGAGCCGAAGTCGGACGCTCAACCAACTGAGCCACCCAGGAGCCCGGATACTTATGCAATTCTGCACCTTGTTTATTTTACAGATCATAGATTGGCCTGGATCTTTTTGTTTGTTTGTTTGTTTGCTTCCTGAGTTTTTTTTTCGTTTGTTTGTTTTGCTTTGTATTTTGCTTTTCTTCCAACCAGATAAGCTGAGACCGGCTCTGTTTCCATTTGAAGGTACTCATCTGTCTACACTCCTTGACATTTCTGTCCCTGAGATTCAGCCAGAGATTTAGCAAGCTTTAACATTCTAACTACATGTCGTTGGCACCATTGTCTCTTGTCACACTCTTAATTCTATGTTCTGATAATAAAACTTCATTAATGTCTGCGCCTCTTTTCCCTTACCTTTGAAATACTGTCTTCTGCTAAAATGATTAGCAGTGCTCTGCGTCAGATCATTTGGCTGCCTGACAGCCATTGTGAGTGAGCTAAACTGTGGGGATATGAAAATTTCTGACAATTTCCATTATCGTCAAATGGAGATATTTACTTGTACAAATATTAAAGGTTATTTAAAGATGTAAACTGACTTCATTTCATTAGAGGTTTGCATAAGGTAATAATTTAAAACAACTACCCATCCTCATTTAAATAAATTACCAATTCATTTTCTGAAAGAAAAATGCCACTTCTCCAGGCTGTGTTTTTAAGTGCTTGCAATAGTAGAAGGATGAAAACAAAAACCTATGAATATTTCAGAACAAGAAATGTTCAAGTTCTCTTAGTGAATCAGACAATGGGTTATTGTTCTGGAAATCTGACTGAGACTTGTCCAATCAGATGAGATAGTGAAATATCACTGACATCAAAATGGGTCTTAGAAAGGGGGTAGTAGCAACTGTGGTTAAATCTGCCTGAATTCCAGTTCTAGGAATTTATCCTAATTAAAAAAAAATCAGGATGTGTGCAAATATTTATTTATCTACAGGGATGTCCATCCCAGTGTTATTTTTTTTTTAATTTTTTTTAATGTTTATTTTTGAGAGAGAGAGAGACAGAGTGCAAGCAGGGGAGGGACAGAGAGACAGGGAGACACAGAATCCGAAGCAGACTCTAGGCTCTGAGCTGTCAGTATAGATCCCGATGTGGGGCTCAAACTCACAGACCATGAGATCATGACATGAGCCGAAGTCAGACGCTTAACTGATTGAGACACCCAGGATCCCCTTTCCCAGTGTTATTTACAATGGGAAAGAAAGAAGGAAGCCAAAGAAGAAAGAAAATGTATTTGAGACCAGGGAATTGGATGATACATTAGGGAGTAGACATATGATGGACTACAGTAAAGATGATTAAAAGTCATATTGTAGAAGAATTCATAATGACATGTGAAAATGTTCACTGTGAATGCAAACCATAAGGATATATATCCTATGATATGGCTTATGAAAAGATAAACATCTATGTTTGCATTGAAAAAAGGCTAAAAGGTGGGGCACCTGGGTGGCTCAGTCAGTTAAGTATCTGACACTTGATTTTGGCTCAGGTCATGATCTCGTGGTCATGAGATCAAGTCCCGCATCAGGCTCTGCACTGACAGTGTGGAACCTGCTTTGGATTCTCTCTCTCTCTCTCTCTCTCTCTCTCTCTCTCTCTCAAAATAAATACATAAACATTTTTTTAAAGGCTAAAAGGAAATGGATACAAATGGATAACTTGGTAGTGGGAATACTGGTGATTTTAATTCTTGTGCTTTTACAATGTGAAAAATACTGGCAATCCAATATTATTCAACCGTTTGCAACTTAATGGTGCTGGAGGCATCGTTATTCTTGCTTAGCTGAATCAGCTCTTCTTTTCATCTAGTACAGCACGGAATATCCCTGGGTGATTCAGTGTATTAATGCTAGTGCTATGCGGGTTGGCAAAAGGATATGTGGAACGAGCTGGTGTGATATTATACAGGAAGTTCTTTAGGCCTCCAGGATTTGGTATCTTGGGGCCAGTCCTTCCCACTGAATACCTTTGATATTAAGCCAGTAAAATACTCCCTAATTGTTAAATTAAAGCCCTGCCTGCAAAACTTTCAAAAGGCATTGTATTTTATTATTATTATTTTAAAATTTAAATCCAAGTTAGTTAACATATAATGTAATAATGATTTCAGGAATAGAATGTAGTGATTCACCACTTACATATAACATTCAGTGCTCATCCCAACAAGTGCCCTCCTTAATGCCCCTCACCCCTTTAGAGTTTTCCCCCATCCAACATCCTGCCAGCAACCCTCAGTTTATTCTCTGTATTTAAAAGGTTCTTATGGTTTGTCTCCCTCTCTGTTTTTATATTATTTCTGCTTCCCTTCCCTTGTGTGCATCTGTTTTGTATCTCAAATCCCACATATAAGTGAAATCATATATTTGTATTTCTCTGACTGACTTGTTTTGCTTAACATAATACACTCTAATTCCATCCACATTGTTGCAAATGGCAAGATTTCATTCTTTTTTATTTCTGAGTAATATTCCATTGTGTGTGTGCGTGTGTGTGTGTGCATGTGTATGTATGTGTATGTATCTTCTTTATCCATTCATCAGTCAGTGGACATTGGGGCTCTTTCCATACTTTGTCTATTGTTGATGGTGCTGCTGTAAACATTGGGGTGCATGCAGCCTTTCGAAACAGCACTCCTGTATCCAAAAGGCATTGTATTTTTTTCTTAATGTTTATTTATTTTTAAGAGAGAGAGAGAGAGAGACTAGGGGAGGGGCAGAGACAGAGGGAGACAGAACATGAAGCAGGCTCCAGGCTCCGAGCTGTCAGCACAGACCCCAATGCAGGGCTCCAACCCACAAACCATGAGATCATGAGTGGAAGGTGGATGCTTAACTAACTGAGCCACCCAGACGCCCCAAGGCATTGTATTTTAAAAGAATGAATTAGTAGGGATTAGTTTGGCCTTTGTGTCACAAAACTCCCCTACCTCCAACCTCCAGCATAAAGCACAATGGTAGTTTTCTCACTTTTAGGAAGTCCAGGGCTGGTAAGGCATTCCGAGGTCTAGGGATTTCAGTGACTGCTATCCTGTTGCTTTACTACCCTCAGCACACTGATTCCTCCATGAAGTCCAAGCTCCACCCATGACAGAACATTCTAGAAGACAGGTGGCAAAAGAGGAAATAGGCTGTGTCCCTATTCTAAAATCACAGGCATGACTTTTGTTATAACCCATTGGCCAAAACTTGGTCACATGGCTACTGCAAGGTTGTATTATGAGAACCTGGAAAACCTATTTATTCTACTTGGCTCAGTTAAAAGTTTTAAGGGAAAAAAACAAAACAAAACAGATACTAGAGGGCAAGTAGTAGCCTCCCCAAAACCAGTCATACATGTGGGCATCACAGGATGTCATCGGGCAGAAAAGACCAACCAAGTGTAACTGATTCAACATTTTCCTACCTATTCAACCCAGAAAGCAGTTCCTGGTGCTTGCATTTATTTGAAAACAGTCTACATGCTGCAGAATTCCAAGATACGGTCTCTGGGAAGAAATAAAACAGCTGCAGCAAATAAAGCAGATGGGAATTAAGAATGCTGGAGAATCTCCAAAATATGATCCCATTGTCCACTAAGTGCCAACTCTACAAAGAATGTATGCTCCAAAATAGAAACTCTATGAAACTTTGAAGCATTTGATTAATGTAAACCTACATGAATAATGCAAGGCTGTGCACCCGGGCTGGATGTGAAGCAGAGGGAGGAGAAAGATTAGCATGTTCATCTTGGCCTAAAATTAAGAAAAATTCACAGAGGGAACTCGGGCATTTGGGGGTGAGGGGTGTGACAATTAAAATGGCCACTGCTGACGTGATCCTTGGGGGCCTCAAAGCAAACACCAGCTGGCTTGCCAATGAGATCTCCTCCAGCAGGTAGACACAGTTTGTGCCCCTCAAGGCCCCCCAGGTCCAGCCCTGTGTGCCATTGGGTAGAACAGTCTGAGCCAGTCATGCATATGTGACAACATGCAGACCCCCAAAACTCTTCTTTGCTCTGTAAATATCTTTCCCACCTATAGGTTGCTGAGACTAGACCTTCTTCCATTAGACATTCTCTCCTTTTACATTAATGAATTATTTTCTGTTGAAATGCAAAGATCTCTGGGAGGGGTTGCACACACATATTATTCTAAAACACTGCCCTTTCTCTTCTGCCTATAAAATTTCTTGTATAAATCTTATCACAAAATATTTTAGATTTACAGAAGGTAAGGAATCACCCATCACTCAACTTCACACATGGAATATTACCAATGAAGCTCAGGTTCCTTTCACCCCTTCCCTAATCACAACTTCTTCCTGGCCCCTAGAAGTAACTGCCATCTTGAATATAATTTGGTGTATCATTCTTAAGCATGGGATGTCACATGAATTCATTATCTAGCCATCAAGCCCGTATCTCCTGCCCTTCTACTGCTTCAGGTCATTATCATTTTTCACCAAAGCCATTCATTCAGCACACACTGAGCACCTACTCTGAGCCAGGCACCATAACAACAGTCTTCTAGTCTCCAGTATCTTCTACTCTCCATCCAGTTCATCTCCCACTTTGCAGTGGCAGTGTTATATTCCTGCTTAAGAACTTCAAACAGCTTCCTATTGCCTGTATGATAAAGTCCAGGCTCCTTAGCATGGCTCCCAATGCCATGTGACCACACTGCTAAATCCTCTCCTGGAGACTTGGAAGGGTTAAGGTAAGGATTAAGGTGGGCACAGAACTATCATTAGCTTTACTGCAAATGAACCTCTGTGCAAATGTTTGCATGGCTGCAGTAACAGATTTCTGGGATGTATCTTTTAATTTTTAGTAGAAGGAATTAATAAAACATGTGTTCAAATCCAAGCTCTGCTTCTTGCCAGAACTGGGGCAAACTGTTTCATCTATTGGTTTCTATTTCTTTGTAAGGGTAAGTCTCTATGCAAACGACTGCTTGCTAATCACGGAAGTCCACTTTGCCCTTCTTCTATAGTTCTGGAACTGTAGCTAGGACATTGTTGTCCAGCTAAGGACCACATTTCCCAACTTTCTGTGGGATTTGATTTTACCCTACTTAGAAACTGATATATTCACTTGTTACTATTTCACTGATGCTATTAGAAGACATGAGACTCCTAGGTGAGAGGCAAAGGATTTTATCACTCATGATACAACAAGCAGCATGAACATATTTGCATTGGTTCCTCTTCTCCCTGGGTCTCATGGGGGTGATTAGACAGACCCAGAGGTATATTATGCACACAGAGGGTTTGGGTTACAACTGAGGAACACTGACCCTGGGGAATCCACCTCTTTTTATAGCAGAGAATAAAGAAGCCTGCTCATTGTCCTTGGTGTGTGTGTGTGTGTGTGTGTGTGTGTGTGTGTGTGTGTGTGATGTGTCCATCTTTTAAGGTTATTGTCTGCACAAACAGCTGTGAGAAATGGCCTGGCTAAAAGAGCAATGAGGCCTTTCTAGTCTTGGTGCACCCAGTCTAGTCTTGGACAAGTCAGAGACCCAAGGAGTAATCTCTCCCCACACCTCTTTTGAGATTAAATGTGACCATGTGACTGACCATATTCTGCAACAGAATTTGAGAGGGCCTATGGGCTGACAACATAAGACCAGGCCATGCCTCATCTACTCCCTTTTCCCCCTTCACATTGGCTGGATGGTTGGAATGGCAATGATAAGAGAAATCTCAGAAACCAAGTATTAAAGAAGGTGGGGCTGCCGTCATCCTGAGTCCCTGAATGACTGTGTGCAGCAAAGTTTCCACCCACTTAGAACGTTCATTTCATATTGTCATGTGAGAGAGAAATAAACTTTTATTCTGTAAGGCACCTAAAAAAGTTAATTTGCTACTGTGACCCGGCCTACCCTTCACGGATACAACATCTAACTCAGAAAGATTATGGGGATTAAGTGAAATTGCAGTGGCTAACATTTATGCAGAGTCTACCAGTGTGCTAAAGACTTATACACATGGTGTCGTTAAATAATCACAATAGTCTTTCAAGATAGGCTCCGTCATCTCCATTTTCTAATTGGAGATCAAAGAGATTAAAAAATGTTCTTAAGGTTCAAGGACCAGAAATTGACAGTAATGGGACCAAATCCAGCTCTGACAAATGCTGAGCTCATGGTGGTCTGCAGTAAGCCACATGTTCCCAGGTTTCACCTGCAGGTTCTCTCTCTCTTTTTCTGTCCCACCTGCTCCTGATCCCCCGTTTCTTCTTCCCCTCCCTCTTCCTCCATTCCTTAATATTGGACTCCACTTTCATGTAAGATGGAATGCTACAATGTAATAAATACTGCGGTCAGGATATGTGAGTTATGGTCTCAGCTTTTGCAAGCACTGGCTGTGTGAACTTGGTAAATCATTGAATTCCTCTGACACCCAGTTTTCTTGTCAGAATAATAGTTATGTCAATGGTAGTTGCCTTATCCATCTTAAATGATGACCATGAGGCTCAATTAAAATAAATTGCATCAAAGGTCTTTACATATTATAAAACATTCTAGAAATGGCAGGTGTTTTTCTCCACTTACCCCCTTTCCATATGCCAGTAGTCCATGATGTATGGTCCCTCTACAGCAGCATCAGCATCACTGGGAACATGTTAGAAATTCAAATTCTTAGGCTCCACCCAGGCTTGCTGAATTAAAAAATCTGGAGTACGGCCTAGAAAACTGTATCTACCAAGCCCTCTAGGTGATTCTGAAGGACACTCAAGATTGAGAAACACCGTCACATGTGCACACACATGAACACACACTCTCGTATCCAGATGGAAGTAGGTCAAAATAAGTATTAAATAGAAAAGAAGTCATAGAAGAACAGCCTGAGGGTGGTGTTTGTGGAAGGAGGTGTGAGTGCTCAGGGGAAGCCTGGGAGGGAAGAGTAGGTCGATGACGTGCATAAGGGTGCCAGGCCTTCTGTATTTAGAGGAACTTCCTTCTTCTCCCGAAAACCAATGCTGTGGTCTATGGTTCAGCTATACCAATGGAAGAAGAGCAGGAAAAGTGAGTCTTGAAATGTCCCCATATTCATGAGGACTCTTTTGGTTGCAAGTAAGGGAAGCCCATCATAAATAGTTTTAAAGAAAAATGCAGAAATTTATTAAATTATAAACTCCAGGAGTAGACTAACTTGAGGCACAAGCTAGGTTCTTAGGCTCAAACCTTGTCTCTTACTTTCTTGGCTCTAGTTTTCCCCATTGTTCTCATTACTCCCAGGGTCTTCTTGTGTGGTGGTAAGAATGTCCGGAATTGATCTGCTTAGCAGCTCTAGTGTAAGGAGAGTGCCTTTTTCCCCATAGCTCCAGCAGAAATCTGAGGCTGACTCTCCTTGATCTTGCTTGGGACACATGCCCACCCTTGGGCCCATTAGCATGACTCTGATTGGCCAGACCTAGGTCATATACCCAACCCTGGAGTCCAACATACCCACATGCACCAAAGAGGGGAGCGTGTTCCCTAAGAGAATATAGGACTGCTGTTACAAAAAGGAGGGCAGGTTGACGTCAGGCAGGTAATAATAACAAATGTTTACAAGAGACACTAACCTCCTACTTCTGTGAAGACTGGGATTATGGGTCACCCATAAACTCCTACCAAGGTTCCCACCTTCCCTCTGAATCCTGCAGAATCATCTGTGACAGCAGTGACTGATCCTGAAAGGGGAGGGGTAGAACCTAGGAAACAGCAGCTTAAAAAATAGGCCTGACTGTATCTCATAGTTTCAGGCTTGACTCAACTTCTCCAGTCTCGGGAAATTATCCAGAGAGAAATCTTTGAGCTTCATCACTCATCAGCTCCCATCTCCTTTTGCAACTTTCTGTGATAAATAAAATTCCAGTTGCCTTACAAAGAGAGGCCTGGAAGCTTCAATGTCTTTTAGGTTTGAGTCCACAATCTGTAATCTGTGCTATACAATAAATAAATAAATTCTCCAGCATGGAAATGTTCTTTATCTGTAATGCTTAATGTGGTAGCCACTAGCTACTCATGGCTATTGAGCACTTGAATTGTGACTGTTGTGACTGAGAAATTAAAATTTTCATTTTATTTAGCTTTAATTAAGTTTAAGTTTAATAGCTGCACGTGGCCAGTGGCTACTCTGGCCTAGAATAGATTGTGGGGAAAAAAGTCAGAGCAAAGGCTCTGACATTCTGAATCCTATCAAGTTCAAAAGACAGGCTTCAATTCAGGGCTACTCACTTCATGTTCTACTTTTCTTCTTAGTAATAAACTGGTAAGTTTTAGTGGACCCATGACCTACTAGCAAGAGGCTCTATTGCTCAGCTTGCCTCGCAGCTGGCAGGGGTGTCGGGCCGGAAGTCACATGTTAACTGGTTTATGGAATGTGAGAAGTGTTATGTGCAACTTTGGGGTTATCTCCTTAAAGAAAAAACCCTTGCCCTGGACTTTGTCTTCTCCTAGACTGGAAGGCAGATCTGGAATTGAACAAACTCAGTCCTCTTAGCACAACACCCTAGGAAATCATGGACCATAAAGATGGAAAGATGCTGGGTCCCTGAATTATTTGATGGAACAGAGATACCATATCAACCTTGAAATGCTCACCTTAGGACCATGTGGCAGGAGATAAATAAAACACTTTTATTTAAACCATTTTGAGTTTCTGTGTTGTAGCCCTTAATCTCTATGCTACTACATCATGTATCCAACAAGGCAGCAGCGTGGGGCAATGGACTGGTGATTTAGAGGTCTGAGTCCTCATTAGTTCCACCACTTGCTATGGCAGGATCTTAAATTTCTGTGTCCCCTTGTGTAAAAGGAGGCATTTGGGCTGAATATGGGCTGTAGGGAAACAGAATTCATCTTGAGCAAAATAAGGAAAATAATAGCAACTACTTTGTAGAGTTCCAAGGATTAGACGAGACAACACATAAAGCACACTTAGCCCAACTCCTGAGATGCAACAGATGCTCTATAACTATTAGCTGTAATTATTGTTGTTGTTATCATTACTATTAAGTTCTGACCCTGACAGACTGCAGGGAGCTTCCTGGAGAACTGTGTTGACAAAAAGATGAGACCCCTCAGGACCCCATCAGTGCTTGCTAGAAATTAATGCCAGAATCATCCAGCAGGGTCTACTGTGAGCACAGGAGGGAGAGTTCCCTATAATGAAGGGAATTCCTGGATTTTTTTTTTTAATTTTCCTTTTTTAATATTTATTCATTTCTGAGAAAGAGAGAGCACAAGCGGGGGAGGAGCAGAAATAGAGAGACACCGAATCTAAAACAGGCTCTAGGCTCCGAGCTGTCAGCACAGAGCCCCATGTGGGGCTCGAACCCATGAATCGTGAGATCGTGACCTGAGCCAAAGTTGGAAGCTTAACCAACTGGGCCACCCAGGCAGCCTAGGAATTCCTGGATTTCCAAGGTACTTCCTTTCCAATCTCACAGAATTTATCTATCTGTACTAACAGCATAGAAATATCCTTTTCCCCTTCCTCCCTATGCACATATGCCACCAAATACTTCGAGTAAAACACAAATACAGGAGCCTCTCCTATGGTCTTTCACTCTCTGGCCTGCTCTGAGCCCATTTTCTCTCTCTCTCTCTCTCTCTCTCTCTCTTTCTTTCTCTCTTTTTGAGCCTAACCCCTGAATCTGGAGACTCCAGACTTAGGAAAGATACCTAGACTTCTTAGGTTTTTCTTATTATTTTTTAAATTTCCTCCTCACCTGACTCAAGTCACTTTTCAAGGCCTGGAAATTGCTGTGTTAAAATGATATTATTCAGCCAGTTCCTTGAAGGAAGTGTTTGGAGGACAGGGGTACCCAACAGGTACAGTCCCTTTTGGGGGTAACCTTGCCTTGCTGATGTGATAACATGTGGAAATTCTGCATCCAGGATTCTGGTCTTCTGGAAACATAAATACTCACACAGCTTAGAAAATAACCCAGGTCAGAGAATCCAAATCTGCATGCCCATACCCAGTCTCAAATCATTTCCAGAGAGAGGTTTTATTTGGGATCTTTTCCAAAATCACTGAAACTAGAGAAACTATGTATGGAAGGTTCAGTTGGGGAAAATTGGAAAATAGAATCAACTCAGTTTAAACAGTGCATAGTTCTCACAGGATAAATTCACTCCAACTCCCTTATTTAGAAAGATAGGTCTTTATATTTTTTCTTTTATTTATTTTTTATTTTAGAGAGAGAGCACAAGCAAGGCAGAGGGAGTGAGAGAGAGAGAATCTTTTTTTTTAATTAAAAAAAAAACTTACATCTAAGTTAGTTAGCATATAGTGCAACAATGATTTCAGAAGTAGATTCCTTAATGCCCCTTACCCATTTAGCCCATCCCTCCCTCTCACAACCCCTCCAGTAACCATCTGTTTGTTCTCCATATTTAAGAGTAAGAGAGACAGAGAATCTTAAGCAGGCTCCACGCTCAGCATGGAGCCCAACATGGGGTTTGATCCCAAGACCCTGAGATCACGACTTGAGCTAAAATCAAGAGTCAGACGCCCAACTGACTCAGCCACCCAGATGCCCCTATTTATTCTTTTATATTGGGGTCAGCAAACTGGACCCCTTTCATAAAGAAAGCCACCATCTGTTTTTGTAAATAAAGTTTTATTGGACCACGATCACACCCATTCATTTACATATCACCCATAGCCCCTCTAGCCTTGCCACAGTAGAATTAAGAAATTGCAACAGAGACTGCGTGATTCACAAAGGCTAAAAGTTTTACTTGCCTGTCCCTTTAGAGGAAAAGTTTGCCAATTCCTGTTCTATATTTTAGCAACTTCATTTCAGGCCAATATTCTTTTTTGACTTCAGTCAACCAACCAAGCTAACACAACCATTACCATCTGCCCATGTGTACATTTATTCCAGTAGCTTTGGTAATGGCACCCACGGCAACCATTTCAGCCTGATCCATCTCTATGTCCCTCCTTTCCTGGTCTAGCACCCTAAGACTCCATCCCCACACCCACAGATAGGAGAGGTGAGCGATTTGGGGGGCCAAAACACACCCTGGTTCTCAGTCAGCCTTAAAGCCCCAAGCCTGTCATGGTCGTTGTAAGTTCCCTTGTTCTGTCAGATGAGGCCAGACCACCGCATGGTGTGGTTCACAGAAGGCATCCCCCCTCTGTGGTGGGGAGAATGCAGGAAGGCCCTAGATGGTACAACCGGAGACTCCTGGCTGGTCTAGTGTGTGCATATTCTGTTGAGCTGATTTTTGCTGTGGGGGGAGCACAAACCCATGTTGCCAGATGTGCAATTCTTTAAAGGGAATCTGGAAATCCCTTTCGTTTAATTTTGTTTCCTTTTGATAGGTGATCACTGCATGCTGAGGTTTCAGACTAAGAGCTAATGACCTTGGGCAAGTTCATCTGCTTTTCTCAAGTACAGTGTCCTGAGCTATCCAGTGAATAGAAAGAAGGAAGGAGAAGTACTCTCTCTCAAAAGGGGTTTTGGATGCTTCCCCATGATAATCATGAAAGTTTTGTAGAATGGAGCTTGGTTGGCACAGAGTAAGTGATCAGTAGTTGTAGCTTTTTGGTTTTTTTTACTGGAGGAGCACTACATTGAGATCCCATCTGTCTTGCCTATATCGATTCAGAATACAGTGTCCTGTCTTCCAAGGCAGAGACCACCTAGAGGAGAGATCCAGGGCTCAGTGGGAAGTCTCTGGAGCCCTTCATACAGAGGGGTGGGGGAGAGAGATACTGCAAGGAACTGCTCCAAACAACATCTGCTGAGACCTTTTCTACTAGAGGGAAAATAAAGAAATAAATAAAGACGAAAGGCTGGAAGGAAGGAAAGAAGGAATGAAGGAGAAAAAGAAAGAAGGGGAGAAAAGAGGAGGGGATAATTAGATTTAGAAAAAACTCAAAGCATAGATAACATTGCATTTAATACATAGGATGATACCCCAGAATCTTGGTTCAGGGATATATAAAAAACTGCTAGGAAAAGTCATGTTGCAGATTATAATTAATGATATGTAAAGATGCTTAAGACATTGTTGAGCTTGAAAATCAGGGTATAAAATAATGTGTGTTGAATGAGACTAACTGTGTATGTATTTACTCATATCTAAGTAGAAAAAAGACTAGAAAGACAACATAACATAAAAAAATGTTAATCTCTGGGTGACAAGACTGTGAGTGATTTTTGTGTTTTTGTTTTACTTATATAAACTTCCTAAATTGTCTTAACAAACTTCTAAGTTGTGTAATAAGACAAAATAAGAAGTATTAAAAATAATCAGTAGGAGTGTGATGTTAACTAGCTACAGCCAAACTGACAGTTTCAGATTCTTTTCCCAAACTTCCAGCAGGTGGCGCAATGGCAATGTCTGCCTCCGGCCAAGTTTCACTCCAGATCAACAGAATCTCAGATGCTTTGCTGTCTGCAGGCTTTGGTAGGTTCCTGTACAGAGCCTCTGTTGAGGCAGAGGACATGTTCCCCAGTAGGGCGGGGGCACTTGGAAGAAACAACCCAGACTGGGGGGCTGCCCATGCTCAGATCCATGGCCCAGGGTTCCATTCTTCCTACACCGGGAAAGACAACAGTGTTAGAAATGCAATGAGACCCCTTTCCTCTCCTTCTCTCCACTGACATCCTCCCCCTAATTTGGCCTAGGGAAAAATTCAAGTTACACTTTTAGGTCGGCATTTCTGGATTGGATTGGATTTGCAGCTCATCCAAACCCTAATGATAAGTGAAATTTTGAGCTGAAAGGTGAAAAGGGGGCCCCGGAGGAGGTAATTCTGTATCCACAATGTTCTCCAGTCAGTACACAGAAAACCCCATCTACAAAAATGATGGACATTTTGGCCACTCTCAGATGTGTGGGTAGGAGGGCAGGAAGCAGGCAACCAGGCTGACCAGCCTCCAGGGAGTAAACGGGACAGAGTCTTTCCAGGCCTGGACATATCTGAGGCAATGGATGGGCACAGCTGGGGCACAGCCTTCACCTGCTCTGGAAGAGGAGCATATCTCAGAGGAATCATCTCCACTCTTTCTTTTTCACTTTTGTTTTGAATCTTAAATTGTTTGCCCCTAAGAGAACCACTCTGAAGGGAATTCAGGGTGAAAAAAAAGCCTCCAGAGTCCACCAAAATGGTCTCCATTCTACCCAGGCCAGCAAACACACACACAGTCTGGAAATAAGAAATGTTCTGGGCCCTTACTATTTCTCACAGCTCTTCAAGAAGCCTCCCATGCCTTTCTCCATGTTGACATGAAGAAAAGGAAGGGAGGAAGGCAGGGAGAAGAAGGACAGCATGGCTCATCTTGGCAAAAAGAGGCTAGCAGTCTCCCCTGGCCTGGTTCCAGAAGTTTTCACTTACTGACTTATTCCTCTTCACCCCCATTGTAATCTGGACTCCTTAACAGAAGACTGACTTGCACGTGGCACTCATCTGGGTCTTGAGTAAAGGAATCAAAGCCCTTAACATATAGTAGCTTTCAATCTCAGACAACCTAGGCAATCAGAAGGATCCACAGAAATGACAGGCAACAGGGATGTGGCAACAACCATATGTGTATATGTAACTTCATCCTACAGATGTTCATTCCTGCTCCAGCCCTCTTCCACCCCCACCTCCACACCCCCAACACACACATACACATGCACACACACAGGCATTCCTCAGAGCACTAGAATAGTGGAGATCATATAACAACAGGAAGATGAAAATAACACTTATGAGACGGTATATCAGTTCAGATTCAAGGCTAAGGGCTTTGGAGTCACTCAGCCTGGGCTTGAGTCCCAACCCTGACACTTCCTATTGTGATACTTTGGATTACATAAACTCTCTGAATCTTAGTCTCCACATCTGTTAAATGATAATAATAATGTCTACAAGTCACAATATTACAGAGAGGGTTCAACAAGATTCTTCACATAGAACACTTAGTGCAGTGCCTATCTGTGAGCAGCTCAGTACGAGTGTGTCGTTATTACTTTCTAAAAGCCAAGGATAAAGGGGCAGTTTGAGATTGCCTAACTGAGTTTGTCAGTTGAAGGGAAATTTCACCAGGGGCAGTTATGGTCAGTGACAAGGCCTACTGTCACCAAGGTAATTTTTAAAAGACATTTAGTATGCTTTTAAGCAGATCCCAACACTTTTGGGAGGGACAGGTTTTTAAAGCCATGATCTGGGGACATCTGTGTGATCAGTAAGCTAGGAGGGTGTGGTGACCGCCAAAATAATCAACAACCAGCACAGCAGGAGCTCCAGCCAACTGGAAAGAACCCTGTCTTAATGCTGGATCAGGGTCCGAGAGAACCCCTGGGTGCCAGGCCCTTTATGTTGGATTTTGGGGAAATTTGGGGAACCCAGGGAAGGAGCTGGGCATCAACAATGCAGAAGGGCACTTGGCAGGGGCTCCTGACCAACTAGTACATAAGAAGTCTAGTAGGTCAATAATCTGCAGGGTCATGCTGGTGCACCCTGGCTCAGTGTCAGTTCTGGGTCAAAGTATGGGGTTCAATCTCATTCTCACTTGAGCATTCCTTTGTCCACCAGCCAGACTGGACAGCCCATTTATAAATATGACTTCTTTGGCAAAAGAGATCAGTGAAAAATGTGTGAAATGATGTTCAGCAGAAATCTCTCCCCAGTTCTGGAAGGACAACACAATGTTAAAATGGCACATAGTTGGTTCCTAATCTTTTGTAACTGGTAGAGGGTAAAATATTCAGGAGCCCCACTTTCTAGCTGCCAACAGTCCAGGAGAGAGCTTATTCCCAGTACGAATGGAAGGAGAGCCGCCCACTAATGCACAAGGGCTCTTCTGAGGTGGGTTTGGTGAGGCATGAGGGAATATCCCATGAGGTTGTGAGCTCTTGGAGTGAGGAGCACACCAGGCTCTGTGCCACTCCCAAAACACTGTTCCCGATCAATACTCAGCGTGGCCAGGTGTTAGTGTGGAGCTCAAACTTTGGTCAGAAAGGACTGATCACATGTCTGGGACAAGTTTCACCAAGGTGAGGGACGTGAGGGGAAGAAACATGAGAGCATGGGGAGGGAAGACTTTGAAGCCAGCCTCTGTGGTCTTGTGTCTGGGCTCCAGGGAAAGATAGGGCTACAAAGTGAAGCTGGAAGAATGCTTTGTCTCCATATTCTCTGGCAGACTGTAGGAGAGCAAGGCAGTTGTCCTTTGGAACTGGCAAGAATGGAAGGGGGTAAGAGAAGAGATCATTCCACAGTTGCTAAGTGGCCTGAGTGGAGTGGGTGCAGTTTGGCCCCCAAGCTAGCAGAAGAATGGAGCCCCACTACATGGAAGGAGCTGTAGGCAGCAACAGCACTGGGAGACACCTTCCCTCAGCAGCATCGTTAACTTTCCTTGGAGTTTCCCTGCAAAAGCTGGAGGGGCTATGAGGAGAGAACCAGAGGGCCTGCTGCAGTGGGAAGGCAACCCAGAGAAATGCACGCCACTCGATGACAATGACCCCCGCATCTAGAGAGCATTCTGCAGTTTACAAAGCACTGTCTCAAATCTAACTCTTCCCAGTGGAGATTACTACTCCTGTTTTCTAGATGAGAAAGCAAAGACCCAAGAAGGTGAAGGGATGGAGTCAAGGTCTATCATGATGGTGCCAGGATGCACTGGATTGTCGTTCAGGTTTTCTGGCCCTCAACAAAGTACTCTTAATCAGAGTGGGATCAAGTGAGGCATGTGGGGTGTAGTACATAAGGAGGCAAGATCCTGAAGAGTGAGGTGGCTGGGGTACAAATCTGAAGGTGCTTGAAATGGTTCTCAGGAGTGTACAAATGGGCAGTCTGCCTTCTTAAATTTGGCCCTGAGACAACTTGCTCACCTCCCCCATGCCCAGGCCTTCCTTTGATGACCTGTCCCATTCCAGGGGCAGAGAGCTTTGCCAGAGGAGCATACTGTTGGGATTGCAAACTAGATATCTCTGGCCCCCGCTTACCTGTTGGGCAAGTCTGGGGCCTCACCACAGGCTACATCCTTACAGAGAAGTAGCCTGGCATCTCAATCTGTTCTTGCAGCTCAGAGAGGGGGAGAAAAGGAGAGGGTTGCCACCAGATACGCCGGGCACCACAAACAAACAACAAAAAAGATTCATGTGTTCAATGGAGCTGAATTTTAATTGATACTTTCTCAAACAGTGGTTCTGAACCAACATCCCTCAGCCCCCAAAGATGATAAAGGGGGTGTGGCTTAACGCCACAATTAGCAGACAACCCCACAACAAATACAGTAAACATTAATCATATTAAATATTGAAAGCAGACTTTGGTACGCTTGAAGAGCAATGGGTTTTTTAAATTTTATTTTACAGAAGACAAAGCAATGATTGTGGAAGAATTATTCCAATGTCAGGGCTGAAGGGAAATAATGTAACATTCTGGAATTTATATAAAAATTACAGCTTTGTTGTGTTTCACACTATATATAGTAATTTAATCATTTGCAGCTGATTAATTTCAGCAAAGGAAAATGTAGCATTATGCATCCCTAATGGAGTTCCAAGGTTTGAATTCTAATCGTGAGTTGGGCACAGTTTAAGTCTAAATTAGCAATTAGCCTGGGCAAGGGACATGTAGGTTGAAACGGAGTCATCTGTTGACACGCACTGAGTCAACAAGAGAGCGGCAAAGAAAATCATCAGGAAAATGCTCGCCACAGAACACTCTTTGCTGGGTTAATAATTATAATTCCTGACATTAGCAGAATGCCGCTGCACTTTAGAAAACATTTCTTGTACGTTTATCTCATTTGCTTTGGTCTCCGTCTAAGTCTATGAAGTGGAGATTTGTGCTCCATTTCATAGCAAGGAGACTGAGGCTCAGAGAAATTAAGATCACAGTGAGGAGGAACATATTGTGGCAGTCTTTGAACTCAGATGCTCCAGTTTCAAAGCTAGCACAGATGGTCCTCAAATTACAATGGTCCAACTTACAATTTTTTGACTTTGTGAAGGCGCGAAAGCAACACTCAATCAGGAGAAACCGTTCTTGGAGTTTGGAATTTGGATCTGTTTCTGGCGGTATGCAGTGGCAGCCACAGCGTCCAGCCCGCCGTGCCAACAGGGAGGGTAAACAGTGACACACTTACAACCATCCTGCACCCATAAAACCGTGCCGTTTGTCACCTTCAGTACAGCATTCAATAAATTGCATGAGATAATCCACACTTCATTCTAAAATAGCCTTCGTGTTGGAGGATTCTGTCCACCTGTAGGGCTAATGTAAGTGCTCTGAGCACGTTTAAGATGGGTTAGGCTAAGCTAGGAATGTTCAATAAGTTAGGTATATTACATGCATTTTCGACTTATATTTTCAACTTATTGATTGGTTTATTCGGACATGACCCCACTGTAAGTCGAGGAAGAGTCTCTCTACAAGATATTTTCTGGGGGAAATTTGCTCCATCTTGAGATTCTCCAGAATGAAGTGCAAAGGTTATAACAATACTGATAAAAGTGACCCTTGATGAAACTCTCATGATGTATCCAGCACTGTGCTAAGCATTTTAAGGTATTAGCTCAGTTAATCCTAGAACACACCTATGAGGCAGCTTCTATTAATATTCCCTTTTACAGATGAGGCTCAAATGGGTTAGGCTACTTGTCTAAGTATGCAATTGGGATTGAGAACCTTGCTTTCTGCCATAACACTTAGCTCCTCTCAAAGACTGTTCTTTTTTTTTTTTTCAATATATGAAATTTATTGTCAAATTGGTTTCCATACAGCACCCAGTGCTCATCCCAAAAGGTGCCCTCCTCAATACCCATCACCCACCCTCCCCGCCCTCCCACCCCCCATCAACCTCAAAGACTGTTCTTAAATGCCAGGGTAAGGTGTCTGGATCATTGAGTCCATTTGGAATCTGGCGTGCTTGGTTGTGATGCACATTTAGGGCCAGGAACTAAGCAGAGCCCCTGTGCTGGATATTACCACATCCATTCTCTCCTCTCCACTTGCTCTGAGCCAGGAAGGTGAGGCTGGGTGGATCTGCTGAGTCTGGCCAGGGGGAGCAATGGCAAGAAAGAGATAGGAACGAGGCTCCTGTCACATGGCCACGATGCCCTCCTTGCCTCCAGGTTTAATAACTGCACCTCTCCCTGCCCCTTCAAGCCCAGAGTTGGGTATGGTGCCCACTATCACCATCCCTGGAGCATAGCACTCTCCCTTCTTGCAGTTTCTCTACAGTTTGCCTTTCGCCAATGAGTGATGCATAGAAGACCTACTCTGAAGTCCAACCAAGCAAAGGTTGCTTTCAAGGAACTGGACAGAGAAGAGTGAAAGATAGTAAGCTTTTCAATATTTCATTTAAACACCCCCAGAAACCTGAGACTGGAATGAAGAGCTCTCCCTGGGTTACACTCTTCAAACAAATGGAAGAGCTCACCGTGTGTCTCTAAAACCTCGGATCCCTTTGCTCATGCAAACTGCCGACCCTTTGTGCTGCCTCCAAATATCAGGGCTCTTTGGATGCAGGTGACAGACACAAACTCAAACTGGCCTAAGCAAAAGCCAATTTCATTAGTTCATGGACCCAAACTGGAAAAAGTAGAGTGGATCTGAGCTCGGGGAAGCTGGGATCCAGGAACTCCACTACCAGGAGGATACTCTCTTCCATTTCTTTTCTGCTTCTCCCTGCACGTAGTCTTTACTGACAAATGCAGCCTTGCCAGTGATGCCATTGACAAAAGCAAAATTAAAACCAGCAATCAGATGGGAACTGGTCATTTGGAGTGAAATTCACTGAATCAGTCAGAGTCCTGGCAGGAAGCAGAATTTCTCAGGTTGTTTAAATAAAGGGATTTTTTAAAAAGCATACCCACCTTTTCTCTTTTTTTGAATGTTTATTTATTTATTTTTGAGAGAGAGAGAGAGAGAGAGAGAGCGCACAAGCAGGGGAGGAGTTAAGAGGGGAGAGGGGAGGCACAGAATCCCAAGCAGGCTCCAGGCTCTGAGCTATCAGTACAGAGCCTTATGTGGAGTTTGAACCCATGAACCATGAGATCATGACCTGAGCCAAAGTCAGATTCTTAACGGATTGAGCCACCCAGTTGCCCCTAAAGAGATTTTTAATAAAAGGACTCTTTACAGAGATGCGGACAGTGTTAAGTATATAAATAAGAACTACCAGAGCACCCAGACTGGAAGAGGAGGAATCTATTATCATCGTAAGGTGAAGGGCCAACGGGAGGAAACACCGCTGCTGGACACTAAGAGCTGCCCCGTGGAGCGGCATGAGGTGGGGACTCAGGTGTGATGGATGCTGCTACCGCCAGCAAGAAGAGCTGGAGCACCTCACCTTTTCCCTCTCTGATCTTGGATGTCTTGCCAGTAACATGCTCCCATGGAACTCACCCAACCAGATACGCAATTACAAGCAAATTGGGGTGGTACAGGGTTCAAGGTCAACCTCCCAGGGTACAGACTAGGGTAGTTAAGGCAGAAGGTGGAACTCAGGAGACAAAGGGAGACTAACCTGCATGTTTATTTTGTATCTGTTGGGGTGTTAGGAAAAGTGAACGTATTTAAGAGTGTTTTGATTTTATGAGCGTTTCCTAAGAATTTCAACATCAATGACATAACTGACTTGAAGCAAATATCATCCAGAGTTACTAAAACCACTGAATGATTAGTTGGTTGGCCATCAAGATATTTACATGATCTCAAAGTATCTTCCCAAAGATTACCTGTTAATTACAAAATGGAAGGTATCTTCCTGCCAGAGAGATCTGCCAGGCAGCTGCTTAACCAAGCAGTCTGGCTTAGCATCACCAGTAAAGGACACACTGACATCAAGTGCCTCGTCATAGGATGCCACAGGAGGTATACAACTTCACCTCTGTTGTATTCTTGCCAGAATGGTTAAGCTGTCTCATCTGGAAGAAATGATCAGGCAAGTCCAGATCATAGAGTATACTACAAGACAGCTTGCCCAGACTCTTCAAAAAAGTCCATCCCCTGACCAATAACAACTGAAAAGTTAGGGGTAATTCAAAAACAGAGTACTGCACACAATTTGGACAAGCCTCACATACATAGTATTGAGCAAAGTAAGCCAGATTCAAAGGAGAGTTTACAAAGTGTGATTCCACTTACATAAAGTTAGAAAACAGACAAAACCTATTTGGGTATTAGAAATCAGGACACTCGGGGTGCTTGGGTGGCTCAGTCGGTTGAATGTCCAACTTCGTCTCAGGTCATGATCTCACAGTTCCTGGGTTCGAGCCCCACATCGGGCTCTATGCTGACAGCTCAGAGCCTGGAGCCTGCTTCAGATTCTGTGTCTTCCTCTCTCTCTGCCCCTCCTCTACTCGTGCTCTGTCTCTCTATCAACAATAAATAAGCATTTAAAAAAACCTTTTACATTAAAAAAAAAAAGGGGGGCACCTGGGTGGCTCAGTCGGTAAGCGTCCGACTTCAGCTCAGGTCATGATCTCATGGTTCATGAGTTTGAGCCCTGCATCGGGCTCTGTGCTGACAGCTCTGAGCCTGGAGCCTGCTTCAGATTCTGTGTCTCCTTCTCTTTCTGCCCCTCCCCCACTCACACTTTGTCTCTCTCTCTCAAAAATAAATAAACATTAAAAAAAAAAAGAAGTCAGGTTTTCCTTGGGCATGATGCCAGGGAGGATGCCCAACAGAACATTCTGGGGTGCTGATGGTGTTCTGTTTCTTGATCTTAATGCTCATTATAAGGGTGTATTCACTTTGTGGAAATCTGTTATAGCCAGTGTGCTGTGCTGTGTGTGTGTGTGTGTGTGTGTGTGTATTCACACTCCTTAGAGAGAGGAAAAGAGAGAAATATAATGTTAATGTGGCAAAATATAGCCAACTGATAAATCTATATGAAGGATATATGAGTATTTTTCATTCATTATACTATTATTTTAATTCTTCTCTTCTTTGAAATCTTCCGAAGTAAGAAGTTAGAGGAAAAACAGAAATGGTTTTAAATTATTTTTTAACTGTTCCACGCCACACAAATGGCTGGCATATTATTTATTAGGAATGGCCTCTCCAATACATTCACATCAGCCACACACTTATTTAAATATATGCAAACTGTTCATCCTTAGCTAGTACAAAACAAAGAGCAAAAAAAAAAAAAAAAAGTAACTATTTTGCATTCATCATGATCCCTAAACACAAGCCAAATATCTGTCTGGTGTTCAAACACAAAAATTGCAATCTTTTCCCGTGTTAAGAGAAAACGTGCTGTGTTGGGCATACTAAGCTATAGCTTGGAAACCACAGAACCATACCTATGGGACTTTGAATTCCTACAGGTTATTTTAATGGTAGGTGAGTTTTACTATGCTCGCTAAATTTAGAACCCAACTGACTTAGCTGTGACACCACCGGCAATGTTGACCAATATTAGAATCTTGTTTATCCTTTAAAATATATAATCTTCGTGTGCCTGGGTAGCTCAGATGGTTGCACGTCTGACGCTTGATTTTGGCTTAGGTCATGATCGGAGGGTTGTGGAATTGAGTCCTGTGTTGGGCTCCATGCTGAGCGTGGAGCTTGCTTAAGATTCATTCTCTCTCTCTCTCTCTCTCTCTCTCTCTCTCTCTCTCTCTCTCTCCTCCCCTGCTTGCTTGCTTTCTCTCGAAAAAAAAATAATAAATAAAAGTATATGTTCTTGTTGGGGTAGGAGGAAGAAAATTCAGATCTCTGTCTTCTGATTTTTTAGACCCAGGCATGGATAGAAAATCCCAGAAGAGGACAGACAAAAGAGGAAACAGAGAGGAGATCTATTTGTTTTTATCCACCTCTGTTCCAAAATGGCAGAAGATCCAATGTGGGGAGCGGCTACTCTAAGAAGCAATGGTTCTTACTGTCAAATGTCATCATGACAAAATCTTTATGCCTCCCCCCAGTTCATCCTTTAACTGCCAAGGCTTCAGGAGGGCACAAGTATTGTGGCCTCTTGGCAGCCTGGGTCTGAGAAAGAAGCAGACTCTGATCCTGACTCTCCAATCTTCCAAAGCCAACTAAATAGACAACTTTATTTCAGCCCAATTGCCAGCTGATCTGTGAGCCACTCTCTGGCACACTCCTGGAACATAGTAGGTGCTCAATACATACTGTTAGATAAATGAATGAGCTAGGGAGAGGGGACTGCAGAAGAAGCTGAAGGAATGGTTTTCATAGAAGATTCTATGCAACTCAGAGGGCTTTTTGCTGATTTCTGCTCAGAACCCAGCTCTGGAATGCTCAAGGATGCCATCTGGGATCAGTAGAGATGTATCCTTGGCAGGGATATCAGCATTCTTACTTCAAGGGACTTTGCAGGGAACTGACATCTGTAAGGGGGCAGAGTAGGAAAGAAATACCATAGCTGTGAGGCAATTTATGGAAGATATACTAATTTTTGAGTCTATATGTGATATCCCCTAGGAGTCCTTGACTAACTCAGCATTTGTAGGGGGCTAAGGTGGTGACAGCATAAGAGTATAAGAGAAAGAGTCAGTGAAATTAAGGAGGGGGGCTACTATTACAATGAGTCCATTTTGTGCTCTAAAAAAATCTGTATTGAGAGTGAATTATGTGTTCTATCCCATGCTATATACTTCAGATATGTTATTTTGTGCAATTATCACAGCAACGCAATTAGGTATCTCATTTTACAAATGAAGAAACTAAGGCTTGAAAAGGTAACTTACATAAAGGTGATGGTTATGGGTCAGCTTGACTGGGCCATGGGATGCCCATATATTTGGTTAAACGTTATTCTGGGTATGTTATGTCTGTGACGGTATTCTAGGATGAGATTGACATTTGAATCAATATACTAAGGAAAGCAGATTGCCCTCCCCCAATGTGAGTGGACCTCATCCAAGCCATTAAAGGACTCAACAGAATAAAAATGCAGAGTAAGAGAATTCTTTCTCTGACTGTCTTCAAGCTGGACATCAGTCTTCTCCCACCTCTGGACTCAGTCTGGAACTATACCATTGGCTGTCCTAGGTCTCTAGCTGCAAACTTAGTGGCTGCAAACTTTGAGACTTTTCACTGTAATCACATGAACCAATTTCTTATAATAAGTCTCTTTATATTTGTATACAAATTTGTTTAACTTTAACTCAGTAGTTCCCTGATGTGTGTGTGTGTGTGTGTGTGTGTGTGTGTGTGTGCACAGTATTATTATATTCTGTTACTCAGGAGAATCTAGACTAAAATACTAAGATCATGCAATTATATAATAGACACTCTTGGCTGAGACACCCCACTCCCCTTGCTGGTAGGACCCACCTTCCACTATGAAGACTTAAATTTCCAAATACTCCCCTTATCAGCTTCTCATTCAGGGCACAGGCATGCAACCCATGCCTTGTCATGTGAACCTAAAGGAGAGTTTGGAGGGAGGTAGTCCTGCAAAAGAGTTTCTTTCCTAAAAAAGCAGCCAACCAGGAGGAAATAACTCTATCCAACTTGGTGGAGGATTTCATCTGCCTGGTGCCAGAAACTACAGCAACATCTTGCAATCAGAAGGAAGACATTGCCTTTGTGCTGAGGAAGGCAGAACAGAAAAAAAAGTGTGAATTCATGACATTACTGTAGAGCTGCTGGATTAACCAATTTTGAAATCACTGGCCCTCCAGATTTTTTATATGACATAATATTCTTATTGTTTAAGACCCCTTTAATGTCAATACTACCCAAAGCAATCTACACATTCAACGCAGTCCCTATCAAAATAACATCAGCATTCTTTACAGAACTAGAACAAACATTCCTAAAATTTGTATGGAATCAGAAAAGACCCTGAATAGCCAAAGTAATATTGAAGAGGAAAAACAAAGCTTAAGGCATCACAATTCTGGACTTTAAGCTGTATTACAAAACTGTAATCATCTCCACAGTACAGTATTGACACAAAAACAGACACATAGATCAATGGCATAGAATAGAGAACGCAAGAATGGACCCACAAATATATGGCCAACTAATCTTTGACAAAGTAGGAAAGAGTATCCAATGGAAAAAAGACAGTCTCTTCAGCAAATGGTATTGGGAGAACCGGACAGCAACATGCAGAAGAATGAACCTGGACCATTTTTTAACCCCATACACAAAAATAAACTCAAAATGGATGAAAGACCTAAACGTGAGAAAGGAAACCATCAAAATCCTACGGGAGAAAACAGGCAGCAACCTCTTGACATAGGCCACAGGAACTTCTTATTTGACATGTCTCCAGAGGCAAGGGGAAAAAAAGCAAAAATGAACTATTGGAACCTCATCAAGATAAAAAAAAACTTCTTTACAGTGAAAGAAACAATCAACAAAACTAAAAGGCAACCGATGGTATGGGAGAAGATATTTTCAAATGACATGTCAGATAAAGGGTTAGTATCGAAAATCTATAAGGAACTTATCAAACTCAACACCCCAAAACCAAATAATCCATTGAAGAAATCGGCAAAAGACACGAATAGACACTTTTCCGAAGACATCCAAATGGCCAACAGACACATGAAAAGATGCTCAGCATCACTCATCATCACAGAAATACCAATCAAAACCACAATGAGATACTACCTCACACCTGTCAGAATGGCTAAAATTAACAAGTCAAGCAACAACAGATGTTGATGAGGATGCAGACAAAGGGGAGCCCAGTTGCACTGTTGGTGGGAATGCAAACTCGTGCAGCCACTCTGGAAAACAGTACGGAGGCTCCTCAAAAAATTTAAAATAGAACTACTGTATCACCCAGCAATTGCACTACTAGGTATTTATCCAAAGGTTACAAAAATGCTGATTACAAAGAGCACATGTACCCCAATATTTATAGCAGCACTATCAACCATAGCCAAATTATGGGAAGACCCCAAATGTCCATCAACTGATGAATGGATATATAATGGAATACTACCCAATGATGAAAAAGAATGAAATCTTGCCATTTGCAACAACATGGATGGAACTAGAGTGCATTATACTGTGCAAAATAAGTCAGAGAAAGATATCGTATGATTTCACTCATATGTAGAATCTGAGAAACACAACAGATGAACATAGAGGAAGGGAAGGAAAAATAAGATAAAAATAGAGAGGGAGGCAAACCATAAGAGACTCTTAAATACAAACCGAGAACAAACTGAGGGTTTCTGGAGGGGAGGTGGGTGGGGGGATGTGTTAAATGGGTGAAGGGCATTAAGGAGGGCACTTTTGGGGATAAGCACTGGGTGTCATATGTAAAAGATGAATCACTGGGTTCTACTCCTGAAGCCAAGATGACACTGTATGGTAACTAACTTGAATTTAAATAAATTTTTTTTAAAATGTATGCCCAAAAGACCCTTTAAATGGAAGTCTGTTTCCTGCATCCAAAATCATCCTAACCTAATTAGCTGATTTAATTTTCACTGTACGAACTCACATTAAAGGGCATCAGTTTATCTAGTCACAGGTATAATTAGAGTTTCAACTCGTATTCTTCTTTATTTACAAATAGTCCAACTAAACGCTATGTCTATACATCTATGTCCATATCCATCCCTGCATCCCTTCATCCTTCCATCCCTCCATCCCTCTATCTATCAATCATCTATCATCTATCTGTCTGAGTTCTGTGATAGAAAAAGTTTGGGAAGCTGTGATTGGAGCATACTATAGCTCCTCTGGAGAATCACAGTGAACATTAACGTGGGAGAGCCTCTGAGAAGTTCTACAGTAAAGAAACTTCAACTCAGTATTTCTCACGTTTTTGTTATCTAATCACAGAACACTTTCTTTGAGCACACACTGTAACAGCAACCAAGTTTGGGAAACACACAAGTGACTGGGTAACTCTCTCTCTCTTAAGATCCCACACACACACTTTAAGAGGGCAATTGTTCCCTCTGAAGGCAGCACTTGTTATCCTGAAGCACTCAAGCAAAGCCTCCAGCACAGAGAGGCCACTTGGAATTTGCTTAGCAGATGTTTACATATAGCTGATGTTAATTTCTACACAAAAGGTTTGTTTATGGCCTTGACTTACTGTTTAGGATTCACAACTACATTCTAAGACCCTCGAGTCTGGCCCGTCATCCTGCTTGAGCTAACCATATTTGACACAAACAGTTCCCATTCAGGGTGGCCCTATCCCCTGTTTACACCATCCACAGCCCAAGAGGCAATCTCGTGCTTGTGTGTGAACATAAACTTCAGATCACATGCATCCTAACACTACTTCATGAGCAAGAAATTATTACATCTGGTTCATTGACATTTACTTCTGGGAACTGTTTCCATCAGATTAATCCGTTTATCTAAATGATCTTCCACTCACTTCACTACATCAGAACTCACCAATACATTTTCTGTTGATGCTTTCAGTCCTCCTTTATGTGGCCCAAGATACAGGGTCATTATTGCCTGTGGATCTGCAGACTGGACCCTGATCCAGTCTGCTGTGAGGTGCGAGGGAGCCCAAAATAACATGTACCCCATCAGTGTTCAGGAAAGGGGAGAAAGAGTCAGACAGCTAAATGTGTCAGCGTCAGCCTGTTACTGAGAGTGCTTTTGGGAAAAGTGACTTCGACATGCAGGAGCAAACAGGCCTTGTGCTAGGACAGATAGTGTATGCCACAGTTTTAACAACCAAGCAGGACTCTCGGCGGCTGGTAAAAAAAACAAAGGTTTATTTCTGATTCACATGCCCCCCGTGGCTGGCTGAGGGTCTGTGCCATGTCATCTTTACCCAGGGACCCAGCACTTGGAGCACTCACTACCCGGAACGCTGCCAGTCATCACGGCAGAGGGGGAAATATGAGTGGGGAGACACACACCCACTCTGGGAGCTTCTACCCAGAAGCGATCACATCGCTTCTGCTCAAGTTTCATTGGCCATGTGTGAGCTCCATCACCCAGACCCCTTACCTCTGAACCCCAGAGCCAGACAGATGTGTTCCTCTAGAACAGGCGTCACTGGAAAAGCCGCAGGCTGCATCCCACAAAGAGCAGAGCCAGGCAGGTGCTCTCTGCAGACACACAGATCCCAGAGCACTCGATGGGGCTAAACAGAACTCCCCGTCAGCTGACAGGGTGGACATGGCCAGGCAAAGGCAATCAAATCACACTAAGACTTTTGCACAACAGGTTATTCCTTATGGTCTTCTTCAGTATGAAGTTCCCCCTTTCACTCTTGAACCCCTTCTTCTTCGACATGTCCTCCACCTTCCTCATAATTTACTTTCCCATCACTCTAGCCTGCTTCCTCCTTCTCCAGTGACAGCAGTGAACCGCACTCCACTGCTGGGCACCCAGTGACATGAGCCAACAACCCAGTGGCTGAATCACAAACAGCAAAGGTGATGTTTAGATCAGCGTGAGACAGGCTTTTCTGTGACTGGCCGCCATAGGCTTCCTGTGGGAGCACTGAGCAGGTAGATAAACGAAGAGATAATGTCCCGTGTGCAGTAGGTACAGTAGCTGCTCATTCAATGTCAGTTTCCACCTTCAGTACCTTTGCTTCTTCTGGTCCTCTCATGGCATGCCCTGTGTTTTTCTTTTTCTGTATCCAGATGCCAACTATTCCTCAAATGTCAAGCTTAGGTCCCACCTCCTCAGGACACGTTCATACCTCTACAGCCAATGGTGACTCACCGTGATGCTTTGTCTACATCCCTGTGCTAACCCTTGGAACTCAAGTTGTTATCTGACTTCCATGTGTGAAGATGGACTCTACAAGTTACCTGGAAGCTCTTGGAGGGTGGTGGCAATGCCTCATATGCCCTCTACTCCCCTGACAGAAACCAGGACAGTGCTGGATGCAGAGCAACTTTCTGACAGATAGTTTCTGGAATGACTTGGTATACAGGCTGTGCGGGGTGGTTGGCGAGGTTTGCTCCTATCACAGCGGGCAGGGGAATGAATGAGCACCAGCCCGGGCAGGGTGGACACTTGATCATGCCGAAACCCAGGAGACAGTCTCGACGTGAGTCCATGACTGTGGGGTAAGAGGAGACTCTCTCTTTCGGGAAAACATGTCGGAACTGCCAAGGGGGAGGGTTACTCAGCTGGAATCAGTAAGGAGATAAAGGAAATCTCACACAAATTTTATTTTAATTATTACATTATTCATTTCTCCCAGGATTCTGGGTTTTTCATTTGCTTGCTTTTACTGGACATTTTTTAACAAGCAAAGAGGTGAATTTTGCCCTGTGAACGACCTAGGAGCTGCAGCTGATTCTGGCTTGATGTCAGTGACTTTTAATGAGGTGCCAATGGCAAAGTGACTCTCTTGCCTAAGTTTTGATGTACCAGTAATAACAATTATTATGAGCCAGTTACTATTCCAAACATATTATTTGTACTAATCCATTTGATTTTTACAAGAACTGTACAAAGCAGGTGCTATGAATGTCAATGTCTCAGAGATCAGAAAGCAGTGTAACAGAGAGGTTGGGTTATTTGGCTAAGGTTACAGAGCCTGGAAGTGCTGCAACCAGGGTTTGAACCCCTGTACTCTGCCCCAGAGCCCAAAAAAAGTAAGATATTACCTCTACACTGAAGGGCGAGTGGGGCAAGAATGGGAGAACTTGGGCCTTCTGAAATCAATCACATAGGGCATGGCCTTGAGAGACAGACAGCCTGGGTTCTTTACTGTCTACTAGAAGTTTCATTTTAGGCCAGTTGCTTCACCTTCCTAGGTCTTAGTTCCTTCATCTGCAAAGTGGGGTTAAAAGAAATTAATATATAAGGTGTCTGGCACATAGTAAATGCACAGTAAATGTTAGGTATGAATTGTTCTCATATTCTCTTGTCTCCTAAGACCAGAGTCTTTATTTCATTCAGACTGCATTCCATCTGCCACTCTTCTCACCCAGTTCTGTGACTTGCAAACACAGGAAAAGAGAATCTCTGATGAAATGGAGTTTCCAGGCTGGCCAAGCAGTGACTAGATCATCAGGCACCTCTGTCCAACACCTGCAGTCAGAGGTTCATAGGTCCCTTGGGAGACTCCAGATTCCACCGCTTTAGCTAGGAATAAAGATGTGGCTGAGAAGAAAACAAGTTCCTTGGGTATTTATCGTTATAGTTCGTTTATGCTTTTTTTTTTTACCTTCCCCCTCTCTGGCCCTTAATCAGATATTTCACATTTGTTAATAAATCCAAAGTCCAATGACAGAGCTACAAACAGCAAACCAACCAGTGTTTCCCCATGGCTACTTCATAAAATGACAGAGACCTAATCTAGCTGCAAAGAGGGGCAAGCCGGTTAAATTAGTTTTTTTACAAAAAGAGGAACTCTCTTCCATTGTGTTTTACCTCCAACAATATTGAAGGCAATTTAATAGCTTTATATGCAAACAGCCATGTCTGGTTCTCAAGTAATTGCCTTCCCTGATGTAAACACTGGTTTGGGCTGTTCACTCTTCACCCAGAATAGCTGGGTGAGCGGGTGTGGTCTGGAGAAAGAGAATGCCTGGGTTTGAGCCCCACACCTGCTATGTGACTTTGGGCAAGTCACTTGCCCTCTGTAGGAGGCCACTCAAAAATAATCATGTCCTAATTCCTGGAATTCGGGAATGCTAATATGGGGGAAATTTCGCAAGTATGATTAAATTAACACTTTTGAGATGAGAAGATTAGCCTGGATTATCTGGGTGGGCCTTCAATGCTATCACAAGCATCCTGCAAAGAGATGTAGGAGTTTATGCCCACACACGGAAGGCAGCCAGTGACATGATGGGGGAAGTAGAGAGACAGATCTGAAGATGCCATACTGCTGGCTTTCAAGATGAAGGAAGGAGCCATGATCCAAAGAACGAAGCTCCAGGAGCTGGGACAGAGAGGCAGCAAATTTCCCCCTAGAGCCTCTGGAGGGAATGGAACCGCGCCTTCAGCCCGATTTCCATCCAGTGAGACTGACGTTGGACTTGCAGCTTCCAGAACTTGGAGGGGAGAGGACATTTATGCTATTTGAAGCTGGGAAGTTTATGGCTGTTATAGGCAGCCCTAGGAAGTGACCAGAGCCTCTAGGAGTCATGGTCTCCATGACCACCAGACACAGGATGGGACAGGGCCAGGCAGGTGATGTGGAGGTGGGGGCTGTGACAGAGGTGCTAAAAAGTGAGATGTGGAAGCTGGCTACAAACGCCATAGCAGGGCAATTTCCTGGTGACCCCGGGCAGACCTCCACACATCTGCTCAGCACTTCTTGAGGCCCTCGTGTAACTCTACACAAATCCTAGTGGTATAGACTCTGCAGCCAAAATCTCACTGCGCCTCTAGGTACCTGGAGCAGGCTATTTAATCCCAACGGCTCGGTTATCTGAGCTGTAAAACAAGCTAAATGAGGTAATGGTACAAAGGACTTGGTGCCTTACCTGGCACAGAGAGGTCCCTGAACAAGGTGGGTTTCCTTACGGTCCTCTCAAAGAACAGAGAAGCAGGAGGGGTTTCTCTGGGATCTTCCCCTCCACCCCCTTCCAGCTGGACACCAGTGACAGAAGAAAATGACCTGAACTGTGATTCCTGTAGCTGTGTGAAAGAGTAGCACCGTGGCCACGAAGGTCAGCTTGCAGACCGGGAATGGCCCTTGATGGTGTTCCCGTCAGCCCTTCAATGTTCACTGAACATGTTTGTTGAGCATCTACTACATGCCAGGACTGGTCAAAGCTCCCAGTGAAAGCAGAACAGTATAGCACATGGCCACTGCCAGCTCCAGAAGTGTTTTGTGCAGATTAGAAAAAGTTGCCCTCTCTGGGCAGACACAGCCCTGTTGGCACACAACTTGGCAAGCAGGAAGCCCCTTTGCATAAAGGAAAAGGTGTCCCCTCATCCAAGTGGACACAGCCCATGCAGGGCTCATGGTTTGACCAACAGAGTGAGGACAGGTCCTGTGTACCCTTCATCCAGGTGGCCTGGCTGTTCATAAGTGTCCTGCTAGATGCAGTGTTCCCCTAGTCATGCTTTACAATTTTTTAATTTGAATATAGTTGATACATGATGTTACATTAGTTCCAGGTGTACAACATAGTAAGTCAATTTCTCTAGGCTTTATGCTATCCTCACTACAAGCACAGCTAACGTCTGCCACCATATAACACTAGACGATACCAGACTCTGTTCCCTATACTACACCTTTCATTCCTGTGACTTATTCATTCCATAACCATCAGCCTGTATCTCCCACTCCCCCCTTCACCCCTTTGCCCATCTCCCCACCCTCTTCCCTCTGGCAACCATCAGTTTGCTCTCTGTATTTATAGGTCTGATTCTGCTTTTTATTCGTTTGTTTTGCTTTTTAGATTCCACATATGAGTGAAATCATATGGTATTTTTCTTTCTCAGTCTGACTTATTTCACTTGGCATAGAACCCCCCCTAGGTCCATCCATATTGTTGCAAATGGAAAGACCTCATCTTTTTTTATGGCCGTGTCTTATTCCATTGTATCTATACATCACATCTTCCTTTTACATTCATCTATTGATGGACACTTGGGTCGCTTCCATATCTTGGCTATTGTAAATAATGCTGCAATAAACACAGGAGTGCATCTATCTTTTTGAATTAGTGTTTTTGTTTTCTTTGGGTAAATACCCCATGTGGAATTGTTGGATCATATGTTATTTCTATTTTTGATTTTTTGAGGAACCTGCATATTGTTTTCCACAGTGGCTGTGTCAACTTTCATTCCCACCAACAGGGCAGTGCATTTTTCTTAAAGCTAAATGTGCTCTGTTCAAGAGCTTCTCTTTGATTCTCTCCTTTCAGATAAATGTCCTTCCATTTATGAAATGAGGGTAATAATAGATGGCCATCGAGAAGTGTAGATGGCACTTGTGGGTTTTATCTCTTTTGTGAAATGTTCTTACCTCACAAAACTAAGTTGGCAACTTTGTCAGTTCTCTGGGACATCTTTCTGGCCTGCAAATTTTATAGCTTTGGAAATCACCAACCAATGGGAGGCGTTGCATGGTAAGAAGCCCTCTGTTCAAGCAAAGAAAAAGTCATTGCAAAACACAGAGCCAGGCAAGTACTCTATTAACATCAGTGTCCCTGAGCTGCAGCGATCTGCATGACATCTCAGAACTGCTGGGTTGCTATGGTTATCACTATACCTCTGTAATTACCTAGGACGTTGCTGTCTTTGTGACACATGAGGCCCATGCCATGCAGATATTAAAAAAAGAAAAGATGTTTGCATCTGAGAAATGTACATGTGAGCAACAAACGCCACTACTGGAATGCAGCCGCATGCACACATGAAAACATTCATGCACACAGGAGAAGCACTGCCTCTTGCATGCTTTGGTGATTAGATGTGCCTCATGTGAAGACCACATAGCTGTGAGGAGGCAGGCCTTGGCTCCAGAGCTTAATCTTTCTCTTTGAGAAAGACTGAAAGAAGCCAGGATTCTTTCAATTGCTGGAAGCAGAAAACTGGTCTCAGTGAGAGGGGAGTGAATTGGCTCACCCAACTGAGAACGGAGTGTTTCTGTCAGGAATAGCTTGATCCAGGGGCTCAGTGACAGTAACAGGATCTGGCTTTCTCCTCATCCCCCTGATGCTCTGCTTTCCCCTGTGATCACTGGGCACAGGCTCTCCCCTCAGACGGCCTCACCACGTGGCCGACTGGCTGCCAAATTTCTAGCCTTGGATCCACCAGAAAAAAGGAAAGCTTATCTTTCCCAACAGTTCAAACAAACAAAAGTTCTGCGTCTGGGTCTCATTAGCCTGAGTTAGATCATATGCCTATCCCTGCACCTCCCACTGTAATCAGGGGCGTGCTGAACCCTGAGCTGGGTTGTGGGGGAGCCATAGTTCTCTAGAATATGGTCAGGGTCAACGGATGTGGACAGCCTAGCTTCCTTTTACACCTAAAAGGAGTGGGTTCTAAGAAGTTAGTCCCCAAAGGGACATCGCCCATGCTGCTCATTCTCCCTTTGCCTCTGCCCGCCTCCTCCCTGATCTGTTCTCCCCTTTGAGATGCTGCCCAGTAGGGACTTGGTCCCCAGGCCCCTTGCTGGCTGGCCTCTGATTGAATCAGATGACGGGAGGCACAAGCAGGAGATCTGAGGGAGGGAAGGAAGAAAACGAGATGAAGGTACTTCTTCCCTGCTCCCTCACTGCTTGCTCTAGGACCTCCCCGCACCCCATTCTCACTGGGGCAAATTCATGGGACTTCTTCCTCCTGCCCTGTCAGCCTCCTGCTGCTGTAGTCTCTGGGTACCTCAGTGCCCCCTGTTTGTTCCTTTGACCCTGTACATATATCTGTTCATGGTCCCCTAAAGTTTTTTCATTAAACCAAGGGTCAGCAAACTCTGGCCCATAAGCCAAATATCTACGTCCCAGTCTCTTCTTGCAAAGACAGTCTTACTGAATGGAACTCAGCCTCACCCATCGCCCATCACTTAAGTGCTGTCTGTGGCCAATTGTGGCAGAGACTATGTGACCTGCAAAACCAAAAATATTATTATCTGGTCCTTCACGGCAAAAAAATTACCGACCCCTGGGCAAACCATCGGTGATGGATTTTGTTTCCTGCTGCAACCCTGCCTATTACGTTTTCTTATAAAACTTAAGAGGAGAGTGCTACTTTTGCTGGGAGATTTGCATGTAAATATCAATATAAAAGGTCAACGCTGCTGGCTCAAGGGGAAACCACATAGGGCAGACAGAGACATAGCAATTTTTGTTCATACAGCAAGCCCTGCTCTCTCTCAGCCCTTGAGATGAGGGGGGCAGGACAGAGGGTGCTTCCAGGGCTGGCCCCTGGCCAGCACCCATATAGACGGCGCACCTGAGTGCTCCAGCTTCATCAGAGCATGCCGGCGAACGGGAAAATCAATATGTAAAGAACCAAACCGAAATGCTGGAAGAAAAAGATGAACATTGCTAGGTTTAGAAAATAAAAATGTTCTAAACAGATAAACAGTAAGCATTGCGCTTTGATTTGTACTGTTTTCCAGTCCATAAAACCCTAATATCCACCGACGTTTCATTAAGAGCTTCTATGCCACTCGGCAAGCCTGCGGCAGCTTGAACAGATTGCTGCAAAAATGTTATCCGAGCCGCAGACCCAATCTTTAGCAATGTTTTACATGGGTGCTAAATGGGGGAGAAGTCTGATCAATCATGAACAGAGCTCTAGTTTAGGGGAAAAGTAAATGCTAGAGTTAAATGAACAATATCTATCATTCTGCAATGCAGTTCTTCCAGTCAATCAAAAAAAAAAAAAATGCTAGGCAAAGAGCATTTATGGGAGTGAGGGGGAAAAAAACCCCAGCAATGAACATATGCAACCATATCCTTTGGCTTTTCAGAAACAGGGAGGATTTGTGTTGTGAATAATAACTCCAGTGAAATAAATGTTCAAATTATGTTGGAAAATTGCTCATTTGGACTCCTAGCCTTTCGCAATCTCCAAAGCTAATAATACTCCAGTTTATGAAATCTCTAACTAATATATCAAAACCTCTTCGTCTGTTGTCATACTCAGTCCCCCAGTGGCCCCACTGAAAGTTTTCTGAATGATCAGCCAGCACTGAAGCCACTACAGGGGACACTTTCCTTTAATGATCTCCATTCTGTGACTGCAAGGAAGAAGAAAAAGCCCTAGATAAGAATGCAGCAACCCTGAACTGGATTCTAGGCTAAGCTGAGAAGCCTTCGACAAATTACTGAATCACTCTCTGAGTGAGCCTCAGCTTCTTTATCTATAAAATGGGACCAACTCCCCCTGCTCCCTGCCACCCAGGTTCTTATGAATTCATCTATTTCCATTTGATGAATATCTTCTAAGAATCTTTTATGTGTCAGGAAAGTGCTGGGTGGGGAGGAAGGTGCAGGCCCTGCCCTCGTGAAACTCGAGTGCTGAGAAGAGAGGGCCAGTGACAGCATGCTGCAGTAAGCCTGAGAATAGCCATAGAGACAGGTCTCTGGAAGCACCCAGGAGGCACCTGCAGGCCAGAAAGAGCTTCTGGAAGGAAGGGATCCCTAAATGAATTCTTGAGGAATAAGTCAAAGAAGAGGGGTGGAACGGAGAATATTATCATCACAAGGAAGACGAGAAAGAAAGTGGCCCCTTGGAGGTACTTCAAGCACCTTTGCATGGCCACATCCTGAGGTTCAAGGTGGGGTGTCACGAGCCCAAGGAAGGAAGGAAGGAGAGCTAAGCAGGACCCAGCTATCAAGGGGCCTCCTGGTTCCGCTGCGGAATTTGGACTTAACCTTAAAGGCAATGGGGAGCCCACTGAAGGGTTTCTGCTGGGGGAGGCAGCCTGATTTGCTGTGTTTGAAGAAGGCCATTGTCACCCCCCAACAGCTGCCAGGTGGAAGAGTGAGAGAGGAGGCTGGAGGCACAGAGGTCCACAGGCCAGAGGCACTGGCAGCTGCGGAAGAAGATCCAGGGAGCGGAGATAAGGTAGAAGACGCCTTGTAAGAGGCATGGAGTTGACAGATCAACCTGCTAGACTGGTGGGAAAAGGAGAGGAAGGTATGAAGAAGGACACTAGGATTTGGGCTTGGACAAAAGGGTAGATGCTGGTACTTGTCACTGAGAGGGAGCATGCTTGACCATGGTGCCTGGCACAAGGTAAGGTACACAGTAGGTGCTCAATAAATGTTTGCCAACTCAAAGCAGAATCCTTATTCTCATTCCGCTCCTGCTGCCCCCACCCACTGTACCTCATTCTGTACATCACTGCCTCGTAAATCTTCTTAAAATACCAATTTGTCTGTCAAATTGAAATGGCTCATTTAAATGGCTTAGGATTTCCCCAGGCACCACTCAAAGCCCCTCCGCTCCGCCTCCCTAAGCCAGCTCGCCCACACCGAGCAGTCTTGTTTCTGTTCTACTTCAGCCAGGCCGTCCACACAGTAGCCCCATGACCTGCTGGCCTTCAGGTCTTTACTCGGGCTGTGCCTCCTCTCCGGAGCACCCGCCTCACCTCTCTTTTATTCTGCCACTGCAAATTCAAATCAGAGAATCACAGTGGAGACGAGGAAAAGAGAAAGCAATTCTCTCTGTACTCCTGTTAATTCTGTTAATTCAAGACAGGCATAGTTCTTTGACATCCAGGCGACTCACAGGTCTGAGGTTAAGGAAGTTACGAAAGAATAGAAAACAAGAGGTAAGTTTATCTAGGTTACAAATAAATTGGCTAATCAGACGAGTCTTAATACATCCTCCTAGTACATTCCAGACTCTCGGAGTCCTTTTGATTTTGAAATGCGTTTTTAAAGCATGAGTGGATTATGATTGTCAGGGGGAAAAAGCAGTTTTCTTACAGGCCTGAAGCTGTAAAAACTGCTATTCCTGTTCTTTCCACAAATGAGCCCACTTTAGTATGTCCCGCTGGGAAATGAAGGCAATTGCTTTATGCCTGGGAATTACCAAAGATTTACTTGAAAGCACTACCTCACACTCAGTGGGAAATAAGTCTAAATGAAAGGGAAGACAATTAGCCCAAATGTGCCAACTGCAACGGTGTTGGCTGGCTGGTTGGTTGATTCTGAAAGCCCATTTTTGTTTCTAGAATCAAAAGTTGCAAAAACAAACAACAAACAACAAGACCCCCAGTAGTCATATAGTCCAAAGATGAGAAGCCCATGGGGCAAACGCAGACAGGGTTACTTTGAAGGCCACCCATCTTTGTGTTTGAGCCCTTCCCAGGACTCTGGGACGAACTGCAATCCTTTGGGCCAAGAAAGCCACAGAGCTCCCTAAAACAACCAGCAGACCCAAGTTCTGTCCACCAGGCTTCCCCATTACAACATGACCTACCTCCTGCCCCAAGCTGGTTCCACCCCCTTTCCAGCCACGAGGGCAGTATTTCTCAAACTATGTCCACGAACTACCTGTACCTGCTTTAATACATCCCATGCCTCCTGGGTCCAAATCACTGAAGGTGGGTTCATTCTTCAAGGCTATGTGTGTGTAGTCAGACTAGCAAGGCTCCTTTTTTTTCTCCCGGTAAATTGGCATTCTCCTTCCATTGCTCTCCTTATCCAACTTAGAGTATCCAGTCCATTGTTTTATTCTAAACATCCTTGCAATTCTGTGCCCTACAATTCTACTCTGTTCCCCCAGGAAACTCACTCCTCACGCACCTCAATAGTGTTGTCAAATCTCTTCTACTCTCTTCAAATTACAATTTCCTAATTACCAATCATACAACCTTGTAGCAATCCCCTAATTCTCTGAAGACTTAGATGCTACCAAATGAGAATTCTCTCCTCCTCTAGATACCAACACACACACACACACACACACACACACACACACACACACACACACCAGTCTTCTCTGGCCCCATCCTTCACCTTGACTCTGGATCCCACCCGGCCTTCCTTCTCAGAGCCTTACACTTTCATGTGCCTCCTCTCACCTGTGTTCTTAGTCATATTCTCTTAACTGAACTCTTCCCTTGGCTTTCCTTTCCCATTATAGAGCATCACTAGAGTAACAAATTAGTGTGGGGCCCTCTCCAATATCCAACTTAGAGAATAATTGCATCCATAAGGACATGTTCTACATTTGGATACCACACTTGAATGTTCACCTGATTGTTGCCTATAAATCCTTAATAAAATGAAGAATATGTTCAATACAGCTTTTAACATTTATGATTATGGAAATTTCCAAATATATTAAAAAACAGAGAAACTAGTTTAATGAACCACCATGTACCCATCACCCAGCCTCAACAATTACTACCATTTTAGGGATGTATTTTAAAGCCAATCTCACATATCAAGTGATCACAATATGCAACTCCAGATGATAAGGGCATATTTCAAAAACATAACATCTACCAATTACTACAGCTAAATAATTGACAGTGATATTAATCACCTAACATACAATCCATGTTCCATTTTCCCAACTATCTCAAGATGTCTTTATAAGTTGGTTTGTTCAAAATCAAGATTCAGTCAAGATTCCCATATTGTATCTCACTGTTGTGTTTCAAGTTGTTTTCATCCTATAGTAGTCTCCTTGCCTTTATTTTTTTAAAAGGTTGATTTCGTGGGCCATTTGTTATGTAGATTATCCCAAATTCTTGATTTGGCTAATCATATCCTTACAGTGTTGACAACTTGTGTCTCTATTCCCCACATTTCTGGTAAAGTGGTAATTACATCAAGAAATTTCATTAGATTGGGGCGCCTGGGTGGCTCAGTTGGTTAAGCGTCCAACTTCAGCTCAGGTCATGATTTCACGGTTCATGGCTTTGAGCCCCACGTCAGGCTCTGTGCTAACAGCTCAGAGCCTGGAGCCTGCTTCAGATTCTGTGTCTCCCTCTCTCTGCCCCTCCCCTGCTCACGCTCTGTCTCTCTCTGTCTCTCAAAAATAAAGAAAAATGTTTTAAAAAAAAAGACAACAGAAAAAGAAATTTCATTAGATTTGGGTTCAGCCTTATTTTTAGTAAAGTACTTCATAGATAGTGCTTTTTAAACAGGATGTGGTAGAGACCACTTTTAGAAAAACTCTTCCTCATCTAACATCCTCTTCCATCTATCAACCTTTCTATCTCCTCCCCATCCACAGCCAAATGTTTCCTGAAAGTGGCTGTCTTCACTTTCTTAATTTTTTTTAGCTTCTACCCACACTTTAACCCACTCAGATCTGGCTTCTGTCCCTGTTGCTCCTAGAAAAAGTAATGACCTCCATACCACCAAATCAAACAGACTTTTTTTTTTTCAATTCCTATTTTGTTCCAGTATAAAATTTAGGAGGTTAAAACAAGAATTTATTTTTCTCCCTCATGGTCCTGTGGATTGACTGAGATCAGCTGGGAACTTCTCACTTGGCATCACTCAAAGGGTTGGAATCATCTTGACATTCAAGATGGCTTCTTTCCTCATATGTCTGGTACCCAGGCTAGAATAGCTAGATTAACTGGGGATTGGCCAGGCATCTCTCTCTCTTCTTGGTCTCTCTCTCTCTCTCTCCCTTTCTCTTCCATAAAGCATTTCACAGTTAGTTTGGACTTCTTCACAACATGATGGTCTAAGGATAAACGGACTTTTCACTTGGTGGCTGGCCTTCCTCTGAGTAGGCGTTTCAAGAGACCAAGAAACACTGCAAGGATTCACATGACCTAGTCTCAAAAGTCACATAGTGTCCCTTCTGTGCAGTTTATTGGTTGAACGCAGACAACCCTCATTCAATGTGAGGGATACTACACAAAGGTATGAATTTCAGGAGGCATCCTTCATTGGCGGGGCGGGGGTGCAGGCGGGCATCTTTGGAGACTAGTGGTCATACTTCCTCTTTGACTTTTCAGCAATTATCAGAGCCTTTGGAAACTATCTGTTTTCTTAAATACGCTAGTCCCTTGTTTCTATAACACACCACATTTCTTCTCTCTTTCTGCCTCTCTGACAAAGGTCTATCCATGGTCTTTGCAGGCCTCATCTTCCTCTGCCATTATCTTCCAGGCCTGGCCCTATGCCTCTTCTTTTCTATATCTCTTCTCTCCCAAAGCCATTTCAATGTCCACAGTTTCAATTAATTCCTAAAATGTGAATGATGAAAGTATTAATAGCTCCAACCCAATCTATCTGCTGAGCACCATACCTCACTATCTCAAAATCTCCCTTTGAATATCCAAAGGTACATCCAACTTAGCATGTCCAAACTGAACTCCAAATGGACCTCTACTCCCAACTGGGGCCTCTTCCAGAATTTTCTATATTGTCTAATGGCACCACCATTTCCTCCTTTTGCACAGAAATCTGAGGGTCATCTTCAACATCTCTCTTTGTCTCTCCTTTATTGGTTCAATTTATTCTTTCACCAAAAGACTGTTTCTGAAATATTTCTGCCCCCTCTCCCCCACCTCCATCTTTTATCACCACCTACTATCCACGCTACCATCTCACACATGTCATCTCTAGGGCTATCCCTTGAAGAAGGTGAGATCCAGGGCACCGCAAGGCAGTGCCTAGTTCACCCAAAGTTCTGGCCCTTGAAAGGAGGCCATTCTGTATTGGCATATTTTATTGGCCCCTTGAGATATTGTTAAGGACAGCAACATCAAAATTGAATTTTAGTGATGTTGATTACATGATATTCGTTCTGTTGCTTCCCATCCTAAGTGCAGGGCTCAAGAAAATGCTCCATATTCTCTACCCAAAGGAAAGGCCTGCTAAATGGTCTCCTTGCATCCACTCTTGTCCCTTTAGAATTTCTCACACTTAACTGATTGAGTTACCCAGACACCCCTAGAATTTCTCCATGCAGCAGCAAAAGTAACCTTTTGCAAAATGAAACTATGGATCATGCTCTCTGATTAAAACTCTCTAATGGCTTCCAACTGATCTCAGCATAAAGGCAGAAAGAAAAAACCCAATCCTTAACATAGCCTCCAACACAAATAAGAGACATGGTCTGTCCCCTTCTTTATTGTTATGATGTTTTGACCACAAGTAAGAGAAACTTGAACTCAATAAGGAATCTCAGGAATTATATAGTCCATATAACAGGAAGTCCTGAGGTAGGGTGGCCTTCAGGACAAGTTAATTCAGCAACTCAGCCTATGTCAAGGAAAAAGGTTCTTTCCACATGTCTCCTCCATCCTTGGTGACAGCTTCATCTGCAGGAGGAGAGGATGGCTGAAGCTGCCCCAGGCTTCACATTCAGGTTTGACAAAATTCAGAGGGACAATTAAGGACCCACTTTTCTTTTGACTCACTCTTAGGAGCAAGGACACTTCTCTTGGAAGTCCACAGGAAACTTTCCTTCTCTTCTCACTTGCAAGAATCAGGGCACAAGCTGATAAGTAAACCACTAACTGGGAAGGGGTACACCCCCCCTTGAACTGGGAGTGAAGTTAGTATCCCCTGAGGCAGAAGACTGTGTTGGGGGATGTCTAGATTCCTGAACAAAGTGGGGGTTCTGTTGTGAAAGGAGAAAGGTATAGGGCATGCTGGGTAGACTCTGCAGTCTGATCTCACTCCAAGTTCCCCTGCTTCTCTCCACCGCAGCTACATGAGTCTTCTTTCACACCCTTGTCTGTACCTGCTTCCTTTGTTCAGAGTCTGGTACATCCCCAGGAATGCTTCCTCCCTGAGGAAATACGAAGGATCCTTCCCGTCTCAGCTAGAGCATTACCTCCCCTTGGATTCACCCCTGACCTTTGCAAGATCAAATCTCTCTGCCAGACAAATGCTCTTAGAGCCATGGACTTCTCCCTTGTAGCACTCACCACTGCTGCAGTTGTACATAATTTCTGTGATTATTCCATCAATATTTTTCCCCCATCAGACTGAAAGCAGGGACCATGTCTGATTTTCCTCACTATTGGATCATCAGTGCCCAGTAGTGTCTGACACAGAACCACAAAGAAACAAAACCCAAAATATCATGAGTGGCATGAAAGAGTTTGAAATCAAAGGGAACGATTTTAGTTAAGGTGACTTTTACCTGAGTGTCACATAATCTGTGGTCCAAAATGGGAAACTTTTGAGAGTGAAAGGGGGCTCAGTTAATAGTTAAGCCAGGACAACAAGGTAAACCAAGATGTTTCCACGAACGCCAGGATAGGTGGTTACCCTCTCTGTCCCTCAACATTGTCCCAGACTTCTTTTGTTGTTGACGTTGCTGTTGGTTTTTTTGTGGGTGTTTCATTTGTTTGTTTGTTTGTTTCAAGTTTTTCCAACACTTCTTCAGGAAAGAATAGGGGAGGCATGCATTTCCAAAGGACTACACTGATGTACCTCTCTTGGGATTTCCAAGGTGACCTTGTTTTTCTTGGTTTATGTCTCTGAACCTTTGGGGCACATCATGCAACTAGAGCACAGACTCCTAGAGTATCCATAGTTTGCATATTTTTTTTTCTATACGTCATGGTCATTGAGAAATCTGCTCTGTCACCTGCTGTTCATGGTAATGTAAACGGGTACACCTTTCTGGACAGCAGTTTGATAGTTTATCTTCAGAGTCTTCAGAAAAGGATATACCTAGCAATTCTACTGGTAGGAATTTGTTCCATAGAATGGATCAGATAACACTCAAAAATATTTGTATAAGAATTTACTATAAAAAAGGTCCCCCAATTGTTCATCCTTCCCTGTGTCCACACCATTTGCCCATAATTGTGCTGAGCCATTCTACTCTGTGCAGTTGGCCACATGGCCTGCTTTGGCCAACAGGATGTGAGCAAATATGCCACAAGCAGAGGCTTGCAAAAGTGCTTGCACATTTCTGCTTAGCCGTTGCTCCTCTGAACAGCCGTGAGAACATGCTTGGGCTAGCCTCCTGGAGGATTACTACCTGGAACAGACCAGAAGTGCCCTGGCTGTCCAAGCCATGAGCATCCTAAAGAAGCCAGTAGCCAGCCAGTCACAGACATGAGCAGGTCAAAATGAGAAGGACTGCTCAACCAGCAGGCAGTTGGCTGCAAAGGTGTAAGTGTGCCCAATGGAGAACAGCCAAGCTGAGTCCAGATCAGCTGAACACCCCCCCCTCCAATCTTGCAAACCAAACAAATATTTATTCTGGTATGCCACTGCAATTTTATCAGTTGCTCACTACATAGCATCATTGTGTCAATAGATGATACAATTGCAGTGCATCCAACAATTGAAGAATGGACCAATATCATGCAGCCATTAGGAATGTTGTGTAGATGTATACGGACTTGAAATGTTCACAGTAGACCGATAAGTTACAGAAGGAATGCAGAACATTGTATATAATATGAGACCATTTTCATAAAACATAAATGTTTGTACCTGCAAATGAAAGTGTCAGGTCTAATATACAACAAGATGCTGACATGGTTATTTCTGGATGATAGAATTTGAGATGATTTGCATTTTTTGTTTATCTGCATTTATAGTTATTCTATAAGAACATGCGTTACTTGCATAATTTTTCATAAGGGAGAAAAATATTTTGTTTGATTATTCTTTGGTTTGTCAGTAATAATCCTGAATGCTTTTTGGGTTCTTTTTGCAGATAAGGTCTTCAGTACTCTATTTCTACAATATCCTGTGCAGGAAACTTGGAAACATTGCCTCTTTCAAGATTCACTAGGGAGTGCAGGTAGTAGAACATCCTTTTCTAATCCCTCCAACAAACCTGAGAAATAAAGCTCTGCATGTGGGGGTGGCTTTCACACCAGCCCCAAAGTTTAGAAGAACCCTGTTTCCAGCTCCCCTGCTGGAGCCAAGATACTGTAGAGCTCCCTCCCCCAGAGACAAGGGCTGGGGAAACTGGGAGCAGAGGAGTGCACCCAAGCAACTTCCGACCTACAGGGCTTAGTGACAACCCTTGAACAAACAAAAGGGAACTTTTTCTAAATTCCTAGTAACAGGGTATCAAATTTCATACATTCAGAAAAAGAAATTCAATGCCCCAAGGCAGGCCAAGCATACCTAATGCTAATTCTTCCAAAGACTAAAAGGACTTTTTCTTTTCTTTTTTCTTCTTTCTTTTCTTTTCTTTTTTCATTTTTTTCTTTCTTCATTTCTTCCCTTCCCTTCCCTTCCTTTCCCCTCCGGTCCCCTCCTCTCCCCTTCCTCCCTTTCTTTCCTTCCTCCCTTCCCTCTCTCCCTCCCTCTCTCCCTCCCTCTCTCTCTCTCCCTCTCTCTCCTTCCCCCTCCCTCCCTCTTTCTTTCTTTTCTTGCTTCCTTATCCAACATTTTGTAATGAGACTCTCATTTAAAATCAGCCCTTGGGGCGCCTGGGTGGCGCAGTCGGTTAAGCGTCCGACTTCAGCCAGGTCACGATCTCGCGGTCCGTGAGTTCGAGCCCCGCGTCAGGCTCTGGGCTGATGGCTCAGAGCCTGGAGCCTGTTTCCCATTCTGTGTCTCCCTCTCTCTCTGCCCCTCCCCCGTTCATGCTCTGTCTCTCTCTGTCCCAAAAATAAACGTTGAAAAAATAAAATAAAATAAAATAAAATCAGCCCTAGTTTATATAGCAACTCTATCCCTGCATTCTCCTTGCCAATCCTCAATTTGCAATAAATCGCACATCCACTTTTTTTCTGCCACAAGTGCTGCTGTTGCTCACACCTGCTTCACAAAGCTGGTGAAATCACACGTCAGGCTGAAGGATTCTATAGCAGTCATATAATAATAGTATTATATGTAATCCCACCCCAGCTGGGTATCCTTAAAACCCTGGATTTCTTTTTCTAATTCCTACTGATTTCCTCATCCTTTTCCCTAATTTGAGTAGATCTTAACCTTTTCGATCTTTTTCATGCCCAAGCATCTCTGCTCCCTTCCTCACACACTCTGTGGAATTGACTCCTCACATGTGAGATCCAAGGACTGGCATTCCTCCTTCTCCAACTGTCTCCCTGCCTCCTTGTGTCCTATGAACCCCCCCCCACCCCCCACCCTGCTCTGCTCCAATCTTCCTCCAAAGCTCTTGGTCCCAATCAACAGGTTTCCCCAGGACAGAGGCTCTTTAAAAGCTCGGTTCAGGGGATCAAGCAGAGTCCACGAGGCACTCCAGATGATACAAGATTCTTCTCAAATTAATGCAGATTTTTGCCCTTATGTCAATCTTTAGGTGAGAGTCTCTAGCTTTCACCTAATTTCCAAAGGGTTCTAGTGATTGAGGACTTTGCTTCATCAGTTACCCACACTTTCTTGCATTTTCAGGCTCTTCCCTTCTGACAGGCATCCTCTTCCCTATCTACAAACAACCTAGGGCCGTGGACAAGCATGAAATACAACTGACAGGTTGACAGGTTATGCCAGGTCTGCTCAGGCTGCCATTACAAAATAGCACAGGCTGCGTGGCTTTAACCACAGAACTGTATTTTCCCACTTTTTCGAGGCTGGACGTCCAGGATCAGGCTGCCAGCATGGCTGGCATCTGGTGAAGACTCTTCCTGGATTGCAGACAGCCACCTTCTTGCTGTATCCTCATATGGTCTTTCTTTGGTGTGTGCATGCAGGCAAGGGGTGAGAGGGCGATCTCTCTTCTTCAGCTTTTCTTCTTGTTGTAAAGTCAGGAGGGACAACCTCCAAGCTCTTTACTTGTTGAAGCTGAAACAGGAAACCCTGAGAGGGGCTAGTTTTTGATTGCCTGTCTTTGATTGTCTTTCCCTGACTAGTTTGCTTTGACGGTGAAATCCAAGGTTGGTAGTAACAGTCCATCCACCTCAAGGATACACTTTATATTAGTTGAATCCGTTTAAATTTATTGAGACTTGTTTTATGGGCCAGAAGATTTTCTTAGTAAATTTTGTACACTTGAGAATAATGTGTATTCTGCTGTTGTTGGGTCGTTTTTTAATTTATTTATTTTACTTTTTTTGTTATTGTTTAATGTTTATTTATATTTGAGAGAGAGAGAAAGAGAGAGAGAGAGGGAGAGCATGAGCAGAGAAGGGAAAGAGAAAGATGGAGATAGAATCTGAAGCAGTCTCCAGGCTCTGAGTTGTCAGCACAGAGCCAGATGCAGGGCTTGAACCCACGAACCTCGAGATCATGACCTGAGCCGTTGTAGGATGCTTGCTTAACCATTTAACTGACTGAGCCCCTCAGGTACCCTGGGTGTTGTTGTTGTTGTTGTTTTCTTTTAAACATCAATCAGGTCAAGTATTGCTAGAGTTTCAAATCTACTATATTTTTGCTGATTTTCTGCCTATTGTTCCATTAGCTGTTGAGGGAGAATTTTTAAAAAGTTGTTGACTATAATTGTGTATTTGTCTATTTCTCTTTGCAATTTTTTTCTCCATTTATTTTAAAATTTTGCTGTTAGGTACATAAACATTTAGGATTGTTAGGCTCGCTTGCCTAACTGACCCCTATGTGATTGTGAAAGGACTTTCTTTACTCTTGGCAATATTCTTTGTCCTGAAATATACTTTATCTGATATAAATATAGTCACTCCAACGTCCTTTTGATAAGCATCAGCATGGTCTATTTTTTTCTATCCTTTTACTTTTAACCTATTTGTGTCTTTATATTTAAGATTCACTTCTTGTAGGCGGCATATAGGTGGGTATTGCTTTTTTACATAATTTGACAATCTCTGCCTTTTAAACTGGAGTATTTACACAAATTACCTTTAATAAGATCATTAACATGGTTAAGTTTGAGTCTATCATCTTGCTATTTGTTTCTATTTGTCTCTTCTGTTCCAGGTTCTCTTTTTACTCTTTTATCTGCCTGCTTTGGGATTGAGTACTTAAAAATATTTTTTTAATGTTTATTTATTTTTGAGAGAGAGAGAGACAATGTGACATTGGGAGGGGCAGGGAGAGTGGGAGACACAGAAACCAAAGCAGGCTCCAGAAACAGAAACCAAAGAAGGCTCTGAGTTAGACCCCAACGTGGGGCTCAAACCCACGGACCACGAGATCATGACCTGAGCCAAAGTTGGATGCCTAACTGACTGTGCCACCCAGGTGTCGCAGTTGAGTACTTTTTATGACTATTCTATGACCTTTGTTGGATCATTTAACTCTTTGCTTTCACAGTTTTGTGTTGCTTTAGGGTTTAGAGTATACTTCACATTAACAATGGAAGTTGAAGAGTTGACTGCTAAAGATTAAGACTCATGGAACCAAAAATGACAATATTTACATAGCTATAGTGTGTGTGTGTGTGTGTGTGTGTGTGTGTGTGTGTGTATACATAACAACATTAAAGAAAAGACATGCATGCTTCACATCATAGTGATGGGTCTGGAAAGGTCAGAAGGGTCTTCTATTGCCCTGCTTTCTATAAGGACCACAGCCGAATACAATTTATCTCTTGGGATCAGGAACCACTGTGTGTATACAGAACTCCTCAGAAATAAGCAGCCCCAAAGGGCACCTCGCCAGTCATGTAGCCATATATATTCTTGCTACATGGAGGCAGACTCCTCCAGGAGTCCCAATAAATGATGGTACGAAGTTGTAAAACTTGCACCCAAGTTTCTCAGACCCTTGGTTTCAAGGCAATACTACGATGGAGTGTGTTTCATGACTTGATTAGGGGTCATGTTTACGATGCAGACACATTAGCAAAATGGCTCAGATTAATTCCTACTCCACTGGAATTAAGCCTTACAGCATAATCTTTAATATATCATGGTCTACATCAAGTGATAATACACCACTTCATGTGTAATATAAGAACCTTGGAACAGTGGACTTCCATTTCTCTTCTCGGGTCCTATATCCTACATACAGTTGTTATTATAGGCTTCACGTATGCATGTTATAAACCCCAAAATACATTGTTATTATGTTTGTTTGAGCCATCAGGTACATTTTTTATCTTTTAAATAATAAGAAAAATGTCTTATATATTTATCCTTTCAGGTGAACCATTTCTGGTGCGTTTTGTTTCTGTGTGTTCAGCCAGATTTCTAGCTGGTGATGTTTTCCTTCTGTCTTTTTTGTTTCTCTAGTCCTCTTTTACTGCTTTCTTTTGCATTAAGTGAATGTTTTCTAATGAACATTTTCAGTCCTTTAATGATTTTTTTCCCTGTATATTTTTTGAGCTACTTCCTTCGTCCTTGTGCTAAGGCTTATGTTATACATCTTAACTCATTAGAATCTACTTTAGATATTAATTCCAATGAAATATAGAAATGTTAATTCTATATAACCCTTCTCTTCCCCCCCCTTGGGCTATTATTTTTACATGTATTACATCTATATATATGTTACAAACTCAACAATACATTGTTATAATTATTACTTTGTATCATTTTATGTCTTTTAAAGGAGCTGAGAAAAGAAAGAACAAACATATATTTGTAGCTTTTGTTATGTTTACCTTTTATTTGCCATTTCTGGTTCTTTTCATTTGTCCTATGGATTTGATTTATCACCTGGTCAAATATAGCCCAATATAGCTTTGTTCCTACCCACTGCCTTTATATTGTTTGCCAAATATGTTACATATCTATATGTCATAGGCCTAACAATACAACTGGACACATATTTTACATACACACTTTAAAATCAGTTGTGAGAAGAAATATGCATTTATACTGTCTTTTATAATTACATTATTATCTTTACTGATGCTCATGTAGGGGTGTGTGTGTGTGTGTGTGTGTGCGCACGTGTGTGTGTATTTGAATTGTTGTCTTAAGTCATTTGCTTTTTGCCTGAAGAACTTCCTTTAATGTTTCTTGTAAGGTAAATCTATTAGCAATGAATTCTCTATTTTTTTTTTTAATTTTTTTTTCAACGTTTTTATTTATTTTTGGGACAGAGAGAGACAGAGCATGAATGGGGGAGGGGCAGAGAGAGAGGGAGACACAGAATCGGAAACAGGCTCCAGGCTCCGAGCCATCAGCCCAGAGCCTGACGCGGGGCTCGAACTCACGGACCGCGAGATCGTGACCTGGCTGAAGTCGGACGCTTAACCGACTGCGCCACCCAGGCGCCCCTGAATTCTCTATTTTTACCTATCTGGGCATGCCTTTATTTCATTATCACTTTTGAGACGGAGCTTTGCTGGATACAGGATTCCTGGTTGATTGGCTACAGGATATGGTTCCTCTCAGTGGCCATTTCTGTTGCCTATATTTTTTTTCCCTGTATATGGGTCATATTTTCATATTTCTTTGAATGTCTTATAATTTTTAAATTAAAAAAAAATTTAGGGGCACCTGGATGGCTCAGTTGGTTGAGTGTCCAACTTCAGCTCAGGTCATGATCTTGCGGTCTGTGAGTTGGAGCCCCGCATCGGGCTCTGTGCTGACAGCTCAGAGCCTGGAGCCTGCTTCAGATTCTGTGTCTTCCTCTCTCTCTGCCCTTCCCCTGCTCATGCTCTCTCTATATAAATGAATAAACATTAAACATTTTTTAATTTTTTTTTTTATTTTATTTTTTAAAATTTTTTTTTTCAACGTTTATTTATTTTTGGGACAGAGAGAGACAAAGCATGAACGGGGGAGGAGCAGAGAGAGAGGGAGACACAGAATTGGAAACAGACTCCAGGCTCTGAGCCATCAGCCCAGAGCCTGACGCGGGGCTCGAACTCACGGACCGCGAGATCCTGACCTGGCTGAAGTTGGACGCTTAACCGACTGCGTCACCCAGGCGCCCCTATTTTAGAGAGAGAGAGAGTGCAAACAGGGGAGAGGGGCTGGAGGGTGGGGGGAGAGAGAGAATCCCAAGCAGACTCCATGCTCAACACAGAGCCCAATGCAGGGCTCGATCCCACCACCCTGGGATCGTGACCTGAGCCGAAATCAAGAGCCAGACACTCAACTAAATGAGCCACCCAGGCACCCCTGAATGTCTTGTAATTTTTTTTTTTTTTTTGAAAACTGGTTATTTTAGATAATGTACTGTCACAACTCCAGATACTCATCTTCCTCCTCCAGGTCTTCTTGTTGTTTGCTTGTTTATTTGCTTAGGAACTCGCTGGACTCTCTTAGAGAAGCCTCTTCCTCCACATTGTGAAGGCTGTGGCATTGCTCCTTTGGAAATGCTGCCTTAGACATGCACACAGTCACTGTCACCCTGGAATAACAGTGGTTTAAAGAGAGCTCTCTTTGACTATTTCCTGGGTCACAACCAAATTTAGACACCACTAATTGCCAGCTAATTGCTCTATAGTTTTAGACAATGTCCTGGGGCAAAGACAGCTCCCCAGTCTGATCCCATTAAACTCATAATCCTTGCCAAAGTTTTTGGGGATCAGTATTTGAGGTGGTTCTGACCCCAGGAGGCACCTAGCTGTCTCTTTTCTGGGTTCTCTCTGGTAAACTTGCTGGCTTGTGATTTCATGTGTGTTCTTGTTACTAATTAGCATCCTTTCTTTTCAACTTAAAGAAGGCCCTTTACCATTTCTTATAAGGCCAGTTTACTGGTGAGCTCCTTTAGTTTTTGTTTGCCTGAAAAACACCGTATCTCTCCTTCACTTCTGAATGATAACTTCCAAATTCTCATTTGGAAGTTTTTTTGGCTGTTTGTTTGTTTGTTTGTTTTCCAGCACTCCGTTCTGGCCTGCTACTTTCCTGCTGGAAAATATGCTGATAATCTTATGAGGATTCCCCTGTAACATGTTGTTTTTATGTTGCTACTTTTAATATCCTCTTCTTGTCTTTAACTTCGGACATTTTGATTGTAATGTGTCTTAGCGTGAGTCTCCTTGGGTTCTTCTTATTTGGAATTCTCTGGGCTTCCTGGGTCTGGACATCTATGTCTTTCCCCAAGTTAGGGAAGCTTCAACCATTATTTCTTCAAATCAGATTTCTGCCCCTTTTTCTCTCTCTTCTCCTTCTGCGAGACCGATAATGAAAATGTTACTCTATTTGACATTGTTCCTAAAGTCTCTTAAGGGATCTCCACTCTTTTCTACTCTTTTTTCTTTCTTTCTTTTTGCTGCTCTGTTTGGGTGAATTCCACTGCTCTGTCTTTGAGTTGACTGATTCTTTCTTCTACTTCATCTAGTCTGCCGTTGACCCCTCTAGTGTATATTTCAGTTCATCTATTGTATTCTTGAGCTTTGTGGCATCTGTTTGGTACTTTCTTACATTTTCCAGCTCTTTGTTGAAGTTCTCACTGTGATCATCCATTCTTCCCCCATTTGGTGAGCATCTTTATGACCATTACTTTGCATTCTTTATCAGAGATAAGTATAAATTCCTTATCTCCACTTCACTACAGCTTTTTCTGAGTTTTTAGTTTGTTCTTTCATTTGGAACCTATACTTCTGTTTTCTTCATTTTGCCGGATTCCCTGTGTTGGTTTCTATCTAGTAGATGAAACAGTCCCCTCTCCCAGTCTACACAAGGAGTAGCCTTGTGTAGGAGATGAACCTTGTCACTCAACCCTGCCTCAGCTCTTTGTTGTCTTTTAAACCTTTGTGCGTGTCCAGGGAGGCTATTATATATTTAATGGCTCCCAGTGGTTGAGGATGTACCAAGACTTGTCAGTGTCTCAAAGGGGGAGGATCTCAGCAGCTAGATTCAGACTTACTGGAAACCAAACCCTCAGGCAACAGCTTTTAAAAGTATGCAAATATAGGGACACTGGGTGGCTCAGTCGGTTAAGCCTCTGACTTCAGCTCACGGTTTGTGAGTTTGAGCCCCGCATCAGGCTTTGTGCTGACAGCTCAGAGCCTGGAGCCTGCTTCGGATTCTGTCTCCCTCTCTCTCTGCTCCTTCCCCGCTTGCACCCCCCCCTCAAAAAAAAAAAAGTGAACAAACATTAAAAAACATCTTTTAATAAGTGTGCAAATATATATAGTCCTGTGGGATCACCAGCATAAGCCCTACTGGCCACCAGAGCCAAGCAATGTAAATGTGTCCCCTGGCAACAGCCACCAAAATGGGGCACCGGACATGGGCACCCTCCAGGAAGACACTGGCACTTTGGATTGCAACAGAAGGTGAGACTAAAGATAGAGCCTACCCTCAGAGTTCTCTGGAAAGGATCACAGTTAGCACCTAGATGCCTGTTTAATTAGAACGTTGCCCCTAAAGTCTCAGTCTGATGACGATTAGCTAATACGCCTCTTTCACAGAAAGACTGAGCTTCTGGGTCTGTCTCCTCTTGCTCTTTCTTCCCTGGGGTGTCAGCTGGTTAAGAACTCTGTCTCCTTTGTTCATGGTCCTGTGGGACCCACTAGCATAAGTCCTGCTGGCCACCAGAGCTAGGTGATGTAGAAGTGCCCCCCAGCAGTGGCCACAAAAATTGGTGCACCAGATAGGGCCTATGATGGTGACACCAATTATTATGGTTCCACGGGACAAGGGTTGCAAGCTCCCTGGTCTTCAGAGCCACGTGATCAAGAGAGTCCCAGGCCACAGCCACAAAACTCAGGGCACCACATGTGTGTAAAAGCTCCCTTCTGGGAGACTCTGGTGCTCTGGGATGCTTTCATATAGAGAGGTGAACCCCCTTCACTTAAAGTCTGGGTGCAACCAGCCATTCCTGAGCTGGACCCAGAAGCTGATGAGCCTGAGCCCTTGAGCTCTTGAAGAGCAGTTTCTCAGCTCACTCCCAGTCTTGTGGGTCTTGGGATGCGAGCCCCATTGGTTTTCAAAGTTAAATGTTTTGCAGGCTTGTCTCTCAAGTGTATGTTGTAAAACTTGGGATGCCTGATGTGGGGCTCACTGTGGGTGAGCTGTTTTCTTTTGTTGTTGTTGTTGTTGTTTTTTACTTTAAATAAATTGAGTTTTTGAAATGGTAAAAAAAACCCTAAACTCCAAATAAATAAGGTCTTTTAACAAGTAGCGGGGGATGGGAAGAATAGTTATTTTGTCATTTTAGTTTCCATCAAAAGAAACAGAAAAAGTGTATGCCATCCCAGGGGAAATTATATAAGCTCTTCCGGGTTTACAGCAGTGCTGGAATTCTCTGGTGATTCTCACAGGAGCCAAGATTACCTCTGGAAAAATCTAACTATTGGAAAGCACTAGTGTCTGGCAGAAAGCCAACTAGGATAGGGCAAAGGATGTGCTGTCCTCAATCCTGAGAGTCTGGATCAATCCCAGGGGCCCAGCCTGCCTGTGGCAAAGCCGTGAATAAGCAAAGCAAAGACTATCTCCAATCCCCACCCACTTTCCTATTCCCTTCCTAATCCTCCTCCTCTTGATCTTTCTGTGCCTCCTCCCACTCCTCTTTCTCCCCCCTACTCAATTCACATCCTGCTTGTGTGATGAGCACTGAAGGTACAAAGCCACCTACTCAGGGCCCTTGCATTTTAATAAGGAGCTCTTGTACACCCAGAGTAACGTTTCTCTATTGCTAGAAATTCAAGCCTCTGTACCGGCGGTGGGAAATACATCTGGTCTCAAGCACCACACTTCCTGTCCCACGAAAAGTCAGCTCAGGTTTGGTGAGGCACCGAGGACTACATCCCTGCATCTCACTGCGGGCAGATGGGGATGTACAGCATCACCAGGATAATACCTCAAACTCCTCTGCTCTGTGCCAGCTCACACAGAACCTTGTTCTCCCCTCATATATCCACACCCCTGCTGTCTGGCTTAACCCACCTACCTTCAGTCTCTGTTTAGATGTCCTTTTCTCTAGGAGGCTTTCCCCAGTGGATCCCCAAATCTGGGTTCTGTCCCTCTGATGTACCCCCATAATGCTGAATGCCTTCCCCCGCAGCACTTATCACACTGATTTGCTACTTGGTAAACCAGTACCCATCACAGCCCTGACATTTAACAGGTGCTTAGTTTATTGAATGAATGAATGAATGATCTATTCACAAACCCTGTAGCTGCAGAGACCATGAAGGTCTTATCCTGCATCGTACCTTCATCACCCAGGCCAGTAATTAGGCCATGATGGGCATACAATAATTATTCATTAATTGATTGAAAGAAGTCCTCATAAAAAAGGTACTTGGATCTATGCCAATAATGTCCTGGCATCCTTCTTACAAGAGCAAGAGGCACAGCCCAGTGACCTTTTCTAGACTATCAGGATGGGGAGACAGAACAAGATAAAGGAAATGCTCCAGGAGTACCTCTGTCCAGGGGGCTCCTCTCTTCGACCACAGGTTTAATTTTCTAGGGATGCTGAACCTGAGGCACAAGAGTAGGCCTTCAGACAATCCATGAACATCCTGAAACTTTAATCAAACATTCATGTCAGTAATTATATGCACATTTTCCTGGAAGGAGGCCCTTGGTTTTCAATGAGTCTCCAAAGGCTATGACACAGAGTCATTGCTCTAGACCTGTACCATCCAGCATGACAACCACTGGCCACATGTAGCTATTTAAGTTTGAACATACATGAAAATTTCAAAACCTTAGTTACACTAGGTACATATCAAGTGTCTCAATACCCACTCCACTATTGGACAGCCCAGAGATAGAACATTTTTATGGCTGCAGAAAGTTCTACAGGACTTCTCTATATTGGTAGCATTACCCAGCATTCAATGTATAGGCAAGATTTGTTTGAATTGCGCAGTGTTTTTGTAAAATGAGTTACCGTGGTTCAGAAATGGAAACACAGACCTCTGAAATCCTGATTTGGCGGGGGAGGTAACGGGACTATCTGCCAGGTTGGGGCCTGTAGTCCTGGCAGCTGGTATACACGGGGCCGCTCAGTTTAGCTGGCCCCTCGTCATATCTACTTGTTGGGCCCTCCCCAACATTTGGGTTTGTGCCCTCGTTTCTAGTGGACCTCAGCCACCCAGGTTTCTTTCTAGCCTCTTGTGTTTGTAACTAGACTCCAAGTTTGGGTAAGTGGGGATGAATTTGGTTTAAGAGCGCATCTTGGGGTTGAGGTCTAGGGCTGGGGTACAGGCGCCCAGCTGGAAGTTGGGGAGGGGCAGCGCCTCGTTCCTTTCAACTCTCCATAACTGGAAGAAGAGAAAGGGAATTTTACCCTGAACATCTGTTGCTTGACAAAGAACTTCCCTGTCTTCCTAGGAGCCCGGAGTCCCCAGCCCAGCACGCCTGGGCCCGCCCCTCGCGACGAGATCGCGGGGAGGGGCCGAGGAGAAACCCGAGCCCCGCGCCCACCGCCCGGGCTGGCGACGTGGCTCGGCCTCCCCGGCCTCCCCCCCCCCCCTCCCCGCGGCCCGGCGGCCAATGGGCGCGTGAGCCGGGCTGCCCGAAGCTTCCCTGCCCGCGGCCCGGGGCGCGCCCCTTCGCTCTGGCGCGGGGCGGGCCCGTCCCCTCCCCCGCCGCTGCCGCCGCCGCCGCCGCGCTGGGAGCCCCCACTCCCCAGTCGCCGTCCTCGTCGCTCGCTCCGTGCCTCCCCGCGGGCCGCTCTCCCGTCCTGACGATGGCGCGTGGCGGCCGCGACCGCCTCCTGGGGCTCGCCCTGGGGCTGCTGCTGGCGCTGGCGCTGGCGCCCGGGGCGCTGCGGGCCAAACCCACGGTGCGCAAGGAGCGCGTGGTGCGGCCCGACTCGGAGCTGGGCGAGCGGCCGGCCGAGGACAACCAGAGCTTCCAGTACGACCACGAGGCCTTCCTGGGCAAAGAGGACTCCAAGACCTTCGACCAGCTCACCTCGGAGGAGAGCAAGGAGAGGCTGGGGTGAGGCCGCGGTCCGGGCCGCGCTGGGGGGCGTCGCAGGTGCCCGCGGGGACACCCCGGCGGGAGCCACGCGGGACGCGCGCCGCAAAGCAAAGCGAAAGCGAAATCGGGCGCGCGGGCGGAGGGCGGGGTCCGGCGGGTGCTGCGGAGGCCCGGCTCGCGCTGAATTGCCCGCGGGCCGGGGACCAAAGCGTGGGGACAGCCGCCGCGCCCGGGCGGCGGGGAGGCAGGAACGTGGCAGCGGCAGCGGGAGCCAGGGCGGCGAGGGCCCGCCCCCTCCCCTCGGTTGCATCAGAAGGGAGGGGAGAGTGGGTACAAAAGAAGAGTTTGTGCACAGTGGCCTTTTAGTGACATGAGTTCTTCCCCACCTTCCCAGTTCCCCTCTTCTCCCCCAATTCCCGGGGTGGAGGTTTTGTGACACTGCTAAGAAGGTCTGCAGGATGAACACAAATGGATCAAAGCTGAAGGAGCAGATGAAGGAGAGGGTAGATTCCTGGCGGGTGTTCTTGGGCCGCGGCAGGGGTGTTCTTGCCTCCTGCCTAATAGTAGAGATAGTAGAAGTGGGGATATACAAACCTTGGTGAGAAGATAGGGACATTAGGGGATAGGGAGTGGGAAGTGGGAATGGAAACCAGTTTCTCTTTCCAGCAGATGTCTGCGGAGGCACCCAGTCCTTTGGCAACTGAGGGCAAAAAGCTGGAGGGTGTGGTGGCAGATTGTGAATTTCACAGTTGAAGGCAGTTGAATCAGGAACCAAACCTGGAAAACAAAACTTAGGTACATCTCAGTGCACCCTCTCCGGGTCCCCTGGGGACACACTTGGTCATTGTGCAGAGGTATCTGGGAACCCTTCCATAGAGGAATCAGCAGCCATGGCCTGGTCCCAAGTGGAGGCTGGCGGGGGGGAGGGTCCCAGTAGCCCTGCCTACTGGGCACCAGGCCTCCTGGAACCTGCTTCCTGGGAGTGGAGGATCTTTCTGTCCTGATACATGAAAAAGAACAGCCATCCCTGTGCTGAAGGGGGCCACCAAAGGCCAATGTGGTTGGTTAAGATATGAGGCTAAATTATACCTATTGTGTGGGTGCACCATCTGCCCGCCCTGACAAAAAGATCTTTGGACTTCAAAGTCACCTCCAAACAATCACCTTTTATTTTGCCTAGAAGTACTTTTCTCTTCTTGTTCAGGACTTCACAATGGGGGCCATTGATGAGTTCAGTCTATTGTATTAGCTTTGAAGCACTTGGAAACTGATTTATTCTGGGACCCTGAGAGGCAGCACTGTCACCTACGAGGAGGAGGGGAGGTTTTGGGATTTGGAGTAGGGAACTCTGCAGTTTGCAGTCCTAACAGCTTCCAGTTTAATGCCTTTATCATGACCATAAGCCTAGTGGTGAGAGCTAGTGCTGGTGAAGTTGCTCTGCATTTGGCCCTGGTAGGGACACCTTAACTTCGTTCATGTATTCATGCAACAAACATTTCCATGGCTATTGTGTGCCAGGCACCGTGTTAGATGCTTGGCAGATACCAAGATAAAACCTTATGCTCTAGGCCTCAAAGTACTTCTAATTAAAAGTAGAGGAGGGGAGCCTGGGTGGCTCAGTCGGTTAAGCAGCCCACTTGGGCTCAGGTCATGATCTCGCGCTTCGTAAGTTTGAGCCCTGCGTCGGGCTCTGTGCTGACAGCTCAGAGCCTGGAGCCTGCTTCGGACTCTGTCTCCCTCGCTCTCTGCCCTTCCCCCGCTCACGCTCTGTCTCTCTTTCCTTCAAAAATAAACATTAAAAAAAATTTTTTTTAATAAATAAATAAATAAATAAAAGTAGAGGAGAGAAACACAAGCAGACACTAATGTGTAATTGCTATGATGGCGGCAGGTAAAAACCACAGTGACCACACTCGGGAAGAGGAGCCCCTAGGGCTTCAGGTTGGAGAGCGGGGCTTAGGGGTTTGGGGACACCTGATCAGAGATTGCGGGATGGCTCAGAGGTCGCCAGGTGCACAAGCAGAGGAAGGCATTCCTGAAAACAGCCTGCTTATAAAAGTTTTGAAACCTGTTCTGGGGGATGAAGGCTGTTGGGACAGTAAAGGGACAGGGCAGAAGTGGGAGGTGGGAGGGGACCTAAGAGCAGAGCAGGAAGGATCTCTTTGAGGTAGAGATTAGGTGTTATCCTGTACGTAATCAAAATGTCACCATCCCAAAAACTTGTTAGTAATATCATACAGGCAGGAGGACAGAGAACATAACTGAGGCACAGGTGGAGAGACCAGGGGCAGGGGAGTGGCCACGAGTGCCTTAACCAGGCACAGCTAGTCCCGAGGGCAGGAGACTGTGAATCCAGGCACGTGGGAAGTAGAACAGTCAGTGCTTGCTCTGGACTTAACGTGGGGTGGGGAAGTGGTCTCTGGGGGGACATCTGGTCTCTGGCCTGAGCTACCAGACAGGCAGTGGACACACACTCACCTGTTAGGTAAATCCAGGCTGGAAGGTGGGTGGAAGGTTGGGACGTAATGGAACATGAAAAGCCACCTTTCTGCCCACAGCTCCTGGTGCAGCAGTCCCCTCTGCCCCCCAACCCCCCGCCCCCAGTCTTGGGCTGGATCCAGGCAGTCACCACCTGACCTTAGATTCTGAAAATGTGACAGTTCTAGGGCTTCTGGAGATAGCTAGGCCAAGGGGCTTGCAGAGCGGAGGCCCACAGGCCACACGCAGTCACAAACATGCTATGAGCTCTTAGAAAAAATGTAAATTACTTGCCCACATTTAAACTGAGCGATTTCACATACAGACCCTGATTTCTGGTTTCTCTTGACACCGTGGACTTCTATTCCCATGTGGCATTCATCGTCTGGAGCAGAGATGGGCATCTCCAGGTTGCCCGAGGCTCCACCTGGAGTCTTGGCTCACTTCTGTTACTTCTGTTACCTGCTGGGTGTTCGCTGAGTTCTCCATCCACCTGTGATCTAGATTGCTGTCCTTAGTGAGGCTGGGCACACATTCTCTCCTGTATTCCCCACAACATCCCTTGTAAAGCAGGTGTTCCAATTTATAGTCAGGCAAACTGAGATCCAGAAAGGCTGTGAATCCCTAGAAGGAAGCCTGAGGATACTTGAGGCTTAGTCTGTTAGCTCTGGGACCTGTTAAGATGGCAAATGAAGGGGCACCTGGGTGGCGCAGTCAGTTAAGCGTCCGACTTCAGCCAGGTCACGATCTCGCGGTCCGTGAGTTCGAGCCCCGCGTCAGGCTCTGGGCTGATGGCTCAGAGCCTGGAGCCTGTTTCCGATTCTGTGTCTCCCTCTCTCTCTGCCCCTCCCCCATTCATGCTCTGTCTCTCTCTGTCCCAAAAATAAATAAACGTTGAAAAAAAAAAAAGATGGCAAATGAAGGGACACAGGAAAGTGTGAGTGCTACGAACAAAGCTGTTCGTAGCACTCACACTTTCCTGAGAAAGAGGGAAACGGGCTCCCCAGGTTCAGGTAGGAGACAGTAACTTTATATGTACTAATAAATTCCTTCCCCATTTCTAATTAATGAAAGAGTAACTGTCAGTTAGAACTTCTGTTGACAGTAAGAAAGTTTTCCCGCTGAGTTGATAGACTGCAGCTCTAAGCAAAGAAATAAATCCCTAAGTAGCCTGGCTGACTGCATCCCAGGTAAATGGACTACTGGAACTTTCTTAAGCATTGGAAATGGCTTGTGGGTGTCCTTGAAGTTCCCCACAGGGACTGTATCTCTAGCTTGGGACCCTCTGGCCTAGAGATGGACACTGGTGAGTTCCCAGCCTGAAGTTTACTTTGGACCAGAGTGTGGGGGTACCTCAGTAGAGTCCAGCGGGCAGTTGCTGGACCCCGGGCTAGCTGTGGAGCAGGAGACCCCCCCTGGACATAGGTATCTTCGCCCAAAGGGCAGGGTGTAGGCTCCTGCAGCTGGCTCAGCTGGTCAGGCTTCTTGAATAGTTTTCATGATGTGAAGGCTCTTTCATCCCTGACGTTTTATGCTTTGGCCAACAAGATCTGGTCTTCTAAGTGTCGAGTATGAGTCCAAAGTGGTGATATTTTAAAAAAGAAGAAGAAAAAGAAAAGAACTCGCTTATCTTCTGGTTTACCTAGAATTTTCCTTTTTTTCAAATTTTATTTTATTTTATTTTATTTTATTTTGCATTAGACCTAGCGCCAGAAGACATGGGTTCTTACCCTGTCATACTAAATACTAGCTGTGTGATCTTGGAAAAGTCGTCTCATTTCTCTCAGCCTCTGTTTCCATCACTGTAACACAAGGGAGTTGGACTGCATCTGGAGAAGACTGTTGGGTTTCATCTCACAATCAACTCTGATCAATTGGTGGTGTCCACCTGCACAGTGCTGTGTTGAGAAGGATTCAGAGGCACGCCTGGGTTTATCAGGACAGAGGGCATGGTCCGCTGGTAGTGTCTGCCATTGGCAATGGGGGGAGGACGCATATTACCCTCAGAAAAGATGAACTTTAAGATCCTTTCCAGCACAATTGGATCATTGCTTTTATTTCACTTGCTTATGCATTTTAGATTCTGCGGTGTTTGATCTTTTTCTGGATCAGGATCACACAAGCCTTGATAATAGCCTTGTGGGTTTTTTTTTTTTTTTTTTTTTTTTAACTACAGGAAGATTGTTGACCGAATTGACAGTGATGGGGATGGCTTTGTTACTACTGAGGAGCTGAAAACTTGGATCAAGCGAGTGCAGAGAAGATACATCTACGATAATGTCGCTAAAGTCTGGAAGGATTATGATCGGGACAAAGATGATAAAATTTCCTGGGAAGAATACAAACAAGCCACCTATGGTTACTACCTAGGTAAGAGGTGCTGCCTGAGCATTTGCACAGCTGGGGCCCACATAACAAGCTCCTTGCGGGAGCCTCTCCTCTCTCAACACATCTACTGCCTCCGGGAGATGTCACAACCCCCTAAGTAGACCCTGCTTGTATAACATCCTCCTCTGCTTACTAAGAATGTACAGAGCTCCTTACCCTGAGTGAAGCTGTGGGTGGTGAGTAGCGGGAGGGGTCCCGGGTCCAATAAAAAGTGACTTAGGTTGCTGCCCAATCTGAGCTTACAATCTCAGAGGCACAAAGAACAAAGAGAACAGAGCAGAGATGAAGTGTGCCTGTGCTACAGTCTCAAAATGCTGCCAAGTTTCAGACAGCAAGGACCCAGTGAGCTGAAGCAGTCAGGGAAGGTTTCCTGGTGGAGGGTGGTCTGGGAGCTGGGCCTTGAAAAATGGATATATATTTGGAGAGATAGAGGCAAGTGGGGAAGGTGGGTCCATTGGAGGAGCAAAGGTGCAGCAGTGAATTCAGCAGTGGGTAGGGTTTGGATGTAAGACATGCTTGTTTGTGAAGGTAGAGGGATGTGTGCAAAGCGTAGAGTGCAGCCCCACTGGGTACGTGGTAGAGAGAGGTAGGAGATAAGTCTCAGGAGAGCTGGTGGAGCACACACTCGTGGTTACATTAAGGGAGATTATGAAGGCCAGACAGAAATGTCTAGACAGAATATTGCAGGTACTAGGGAGCCTGTGCGTGTTCTAGGTCAAAGAATGATATTATGAAAGCAGAGTTCTGCGAAGAAAAGCCTAAAGCCAGCACTCCTAACCACTTGCTATAATGCCCCCAATAAGCCGTTGGGGCCTGGATTATAGGAGGGATGAAGGGACAGATGCTAAAGGTAAAATGCTTCAAAGAACTCAATTGGTCAGGACCTTTTTTGTCCTGTGTGTACCATTTGGGCATGAAGGATGACTGATCTGGAAGGAAATGCTTTCCTTAGCAGCCCAGTTTAAATGTTTCTGCACACATCTTGCAGGAAACCCTGAAGAGTTTCAAGATCCTTTAGATCATAACACCTTTAAAAAGATGCTGCCACGTGATGAGAGAAGGTTCAAGGCTGCAGACCTCGATGGTGACCAGATAGCCACTCGGGAGGAGTTCACTGCCTTTTTGCACCCTGAGGAGTTTGAGCATATGAAAGAAATTGTGGTTTTGGTAAGATAAAGAGCCCGGACTGGGAAAAGACCAGAGCAAAATCTGTACCAAAGTCTTGTCCCTTCTTCTAAAGAAAGAGCATTCTTCATTCAACCTGCGGGGAATTGGAGAAGAACTCTGAAGTAGAATACAATGGAATACTTGTCTACCACTGTGAGTCAGGGCAGGCTACCTGCTGTAACAAACAGCCCCAATCCTAGCCATGTAAAACAGAGCTTATTTTTGCTTATACCAAGTCCAGTGCAGATGGCCTGAGTCAGGTGGGTCTTCTGGGCACTTCTCCAAGTACTTTCAGGCTACTTACATCTTACACTCTGCCATCTTGTGGCTTCAAGGTCATCCTGGCAACAACCAGCTGGGAGACAAAGGAAAAGATAGGGAATGAGGAGAAGGCAACAGTCTACCCTTACTGTTCTGGCCAGGAAATGAATCATCTTCCCTTTTACCTTCCACGGACTGCTTCTAGATATGACAAGGCAGGGAAATACAGATGTGTGCCCGAAAAGAACAGAAGGGTTTTGTGAGCAACTAGCTAGTCTCTGTCCATTTTGCACCCTTGAAGGAACTGGGAAAAGACTCTGAAATGGAATGCATCGTTGTTAAAACATATAGAAACTTAAAATAAAACTGTAGCTGGAAGGACACTCCTCTTCGGGCTGGGTCTTTGGAGGATGAATGAGTCTGACCCTAGGCTTTGAGAGATGCTTATAAGGCCTCTGAGTGTAGTTGCTTTCCATAGTGGCTGGCAGGGTCCCAAATGTCTTCATTTGCCATGACAGTAAAATAAATGCCATCATCTCTTTCCTGGGCAGATATGCCAGGCCAGTTCTGACTGCTTTGATGCTGGGAAACAAGTGGCTAAAGTTTTTGTTCATAATCGGCTCTGGACTATATTTTAGTTTTCCAGCTGGTAGGTGGGATCCACTCTTGCTTTATTCTTCCTTCTCATGACCACCAAGACACTAAGGACTGGGCAGTGGCTCTAAGAAACATTTCTTTTTACCACCCAACATCCATTTAGCCACACCTAACTTGCCAGAGGCAGATGAAGATTAGGGAATTGTCCACAAGAAGATTATGTGCCTCTGGATTGATGCTCTGCTCTTGGGTGGCTATTTTCTTTAACCCAGGATATGCCTGTGAGTTGCTGTGACAATGGACAGTAAATTCATTTAATTACTCACCCTCACAATAAACCTAATTAAGAAGTCTAATGGACTAAACATAGAACATATACATTCAAAAGTCAGATACACTTTTATTTTTTAGTTGCTCACTGTTTCGTATTTTTATGACACCAACCCAGCCTTCATAGTCCAGTTAGCACTGGAATCTATTTTTTTGTGATTATCTAGGCTGGTGGTTCCCGAGCTGGGTTCCTCACAGGTACCCCCGAGGATGATTTGGCTGGATGATGGAGACAGTTGGCCTGGCATGGCTTCTTGATAAAATCAGAGTCCCTCTGGGCTTATACATACATTTTCATGTGAAGAGAGTGTTGTGCTGTTACAATTATGGGATGGGGGAGGAGGAACCCAAGCCACTGCCTATTGTTTTACGGATAAGAAACTTAACGCCTGGGGAGGAAAAGAGAT